>NW_028318071.1:640357-959285 GCF_062004578.1 Staurois parvus
GGCTACAGTTTTTGCCAGGGAGATCTTTCGCTTGCATGGGTTACCTAAGGTGATTGTCTCGGACCGTGGGAGCCAGTTTGTGTCCAGGTTCTGGCGCGCCTTCTACTCCCAGTTGGGTATCAAGCTCTCCTTCTCTTCGGCCTACCACCCGCAGTCCAATGGGGCTGCGGAGCGTTCCAACCAGGCCCTGGAACAATTCCTTCGCTGCTATATCTCAGACCATTAAGACAATTGGGTCGATCTCTTGCCATGGGCAGAGTTTGCGAGGAACTCGGCTGTCAACTTATCCTCCGGTATGTCTCCCTTCATGGCCAACTATGGGTTCCAACCCGCTGTATTGCCTGAGTTGTTCTCGCCACAGGACATTCCGGCTGTGAATAACCATCTTGCTGCCCTGCGTTCCTCGTGGGGGCAGATCCAGAGGTCCTTCAAGGACTCAGCTCAGCGCCAGAAGCTCCAGGCTGATCGTAGACGGTTGCCCGCTCCTTCATACCAGGTCGGAGATCGGGTGTGGTTGTCCACTCGTAACCTCAATCTTCGGGTGCCCGCACCGAAACTGGCTCCCCGTTTTGTTGGTCCTTTCCGCATCCTCCGCAGGGTGAACCCGGTTGCCTATGCCCTTGCTCTTCCTCCTGGGATGCGTATCTCCAATGTCTTCCACGTATCCCTGTTGAAGCCTCTGGTCTGTAATCACTTTTCTGCCTCTCGGCCTGGTCCTATCTGGGTTGACGGTCATGAGGAGTATGAGGTAAGCCGCATCCTGGACTCTCGGTTGGTCCGTGGTCGGGTGCAGTTCCTGGTCCATTGGCGTGGTTATGGTCCCGAGGAGCATTCCTGGGTTTTTTCCGCGGATGTTCATGCTCCTGCCCTCCTCCGCGCTTTTCACCCCTGCTTTCCCCAGAAGCCTTATGTTGAGCTGTGGAGGGGGAGGGGCCCTTGAGGAGGAGGTACTGTCAAGGTCCTACCTTTCCTCAGGGCTTGTGCTGCTCCATGTGCTGGCATCCATCTTAGGTGTCTACAAAGCATTGTGGGATCCTTTATGCTTTCAGCCCCTTGTCCCACTTCCCCCTCCTGTCCCCCACATTGCCCCACTACCACCCATCTGTCCTCACTGACCCCCACCTGTCCCTCTGCGCTTCTCCTGTCCATCTGCCCCTCATCTGTCCCTCTGCACTACTCCTGTCCCGCTGCCCTGATCCCTGTCCCATGCCCCCCGTCATGCTGCCCCCCATCTGTCCCACTGTGCCCCTCCTGTCCCACTGCCCCTCACCTGTCCCACTGTGCTCCTCCTGTCCCGCTTCCCTGATCCTGTCCCATGCACCCCCGTCACGCTGCCCCCCCATCTGTCCCTCTACGCTCCTCCTGTCCCACTGCCCCTCACCTGTCCCTCTGCGCTCCTCCTGTCCCACTGCCCCTCACCTGTCCCTCTGCGCTCCTAATGTCCCACTGCCCCTCACCTGTCCGTCTGTGCTCCTCCTGTCCCACTACCCCTCAGCTGTCCCTCTGTGTTCCTCTGTGCTCCTCCTGTCCTACTGCCCCTCACCTGTCCCTCTGTGCTCCTCATGTCCCACTGTCCCTTTGCACTCCTCCTGTCCCGATCCTGTCCCATGACCCCTGTCACGCTGCCCCCCACCTGTCCCTCTGAGCTCCCCCTGTCCCAATGCCCCTCGCCTGTCCCTCTGCGCTCCTCCTGTCCCACTGCCCCTCACTTGTCCCAAGTGGGCCTCCCACTGACACCAATGATGGGACACTATTCCTCCCACTGATACCAATGATGGGGCACTATTCCTTCCACTGACACCAAATATGGGGCACTATTTCTCCTACTGACACCAATGATGGGGCACAATTCCTCCCCCTGGCACCAATGACAGGGCATGATTCCTCCCACACTGACACTAATGATGGGACCCCATCATTGGTTTCAGTGGGAGGAATAGTGCCCCATCGTTGTCAGTGGGCGGAGCTCTAATAGGAAGAGGTGGAGCCTAAAAAGGAAGGGGTGGAGATTGCAGATAAAAGGGTGGGGCAAATTTAGATGTGGGGGGTGCCCGATTTTAGTCTTGACTAGGGCAGCACAAAACCAAAATACACCACTGATGCGACCGCCGTGACGTCACAGCCGGTCACATGATCGGGAAAGATCCCGATTGAAAGAGGGGACCGGGACCTTTCCATGAGTACCGCACAAGTGTGCTGGGAGCGTGCAGGGCGCGCGCTCTCAGCACATATGTTTTTTGTTACATGAACGCAAATGTGCGGCCGCTCGGCGTCGAGGCCCAGATGCCGGGAGGCTGCACATGTGTGTGCGGCCGGCATGAATAACTGTTTTCGTGGACTTTTGTTTTGGACTCTTACTCCTGTGATGGAAACTGCTTGTTTAGCTGCAAAATGCTGGCCAATAAACATAGGCATGGAGCCCTTAAACTTCATGCTAGGAATACCTCTCTGCAAACTCTCTGTTTGAAACTGAACCCCACAATTGGTGCTCATATATGGGCAATCACTCTACTGATCCTCGCTGAAAGGCAAGCTTATTGGTTATCCTGTGATGGTTTTAGCAGTATTTAAAGGGACAGCAAACTGTCTATACCACTTAAAAGCACAGTGTATTGTGGTGTAATTGTGAATATGGAGGTCTTGATAAAAACCTTTCTCCAAAGTAAAGCTGCATAACAGCAGGCTTACAGTATAAGCAGAGCCTTGCACAGCAGCAAGAAACCCACAGACTATTGGCTGGACTATTGTCCAGCTGGTGAGTACTGAGGCCAAGGCAGCAGAGAGACACCGACAGGCCTTAGCAGAACTGCTACAGCAGCTGCCAGCCCAGACAGGAAGTGTTTCTACTGTATCTCCTGGGAACACCCTTTCAGGCACAAAGATTCATCTCTTACATATGATGACATCCCAAGATGATGTGGAGGCCTTCTTGTACACTTTTGAAAAGACTGCAGAGGGGCAGGCTTAGCCTAAAGACCAATGGTGTGCAGCAATATTAGCAGGGGACTCCCAAAAGGCCTACTTTGATTTGTCCATCTGAGACTATGACAATCATATGGTGGCTGGGGGTCACAACCTCTGTGAGGGCGCAGTGACTACACACAGTGCCAGAACAAGGTCATTCATTGGCCAGGGAGAAAATGGCAAACTGCGCCACCTGGTTCTTACAAAAGAGTCAATGTCATTTCAGTAAAGAAGAATGGAGCTAGCTTATCAGCGTGTCATTCGGCAGTGTGCCAACTGGATCCGGAACAGCCGGCAGCCTATTGATGACATCACAGTGAAACATGGCAGGGTGAGACAGTGTGCTGCCAGAAGAGAAGAGGTTCTCAGCTGGACAGTGCTGGATCACCTGTGAGGGTTCGTTCTGCACTCCTGTGGCCCAGTCAGCTGATGTGACAGAGCTGATCCAGGCTAGGGAAAGATCCACCCAGGAACCTGAACCGGCAACTGGCTCTGCCTCTCAGTGAGCTGCTGAGAGCTTGAGCCAGCTGCTTCCACCCCCTCCACTGACAGTCACCGCTCTCTGCTAAGAGCGTCAGGGAGAACTGAGCAAAGATTGATTGCTCAGTTTTCAGCCTTAGAGCCAGTGGGGGACAGATGCAGTATTTAGGTTGATGCTGCATCGTCCTGGGTAGGTATGGTTTAAAAGAAAAAAACATATATTTTTAATGTGCTAAACAGCAGGAGTTGTTAAAAAAAATGAATTAACAATGATATTAGTAATATGCAGCATGAAGGGGTTACTGTACTGCCACAGGTCACTGATGCATTTTTGTGCTGCGAACAGTTTTGTGCTGCATTAGTGGCATCATTGTCAATGTTTATTAACCCCCTCATGCTGCAGCAAAAGGGTTTAATTAGCACTGACAGCGGTGTCACTAACGCAGCACAAAGGGGTTAATTAACTGCCACTGGTCACTAATGCATCAGTGACTAGTTGCAGTGCATTAACCCTTTTATGCTTCAAATTACTAAAAGCATTGTTAATTTCTACTCCCCCCCCCCCCCCCAAAAAAAAAAAAAAAGAGTTAACCACTTTTGCAACCAGTTTACAGGAAATCATTAGACTACCTTTAGGTAGAGGATTTTCCAGCCCAATGCCTTACTTGCACCCAGTTCACATGCAGCACCGCCAGCGTCACTCTTTCTTCCATCTCACTCCCCCAGCATCAGTAATGATGACAATGACGTCATGCTGGGCCAGGTCTAGAGAGATCAATCCATCTGACAGAGAAGTGAATATGCAGCTTCTAGTGTGCCAGGTGCAAGAGTGCACTTGGCACACAGCTTCATCTCTGACTGAAACAGTGTACAGTGTGGTGCAGTGATCATACAGATTATCTGCATAGGCTGATGTTTTAAATTCTCTCCCTTTTGAAGCTTAAATCCCTGTATTGATGTATTGGTGTTGATTAAGCGGATATGAGAGTCTAATGTTAAGATAAATAATAAGGGTGACAAGGGGCAACCCATTTTTGATGAGAATCGTATCAGACAGAGTCCCATTTACCTTAATTTGTGCAGAAGGGATGTGATACAGCGAGGAAATCCAGGTCATCATTTTTTGACTAAGACCTATATGGGAACAGGTGGCCATCATATAATCCCATGCTACCCTATCAAAGGCCTTTTCTGCATCTGTAGAAAGTAGTAGGCCTTGTATGTTATCTGTGTTGGCTGTATAGATGAGGTTAAGAGCCTTTATGATGTTATCCCTGACTTTTCTCCCAGGCATAAACCCTACCTGTTCTGGACCGATAAGTGTAGTGAGTAAGGGCCGCAGTCTGGCTATAAGTTTGGCTAGTAATTTTAGATCTACATTGCTGAAAAGGCTTTCAATAGGGTTCACTGACAGTATCTCGACTCTACTCTCCAATTTCGGTATGTACGGATACATCAAATCGGCTATCACAGCATTATACACAGTACCTTCCGCACAAGTTTTTACATCCAATGCCTTGTCAGATCCCTTCCCAATCACAAACAGTACCAGATAGGGATGTCCCCTCTCCCCTATTATTTTTTCTTTGGTGATGGAACCCCTGGCGACCTCAATTAGATTGAATCCGTTGATTTCGGGTATATAACAGCAAATATATCCCACAAAATTGACCTCTTTGCAGCTCATGTTATACTTACCATAACGGACCCATTGACTTCATTGACAGCAATCTCTTCTACGCTTACAATGTTCAGCAGCATCTCATATTCTAAACTCAATATTACTAAATCATGTGCACTTCCTATAGGGATTCCAAAAGATCTTTTACATTGTCTTAAAAACGAGTTCTTGTACAGCTGGTCCACTAAGCATCTGTAGTATTTGGATATTCGGGTGTCCTCCCCTTCTTCCAACATGTTCAAAGACAATTACGAGGAACTATACCAGGTGATCTCAAAGGATCTATTAGCAATAGGAAAACATGAGCTTTCGTGGTTGGGCAGAGTAGCGGCCATTAAGATGTTGATCCTGCCTATACTCATACTATTTTAGAACGATCCCGCTCCTTCTCTCCCATTCTTATTTTAGTAAGATATATTGTTGAAAAAATATATTTGGAAGGGGAATAAGCCTAGAATCCCATTTTCGGATCTCATTAAACATAAATCTAAGGGGGGTGTAGGTTTCCCTGTTGTACCTAACTACTATTACGCTGCACTGCTAGATCAACTTCAAAACTGGCTGATTCCACTCGGATAAGCTTTGGGTACAAATAGAGAGAAGCACAGTCCCAGCTGGGGATCTTCAGGCTCTACTACTTGTGAAGACTATTTCCCCGAAGTTAATGCAAGCATACCTTCCCTCTATTTCCGCGACATTGAGCGCATGGTTAATAGGATTATCTACATCCACTCCTTCTACCCCTGAGATTAAACTAGACATACCATTAACAACCTATGGACATCTTATTCGCAATCTTAATATAAAACCTTTGAGAGAAGCGTGCTACTCTAAGTTTACTGACATCCTTGTGTCACAATTAAGGGGAAATAACTACCCATTTTTTCAGATTCGAGCTTACCTTTGTTCCAATTACAATTCGGGGGTGGAGGTGGACTCTAAGATTGGAATATTTTATCGAACTTGTCTGGATTACAAAAGGGCATTTCATGGTTTTACAAATTCTTACAATATGACTCTGAGCACTCAGTGATAGCATGTATGGAGAGGTGGGAGAGGGACTTGGGGAGATCCTTTACTCCAGAAGAGTGGCAAGCGGCCTGGTCCTGTAACATCAGTCTTTCAAAGTGTACTAATCATTGGGATAGCTCCCTTAAGATGTTATACTGCAGTTTGTCTTACCCCATATAAACTTTCCAAGATTTACCCTGATGCATCGCCTTTTTGCTGGAGGGCTTGCAGTGGGGTTGGAAACTTACTACATGTTCTTTGGGGCTGTGTGCGTATGCGGGAATTTTGGAGAGAAGTTTTTGCTTTGATCTCTCGGGTGTCAGGAATACGAACAAGTCCCAATCCTCATCTGGCATTATTAAATATTACATTAAATTTATTTCCTGTCCAATGTCGAACAATCATTGCCCACATCTTAACTGCTGCCTGGTTAACTATCACTAAACCGTGGAAATCTACTACATCTCTTCCTATTTCGGAAGTGATTACTAGAGTACACTCCTATTATCTATATGAGAGGTCCTATGCATTTTCGAATCATATTATATGGGTAGTCGATGTTAAATGGCTGCGCTGGAACATTTTATTCAAGCTCTCTGACCTATGAGTGTAAGGTACCATACGGCATGGATATTGGCATTTTACTGAATTCTGTTGGATATGTTGGATTTCTTGCTTTATTGTACTTATTTGTCTTTTTTCTTTTTTTTTTTCTCTGTTTATCTTTTTTTGGTTAAATTTCTGTTCGACTGTTCTCGTAATGGATGAAATTCTATTCTTTGTGTATCAAATGTGTCATATGGGGAAGTGAAACGTGCATTGATTTGTTCTGAGTGTTAAATCTGTGGTGTATCTGCTAACCTCTTGCGTATAGATATGTTCCTGACATCAATATCAGATAATTGTACGTATTTGCTGAATGAATTCTGTATAAATTTGAAAAATGTGATGCTATTTCGACTTCTGTTACAGTCGTCCACTGTTATGTTATTGTCTTGAAAAACTTTAATAAAAAAGAGTTGAAAGAAATATGTGCCAAAAAATATTATAAAATATATATGCCGAAGCATAGGGGGAGGTCAGCCACTAGATAGATAATAAACAGGTGGTGCACACACCTAGTGCATTATCCAAGGTTTATTCAAAGGTATGAAAAGTAAAAACATACTCACAGACGAAGCATGTATCTAAAATACATTTGCATAATGACGATGACCACAACGGCAAGCAAGGTGTTCCAACTATAAACATAAATATGCTCAGTGAAAATTAATAAAAGAAACCCTTCATTAGATAATAATTTCAAATTAAAGTCCAAAATATATATAAAATTATAAAAATTAGAAACCGAAATGTCCAAAAATATATATATCCAATATCCCAGTAAAAAAAATAAATACGTGTAGTCCAAAATTGATTCAAGTGTAAAAACTCTCCACCGCTTGCAAAAACTTGATTACCTCAAAAATTAAAAAAAAAAAATATACATAGTGCATGTCAGGAATGGACTGGCCAGCAATATTGGGACTCACCTGCCTTATGAGCTGCAGTACCAGGGCTGGCCAGCGGGTGCTCCCAGCAATCAGAGACTCAACCTTGCAGCCAGTCAAACACCTGGAACTAATTATACTGGTGTATTTAAGGGACATTCAGACCTGCAGACTCTGCCTTGGTGTTGTGTTTCTCCTGGGCCCTGTTTCCTGTTCCTGTCTGATTCTCTGCTGACCCTGCTCTGATCCCTGGCTTGTCTGACCATTCTCCTGCTCCTGATCCCTGGCTTGTCTGACCATTCTCCTCTGCCTGACCCTCTGTACCACGCTGCCCGCTACCTGCTGAACCTGGCTTGTGACCCCGACCATTCTCCGCTTGCTCCCCCTGTACCTACCTGCCCGATTGATATTGACCCGGCCTGCCTGACGACGTTTGCATTGTATGTACTGTTATCTGTGGGTGGTTTGGTTTGTTTGCACTGTGTTATGTTTTAGTATTGCACTGCGTTTATGTTTGTATTGTTAGTGTTAATAAATTACATTGTTTATAACATATCTGAAGTCTGCGTTTCCCTGCGTCAGTCACACACCTCTGGTCACACCCGGGAGCCCTGACATTACACCAAGGCCAATCCTGACCAGAAGTGGCTGCACAGGGAAGCCATCTTGGTTTGTTGATGGGAAGGATGGATCTGGATGAGGTTGCGTATTTATATCTGCTAGTGTTTGATGACAGGGAGTATGCTTATCAAACTCTGAAGGAGTATACCCGGGATGAACTGCTAGAATGTATACGGCTCGCTCATGTTCTAGTAGATCAGGGCACAGAGTTCTCTGAGGTGCACCCATTGATTGAGGTTTGTGCTGAGTTGGTTTCATCTGGTACCCCCGAATGCAGGGATGAATTTTTGCCACCATTTAGTGCAGACCAGGTAGAGTCCCTGGTGTGGTTATTAGAGGATGATGTGGGTTACTTTCTGGAGCGTTATTCCACATGTTCACCACAGGTACTAAGAGATTGTATAAACGCAGTGCAGTCTTTGGTCAGACAGGCTTTGTGTAAGCTCAGCTTTGTTCAACCCATACTGCAGACATGGACAGATTTGTTGCACCCAGCCTCAGTCAGCTTACAAAAACCCAGTCCTGCTTCTAATCTATTTCCTCAAAACTCTATTCCTGCATTCCCAACAGCTCCTCCTGCCCTGCTATCTACCGCATGTCAGTACCCTGTTCCCACTTGCTGCACCTATCCTGCCTTTAACCCTGTAAAAAAGCCCTCTGTAGCAACTGCTCCCTCTCCTGTTCCATCCTCCAGTTCTTCTCTGTCTCCAGCTGCTCCATTCGTTTGCAGACCTGCGTTTACTTGCAGTGCTCCAGTAGTTAAAACCAGAAAAAAAGCGAAAATTCTTTCCAACCAATACCATCCTGCCAGTATCCAAACCGGTGAACCTGCCTTCCGTGGTTCAGCCTGAATCCTCTACTCAGCCTTAAACCTCTGCTCAGCCTGATGCCTGTACGCAGCCTGATGCCTCTACTCGGCCTGATGCCTCTATTCGGCCTGATGCCTCTACTCGGCCTGATGCCTCTACTCGGCCTGATGCCTCTACTCGGCCTGAAGCCTCTACTCGGCCTGAAGCCTCTACTCGGCCTGAAGCCTCTACTCGGCCTGAAGCCTCTACTCAGCCTGAAGCCTCTACTCAGCCGGACGCCTGCATTCAGCCTGATGCCTCTACCCAGCATGATGAACTGATCCAGCCTGACGATCCAATGCCAGACGACTCGGTGCCCGCAGTCTTGCCAGACGACTCGGTGCCCGCAGTCTTGCCAGACGACTCGGTGCCCGCAGTCTTGCCAGACGACTCGGTGCCCGCAGTCTTGCCAGACGACTCGAAGCCCGCTGTTCCGCCAGTTGACTCGATGCCCGCTGTTGATCCAGATGATCCGGTACCTGATCCGGCACCCGCTGTCGAGCCAAATGACCTGATGCCTGGTGACCCAGCGCCCGCTGTTATACCTGGTGACCCGATGCCCGCTGTCGAGCCAGACAATCCGGTACCTGATGACCCGGTGCCCGCTGTCGTGCCAATTGAGTCAGAGCCCACTGTCGTGCCTGGTGATTCGGTGCCCGCAGTCTTGCCAGACGACTCGGTGCCCGCTGTTCCGCCAGTTGACTCGATGCCCGCTGTTCCGCCAGACGACTCGGTGCCCGCAGTCTTGCCAGACGACTCGGTGCCCGCAGTCTTGCCAGACGACTCGGTGCCCGCAGTCTTGCCAGATGACTCGGTGCCCGCTGTTCCGCCAGTTGACTCGGTGCCCGCAGTCTTGCCAGACGACTCGAAGCCCGCCGCTCCGCCTGGGGGTCGGTCGCCTGCCGCTCTGCCTGGGGGCCTGAGACCTGTCACTCCGCCTGGGGGCCTGAGACCTGTCGCTCCGCCTGGGGGTTCGGCGCTCGGCCTGGGGGTCCGGCGCCCGCCGCTCCACCTGGGGGCCCGATGCCTGTCGCCCCGCCGGGGGGGCCCGATGCCTGTCGCCCTGCCGGGGGGCCCGATGCCTGTTGCCCCTCCTGGGGGCCCGGCACCCGCCGCTTCGCCTGGGGGCCCGATGCCTGTCGCCCCGCCTGGGGGCCCGATGCCTGTCGCCCCGCCTGGGGGCCCGGTGCCTGCTGCTTCACCTGGTAATCTCCCGATGTGCCTCTGCCCGGAGTCCAGCCCGATGTGCCTCTGCCCGGAGTCCAGCCCGATGTGCCTCTGCCCGGTGTGCCGCTGCCCGGAGTGCCTCTGCCCGGAGTCCTGCTTGGTTTGCCAGTCTTTGATATCCTGCCAGTTACCAGACCCGGGCGGTGGAACATCTTGCCCAGCTAGGACTGTTTGGAGCGTCCTGAGGCTGCTCCTTGAGGGGGGGGTACTGTCAGGAATGGACTGGCCAGCAATATTGGGACTCACCTGCCTTATGAGCTGCAGTACCAGGGTTGGCCAGCGGGTGCTCCCAGCAATCAGAGACTCAACCTTGCAGCCAGTCAAACACCTGGAACTAATTATACTGGTGTATTTAAGGGACATTCAGACCTGCAGACTCTGCCTTGGTGTTGTGTTTCTCCTGGGCCCTGTTTCCTGTTCCTGTCTGATTCTCTGCTGACCCTGCTCTGATCCCTGGCTTTTCTGACCATTCTCCTGCTCCTGATCCCTGGATTGTCTGACCATTCTCCTCTGCCTGACCCTCTGTACCACGCTGCCCGCTACCTGCTGAACCTGGCTTGTGACCCCGACCATTCTCCGCTTGCTCCCCCTGTACCTACCTGCCCGATTGATATTGACCCGGCCTGCCTGACGACGCTTGCATTGTATGTACTGTTATCTGTGGGTGGTTTGGTTTGGTTTGTTTGCACTGTGTTATGTTTTAGTATTGCACTGCGTTTATGTTTGTATTGTTAGTGTTAATAAATTACATTGTTTATAACATATCTGAAGTCTGCGTTTCCCTGCGTCAGTCACACACCTCTGGTCACACCCGGGAGCCCTGACAGTGCATTATCCTTTATAAATCAAAAATTTACATGTGAAATCACTCCAATAATAATCACCCAAGTGAGAAACAAGTGTATATATCAAACCACATACACATGCAATATACAGTGCAAAACCATGTATGTGAAAACACTCTACTGTGCTCAAAAACTCCTAACACAGTGTACACTTCTATCAAGGTAAGGAGTGAATACCCTTACCAATATTCAAAACAATTTTTGCTTTGATCTCGATCCACAAAGATTGCCCGATGATATAAATCCTCCTGCAGATGTCTTCAGGGTTTACTTTGATCCTATAGCACTGTGTGGATCCTTCCACCCTAGCAACTCAGATATGTTTCCACCATATACGCCATTCAGATACTGCCATCCAGGATCCAGGAGAGTCCTAATCGCAAGTCACAACCGATTTTTGTCCTCTCCAAGATGGCCGCCACTCCACTTCCGGTTTCTCGTATGCGTCTGACGTCACTTCCCTTTGACGCGTTTCGTCATTGGACATAATCATAAATGATTATCATTTATAAATGATAATCATTTATGATTATCATTTATGATTATGTCCAATGACGAAACGCGTCAAAGGGAAGTGACGTCAGACGCATACGAGAAACCGGAAGTGGAGTGGCGGCCATCTTGGAGAGGACAAAAATCGGTTGTGACTTGCGATTAGGACTCTCCTGGATCCTGGATGGCAGTATCTGAATGGCGTATATGGTGGAAACATATCTGAGTTGCTAGGGTGGAAGGATCCACACAGTGCTATAGGATCAAAGTAAACCCTGAAGACATCTGCAGGAGGATTTATATCATCGGGCAATCTTTGTGGATCGAGATCAAAGCAAAAATTGTTTTGAATATTGGTAAGGGTATTCACTCCTTACCTTGATAGAAGTGTACACTGTGTTAGGAGTTTTTGAGCACAGTAGAGTGTTTTCACATACATGGTTTTGCACTGTATATTGCATGTGTATGTGGTTTGATATATACACTTGTTTCTCACTTGGGTGATTATTATTGGAGTGATTTCACATGTAAATTTTTGATTTATAAAGGATAATGCACTATGAATATTTTAGGTTTTTTTTTGAGGTAATCAAGTTTTTGCAAGCAGTGGAGAGTTTTTACACTTGAATCAATTTTGGACTACACGTATTTATTTTTTTTACTGGGATATTGGATATATATATTTTTGGACATTTCGGTTTCTAATTTTTATAATTTTATATATATTTTGGACTTTAATTTGAAATTATTATCTAATGAAGGGTTTCTTTTATTAATTTTCACTGAGCATATTTATGTTTATATTTGTGCACCTCTAAGGGTAGAGGCGAAGTGTGCTTAAAAAGAGTTGGGAAGAATTAGTGATCTATATTTACTAAGGTGTTCCAACTGTCAGTGTGGTCAAATGGCTGAAGTGTTTCGGGGTCAAATCCCTTTCCTCAGAGCTACTGACCAGCCTCTGGTGCAGATGTGTAGTGGATGGATGATGGGAGCCTTGCTGGTGATGCCTCTCATGCATCGCCAGCAAGGCTCCCATCATCTATCCACTACATATCTGCACCGGAGGCTGGTCAGTAGCTAATGTGTGCATTTTTTATGCATTGTAAAAGCGTTTTCAATGCATTTTAGGCCTGGTTCACACCATTGCAGATTGCATTTTGTCTATTTTGCAGTGTATTTTTTTTAATGTGCATTTTTGATGAATTGTTTTTATGCGTTTTGCATTTTTTAAATTTTTGTGTGATCAACTTATTGCTGGGTAGGTTAAAATCGCAAAACACATCGCATGTGTGTTTCTGATGTGTTTTTAAAGTATTTTCAATGCATTCCAGGCCTGGTTCACACCATCTAGTTTGCATTTTGTCTGTTTTGCAGTGCTTCTGGCAGTGCTTTTTGCATGTGCATTTTTTATGCATTTTTTTTATGCATTTTAAATTTTTTTTATGTTTTTTGGCCAAGCAGATTAAAAACGCAAAACACGTGTGTTTTTGATGTGTGTTCACACCAAATAAAGTGTGCATTTTTCAGTGCTGTTTGCAGTGCATTCTGTATTTTTTGCATGCACTTTTTTATTCGTTTTGCATTTTTTTAATGTATTTTTTTTGGGCCAACTTGTTCCTGGGCAGATTAAAACCGCAAAAGGCATTAAAAACCCAGCAAACGCTTCAAAACATGTGTTTTCTGAAGCATCTCCATTGAAGTCTATTGAATGTTTTGCGTTTAAAAAAAGTCCCTTACCCTTTCCAAAAATGCAGCAACTCAAAAAAGCACAGATGTGAACGTGTCCCACAGGAAACCATGTTAAATGGACTGTACTGCATTTTTCCTTTCAGGTGTGATATGGATTTTGTGGAGAACCCTACACCAAAATTAAAAAAACCTCATGGGGCCCCCCAAAATCCATATCAGGCCCTTATCTCTTAGCATGCAGCCTGGCAGGCCAGGAAAGGGGGGAATGAACCAGGGCCCCCTGAACCATACCAGGCTACATGCCCTCATGGGGGGGTGTTTGGGGACCACTTGTCTCCATGTTGATGGGGACAAGGGCCTCTTCCCCACAACCCAGGGTGGTAGTTGTGGGGGCTTATCAAAATCTGTAAGGAGCCCCCAGATCCCGGACCCCCCCTACTCATTCACCAAAAAAAGTGTCAAAGGTAAAAAAAAGAAACACTGTTTTTGTCAAGTCCTTTACTGAGAACCCCCCCAAAAAAAAATAAATTCTGCCACTGTCTGAATGCATCTATTCCGTGTTCCATCATATGCCGAATGACAGGCGAAGATGGGGGTGGAGTCATTCGGTGAGGGCATGTGGCTCGATATAGTTCCGGAGGGGGGAGGGCTCATTCCTCCTTCCTGGCATGCCGGACAGCATGCTCAGAAAAGGGTCTGGTATGGATTTTGGGTGGGAACCTTATGCATTTTTTAAACATTTTGGAGTGGGGTTCCCCTTAAAATCCATATCAAACCTAAAGGTCTGGTTTGGATTTTGGGGGTGACCACACGCTTTTTAAATACATTTTGACATGGGGTTTCCCTCAAAACATATATTGGCCCCGAAGCACCTGGTAATGATTGGGGGGGTCCCCATGCTGTTTTTTTTTTGTTTATATTCTGTGGTGGACAGAAGTCATGATTGTTAAGGATGTGGTAGCCAGCAGACCGTCCACTCCTTAACAACCAGCTTTTAACAAATCAATTCGCATCATGCTTCAAACATCTGAATGAAACAAATGAATTTCATTGTTTCGTTATCATTTATTTCAGATTGGTTGAAATTCAGTACTGTTGTTATTCAGAGATTCGGAAACATTGGAATCTCAGACTAACAAATTTTGTCTGAATTTAAATTCAAAACGGAAAGAATCGCACATGTCTAATGAAAATTGACAGAGTTCATATTTCTGAAAGTCCTTGCAGTTTCCAATAAATTGTAGTAGTAAAAATTACACGTCTATTTATCCAGGGTAACCGTGCTGGCATCCCATTCTTCCTATCCTTTTCCCCCCACTAGCAAACAATGTCAAGCAAAACATGTTAATTTCTAATGTTTCTAACTCACTTGTAAAATCTTTATGGTGGCATAGATTCATATGTCTTCAACATGAAAGACTCTCCTCAAAAAGCTTTAGCAAAGTCCATAAATGTTGTTTAAGTTAACCGCTTCCCGACTGCCCTATAGCAAATCCACTGCTGTAGGGCTGTGCAAAATCGTGTGTGTGTATATATATGTGTGTGTGTGTGTAATATATGTGTATGTATATATATGATTTTACATTTCCTGGCGGGGGGGGACGCACGCAGTCCTACCCACACCGCCATTGGCAGCTACAGCTGTTGATCACCAGGTCCGCCGGCACCTGGCGATT
This sequence comes from Staurois parvus, assembly GCF_062004578.1. Lineage (NCBI taxonomy): Eukaryota > Metazoa > Chordata > Amphibia > Anura > Ranidae > Staurois > Staurois parvus. The sequence goes on from NW_028318071.1 coordinate 655,382, forward strand.
GCCAAGGAACACTGACAGGGGAGAGGTCCAAATGTACACAATACAGATCTCTCCCCCATCAGCACCACCATGCATAGCAGAGCAATACAAAGCAGCATGCTTACATAGTAAAAGCAAACACACAGCACATAATGTTAAACAGCACACAGTTAACCCTTTGATTGCCCCAGATGTTATAACCTTCCTGTACAGTGTCATTAGTACAGTGGCAGTGCTTTTTATTAGCACTGATCACTGTATTAGTGTCACTGGGGATGTCCATGGTAGTTAGTCAGTTCACCCCCCAGTGTCAAAATGCCTACTGCAGTCCCGCTATAAGTCGCTGATCACCGCCATTACTAGTAAAAAAAAAATATTTCAGTATATATACCACCATTTTGTAGACTTTCACATAAACCAATTAATTTACACGTATTGGGATTTTTTTTTTAGCAAAGACATTAAGCAGAATACATTTTGGCCTAAATTTATGATGAAATTACATTTTTTAAAAATTTTGTTACTGGATATGTTTTATAGCAAAAAGTCAAAAATACAGTTTTTTTTTTTTCAAAATTTTCAGTCTTTTGTTTATAGTGCAAAAAATAAAAAATGCAGGGGAGATCAAATACCACAGAAAGAAAGCTCTATTTGTGGGAAAAAAGGACATACATTTCATTTTTGGTGCAGTGCTGCATGACATGCAATTGTCAGTTAAAGTAATGCAGCACTGTATCTCAAAAAATGGCCTGGCCAGGAAGAAAGGTAAATCCTTTGGAGGGCAAGCGGTTAAAGCAAATTAATATTTACATTTTTACTGCTTTTTGCTATTTTGCCCCCACTGCCATAGAGGTGTAATTTACATATAAACATAGCAATTAATGTGATTACAAATTCAATAAGATCTGAAGGATCTTCAACTCTCCAATTGATAATATAGAATCACCTCTGTTAAAGCGGAGCTCCAGTCAAATTTAAAAAAATAAGTCAGGAGCTACAAAAAAAAGACTTTTAAAAAACAGACACTCATCTGTTCCTCAATCCAGCGGCGTCCCCAAAGGAGCTGGGTTAACCGGCTGTCCTCTCTCCACAGCGCTGGCATCTTCAGTGTGGGCACCTGGCTGTGACAGTGTCAGGAATGGACTCACCACTGGTGGTGCAGTGGCTCACTTGCTCTGTGGGCTGCAGTACCAGCTCCTAGCACAGGGTGCTTTCAGCAGCCAGGGTCTCACTCTTGCAATCAAGCCATCACCTGAGGCTGATTGCAGGAGGTCTGTTTAAGCAGGACCAGGCCTGCAATCAGTGCCTTGGTGTTTGTTCCCATGAGCCACTGTACCTCCATCCTGTCTGATAGTCCTGCCTGATCTGGACTCTGCTAGAACTCTGCCTGCTACTCCTGACCATTCTCCTGCCTGCTCCTGTTGTACCTTGTCTGCCCGATTGTTCCTGACCCGGCCTGCCTGACCACTCCACCTCTCCAGCCTTGATGACACTTGTTCTTATTTATATTAGTTTAAGGTTTGGTTTGCACTGCGTTTGTTTATTTTGTTGCGGCTCTTAATAAATTCTATTGTTATTTCATTTCTGAAGCCTGCTTTTCCCTGTGTCAGTCCACACATTTCTGGTCATACTTGGATCCCTAACAGAACACCAAGGCCATTCCTGACCAGAAGTGGCTGCGCAGGGAAGCCATCTTGGCTTGTTGTTATGAAGGATGCATCTGGAGGAAGTTGTGTACTTGTATCTGCTAGTCTTAGATGACAGAGAATATGCCTATCAGATTCTGAAGAAGTATGCCAGGGATCAGCTGCTAGAGTGTATACGGGTCGCTCATTCACTAGTAGATCAGGGCACGGAGTTTTCTGAGGTGCAGCAATTGATCCAGGCTTGTGCGGAGTTGGCTTCATCTAGTACCCCTGAAAACAGGGATGACTTTTTGCTACCATTTAGTGCAGGTCAAATAGAGTCATTGGTATGGTTGTTGGAGGATGATCCAGATTGCTTCCTTGAGCATTATTCAGCTTGTCCATCACATGTGCTTGTGGAGTGTATAAACGCAGTGCAGTCTTTGGTCAGACTGGCTACATGTTAGCTAAGCTTTGTTCAACCGGTAATACAGACATGGTCAGAATTGTTACACCCAGCCTCAATCAGCTTGCAAAAACCCAGGCCTGCCTCTAATCCATTTTTTCAAAGCTCTATTCCTGCATTCCCGACAGCACCCCCAGTTCCAGCCCAATATATCCTGCTATCAACCACATGTCAGTACCCTGTTCCCACTCGCTGCACCTATCCTGCCTTTAAACCTGTAAAATAGCCCACTGTAGCAACTGCTCCCTCCTCTGTTCCACCCTCCAGCTCTTCTCTGTCTTTAGCTGCTCCCTCTGTTTACAGACCTGCATTTGCTCGCAATACTTCAGTAACCAAAACCAAGAAGAAGCGAAAATTCTTTCCAACCAGTACCATCCTGCCAATATCCAAATCGGTCAGGCTGTCGTCTGATGACCCGATCCAGCCAGATGACCCGATCCAGCCAGATGACCCGATCCAGCCAGATGACCCGATCCAGCCTGATGACCCGATCCATCCAGATGACTCGGTGCCCGCTGTCGTGCCAGATGACTCAGTGCCCGCTGACGTGCCAGATGACTCGGTGCCCGCTGTCGTGCCAGATGACTCGGTGCCCGCTGTGGAGCTTGGTGACTCGGTGCCCGCTGTCGTGCCAGATGACTCGGTACCCGCTGTCGTGCCAGATGACTCGGTGCCCGCTGTCTTGCCAGATGACTCGGTGCCCGCTGTCAAGCTTGGTGACTCGGTGCCCGCTGTCGTGCCAGATGACTCGGTGCCCGCTGTCGTGCCAGATGACTCGGTGCCCGCTGTCGAGCTTGGTGACTCGGTGCCCGCTGTTGTGCTAGATGACTTGGTGCCCGCTGTCGTGCCAGATGACTCTGTGCCCGCTGTCGAGCTTGGTGACTCGGTGCCCGCTGTCGAGCTTGATGACTCGGTGCCCGCCTTCGAGCTTGGTGACTTGGTGTCCGCTGTCGTGCCAGGTGACTCGGTGCCCGCTGTCGAGCGTGGTGACCCGGTGCCCGCTGTCGAGCCATATGACCCGGTGCCCGCTGTCGTGCCAGGTGACTCGGTGCCCGCTGTCGTGCCAGGTGACTCGGTGCCCGCTGTCGTGCCAGGTGACTCGGTGCCCGCTGTCGAGCGTGGTGACCCGGTGCCCGCTGTCGAGCGTGGTGACCCGGTGCCCGCTGTCGAGCCATATGACCCGGTGCCCGCTGTCGTGCCAGATGACTCGGTGCCCGCTGTCGTGCCAGATGACTCGGTGCCTGCTGTCGTGCCATATGACTCGGTGCCCGCTGTCGAGCTTGGTGATTCGGTGCCCGCTGTCGAGCTTGGTGACTCGGTGCCCGCCTTCGAGCTTGGTGACTCGGTGCCCGCTGTCTTGCCAGGTGACTCGGTGCCCGCTGTCGTGCCAGGTGACCCGGTGCCCGCTGTCGAGCCATATGACCCGGTGCCCGCTGTCGAGCTTGGTGACTCGGTGCCCGCTGTTGTGCCAGATGACTCGGTGCCCGCTGTTGTGCCAGATGACTCGGTGCCCGCTGTCGAGCTTGGTGACCCGGTGCCTGCTGTCGTGCCAGGTTACTTGGTGCCCGCTGTTGTGCCTGATGACTCGGTGCCCGCTGTTTTGCCAGATGACTCGGTGCCCGCTGTCGTGCCAGATGACTCGGTGCCCGCTGTCGTGCCAGATGACTCGGTGCCCGCTGTCGTGCCAGATGACTCGGTGCCCGCTGTCGTGCCAGATGACTCGTGCCCGCTGTCGTGCCAGATGACTCGGTGCCCGCTGTCGTGCCAGATGACTCGTGCCCGTTGTCGTGCCAGATGACTCATGCCCGCTGTCGAGCTTGGTGACTCGGTGCCCGCTGTCGTGCCAGATGACTCGGTACCCGCTGTCGTGCCAGATGACTCGGTGCCCGCTGTCTTGCCAGATGACTCGGTGCCCGCTGTCGAGCTTGGTGACCCGGTGCCCGCTGTCGTGCCAGATGACTCGGTGCCTGCTGTCGTGCCAGATGACCCGGTGCCCGCTGTCGAGCGTGGAGACCCGGTGCCCGCTGTTGAGCGTGGGGACTCGATGCCCGCTGTTTTGCCAGATGACTTGGTGCCCGCTGTCGAGCTTGGTGACTCGGTGCCCGCTGTTGTGCCAGATGACTCGGTGCCCGCTGTTGAGCTTGGTGACTCGGTGCCCGCTGTTGTGCCAGATGACTCGGTGCCCGCTGTCATGCCAGATGACTCGGTGCCTGCTGTCGTGCCAGATGACTCGGTGCCCGCTGTCGAGCTTGGTGATTCGGTGCCCGCTGTCGAGCTTGGTGATTCGGTGCCCGCTGTCGAGCTTGGTGACTCGGTGCCCGCCTTCGAGCTTGGTGACTCGGTGCCCGCTGTCGTGCCAGGTGACTCGGTGCCCGCTGTCGTGCCAGGTGACCCGGTGCCCGCTGTCGAGCCATATGACCCGGTGCCCGCTGTCGAGCTTGGTGACTCGGTGCCCGCTGTTGTGCCAGATGACTCGGTGCCCGCTGTTGTGCCAGATGACTCGGTGCCCGCTGTCGAGCTTGATGACCCGGTGCCTGCTGTCGTGCCAGGTAACTCGGCGCCTGCTGTCGTGCCAGGTTACTCGGCGCCTGCTGTCGTGCCAGGTGACTCTGTGCCCGCTGTCGTGCCAGGTGACTCGCTGCCCGCTGTTTTGCCAGATGACTCGCTGCCCACTGTCGAGCTTGGTGACCCGGTGACCGCTGTCGTGCCAGGTTACTCGGTGCCCGCTGTCGTGCCAGGTGACTCGGTGCCCGCTGTTGTGCCTGATGACTCGGTGCCCGCTGACATGCCAGATGACTCGGTGCCCGCTGACATGCCAGATGACTCGGTGCCCGCTGTCGAGCTTGGTGACTCGGTGCCCGCTGTCGAGCTTGGTGACTCGGTTCCCGCTGTCATGCCAGATGACTTGGTGCCCGCTGTCTTGCCAGATGACTCGGTGCCCGCTGTCGAGCTTGGTGACTCGGTGCCCGCTGTCATGCCAGATGACTCGGTTCCCGCTGTAGTGCCAGATGACTCGGTGCCCGCTGTCTTGCCAGATGACTCGATGCCCGCTGTTGAGCTTGGTGACCCGGTGCCCGCTGTCGTGCCAGATGACTCGTTGCCCGTTGTCGTGCCAGATGACTCGGTGCCCGCTGTCGAGCGTGGAGACCCGGTGCCCGCTGTTTTGCCAGATGACTCGGTGCCCGCTGTTGTGCCAGATGACTCAGTGCCCGCTGTCGTGCCAGATGACTCGTGCCCGCTGTCGTGCCAGATGACTCATGCCCGCTGTCGAGCTTGGTGACTCGGTGCCCGCTGTCGTGCCAGATGACTCGGTACCCGCTGTCGTGCCAGATGACTCGGTGCCTGCTGTCGAGCTTGGTGACCCGGTGCCCGCTGTCGTGCCAGATGACTCGGTGCCTGCTGTCATGCCAGATGACTCGGTGCCCGCTGTCGAGCTTGGTGACTCGGTGCCCGCTGTTGTGCCAGATGACTCGGTGCCCGCTGTTGAGCTTGGTGACTCAGTGCTCGCTGTTGTGCCAGATGACTCGGTGCCCGCTGTCATGCCAGATGACTCGGTGCCTGCTGTCGTGCCAGATGACTCGGTGCCCGCTGTCGAGCTTGGTGATTCGGTGCCCGCTGTCGAGCTTGGTGACTCGGTGCCCACCTTCGAGCTTGGTGACTCGGTGCCCGCTGTCGTGCCAGGTGACTCGGTGCCCGCTGTCGTGCCAGGTGACCCGGTGCCCGCTGTCGAGCCATATGACCCGGTGCCCGCTGTCGAGCTTGGTGACTCGGTGCCCGCTGTTGTGCCAGATGACTCGGTGCCCGCTGTTGTGCCAGATGACTCGGTGCCCGCTGTCGAGCTTAATGACCCGGTGCCTGCTGTCGTGCCAGGTTACTCGGCGCCTGCTGTCGTGCCAGGTTACTCGGCGCCTGCTGTCGTGCCAGGTGACTCTGTGCCCGCTGTCGTGCCAGGTGACTCGCTGCCCGCTGTTTTGCCAGATGACTCGCTGCCCACTGTCGAGCTTGGTGACCCGGTGCCCGCTGTCGTGCCAGGTTACTCGGTGCCCGCTGTCGTGCCAGGTGACTCGGTGCCCGCTGTTGTGCCTGATGACTCGGTGCCCGCTGACATGCCAGATGACTCGGTGCCCGCTGACATGCCAGATGACTCGGTGCCCGCTGACATGCCAGATGACTCGGTGCCCGCTGTCGAGCTTGGTGACTCGGTGCCCGCTGTCGAGCTTGGTGACTCGGTTCCCGCTGTCGTGCCAGATGACTCATTGCCCGCTGTCTTGCCAGATGACTCGGTGCCCGCTGTCGAGCGTGGAGACCCGGTGCCCGCTGTTTTGCCAGATGACTCGGTGCCCGCTGTTGTGCCAGATGACTCAGTGCCCGCTGTCGTGCCAGATGACTCGGTGCCCGCTGTCGTGCCAGATGACTCGGTGCCCGCTGTCGTGCCAGATGACTCGGTGCCCGCTGTCGTGCCAGATGACTCGGTGCCCGCTGTCGTGCCAGATGACTCGTGCCCGCTGTCGTGCCAGATGACTCGTGCCCGCTGTCGTGCCAGATGACTCGTGCCCGCTGTCGAGCTTGGTGACTCGGTGCCCGCTGTCGAGCCAGATGACTCGGTGCCCGCTGTCGTGCCAGATGACTCAGTGCCCGCTGTCTTGCCAGATGACTCGGTGCCTGCTGTCGTGCCAGATGACCCGGTGCCCGCTGTCGAGCGCGGAGACCCGGTGCCCGCTGTTGAGCGTGGGGACTCGATGACCGCTGTTTTGCCAGATGACTCGGTGCCCGCTGTCGAGCTTGGTGACTCGGTGCCTGCTGTTGTGCCAGATGACTCGGTGCCCGCTGTCGTGCCAGATGACTCGGTGCCGGCTGTCAAGCTTGGTGACTCGGTGCCTGCTGTTGTGCCAGATGACTCGGTGCCCGCTGTCGTGCCAGATGACTCGGTGCCGGCTGTCAAGCGTGGTGACTCGGTGCCCGCTGTCGAACCAGATGACTCGGTGCCCGCTGTTGTGCCAGATGACTCGGTGCCCGCTGTTGAGCTTGGTGACTCTGTGCCCGCTGTTGTGCCAGATGACTCGGTGCCCGCTGTCATGCCAGATGACTCGGTGCCTGCTGTCGTGCCAGATGACTCGGTGCCTGCTGTCGTGCCAGATGACTCGGTGCCCGCTGTCGAGCTTGGTGATTCGGTGCCCGCTGTCAAGCTTGGTGACTCGGTGCCCGCCTTCGAGCTTGGTGACTCGGTGCCCGCTGTTGTGCCAGGTGACTCGGTGCCCGCTGTCGTGCCAGATGACTCGGTGCCCGTTGTCGTGCCAGATGACTCGGTGCCCGCTGTCGAGCGTGGAGACCCGGTGCCCGCTGTCGAGCGTGGGGACTCGATGCCCGCTGTTTTGCCAGATGACTCGGTGCCCGCTGTTGTGCCAGATGACTCAGTGCCCGCTGTCGTGCCAGATGACTCGGTGCCCGCTGTCGTGCCAGATGACTCGTGCCCGCTGTCGAGCTTGGTGACTCGGTGCCCGCTGTTGTGCCAGATGACTCGGTACCCGCTGTTGTGCCAGATGACTCAGTGCCCGCTGTCTTGCCAGATGACTCGGTGCCCGCTGTCGAGCGTGGAGACCCGGTGCCCGCTGTCGAGCATGGGGACTCGATGCCCGCTGTTTTGCCAGATGACTCGGTGCCCGCTGTCGTGCCAGATGACTCGGTGCCCGCTGTCGTGCCAGATGACTCGGTGCCCGCTGTCGTGCCAGATGACTCGTGCCCGCTGTCGAGCGTGGAGACCCGGTGCCCGCTGTCGAGCATGGGGACTCGGTGCCCGCTGTTGTGCCAGATGACTCGGTGCCCGCTGTTGTGCCAGATGACTCAGTGCCCGCTGTCGTGCCAGATGACTCGGTGCCCGCTGTCATGCCAGATGACTCGTGCCCGCTGTCGAGCTTGGTGACTCGGTGCCCGCTGTTGTGCCAGATGACTCGGTACCCGCTGTCGTGCCAGATGACTCGGTGCCCGCTGTCTTGCCAGATGACTCGGTGCCCGCTGTCGAGCTTGGTGACCCGGTGCCCGCTGTCGTGCCAGATGACTCGGTGCCTGCTGTCGTGCCAGATGACCCGGTGCCCGCTGTCGAGCGTGGAGACCCGGTGCCCGCTGTTGAGCGTGGGGACTCGATGCCCGCTGTTTTGCCAGATGACTCGGTGCCCGCTGTCAAGCTTGGTGACTCGGTGCCTGCTGTTGTGCCAGATGACTCGGTGCCCGCTGTCGTGCCAGATGACTCGGTGCCGGCTGTCAAGCATGGTGACTCGGTGCCCGCTGTCGAACCAGATGACTCGGTGCCCGCTGTTGTGCCAGATGACTCTGTGCCCGCTGTTGAGCTTGGTGACTCGGTGCCCGCTGTTGTGCCAGATGACTCGGTGCCCGCTGTCATGCCAGATGACTCGGTGCCTGCTGTCGTGCCAGATGACTCGGTGCCCGCTGTCGAGCTTGGTGATTCGGTGCCCGCTGTCGAGCTTGGTGACTCGGTGCCCGCCTTCGAGCTTGGTGACTCGGTGCCCGCTGTCGTGCCAGGTGACTCGGTGCCCGCTGTCGTGCCAGGTGACCCGGTGCCCGCTGTCGAGCCATATGACTCGGTGCCCGCTGTCGAGCTTGGTGACTCGGTGCCCGCTGTCGAACCAGATGACTCGGTGCCCGCTGTTGTGCCAGATGACTCGGTGCCCGCTGTTGTGCCAGATGACTCGGTGCCCGCTGTTGAGCTTGGTGACTCGGTGCCCGCTGTTGTGCCAGATGACTCGGTGCCCGCTGTCATGCCAGATGACTCGGTGCCTGCTGTCGTGCCAGATGACTCGGTGCCCGCTGTCGAGCTTGGTGATTCGGTGCCCGCTGTCGAGCTTGGTGACTCGGTGCCCGCCTTCGAGCTTGGTGACTCGGTGCCCGCTGTCGTGCCAGGTGACTCGGTGCCCGCTGTCGTGCCAGGTGACCCGGTGCCCGCTGTCGAGCCATATGACCCGGTGCCCGCTGTCGAGCTTGGTGACTCGGTGCCCGCTGTCGAACCAGATGACTCGGTGCCCGCTGTTGTGCCAGATGACTCGGTGCCCGCTGTTGAGCTTGGTGACTCGGTGCCCGCTGTTGTGCCAGATGACTCGGTGCCCGCTGTCATGCCAGATGACTCGGTGCCTGCTGTCGTGCCAGATGACTCGGTGCCCGCTGTCGAGCTTGGTGATTCGGTGCCCGCTGTTGAGCTTGGTGACTCGGTGCCCGCCTTCGAGCTTGGTGACTCGGTGCCCGCTGTCGTGCCAGGTGACTCGGTGCCCGCTGTCGTGCCAGGTGACTCGGTGCCCGCTGTCGTGCCAGGTGACTCGGTGCCCGCTGTCGTGCCATATGACCCGGTGCCCGCTGTCGAGCTTGGTGACTCGGTGCCCGCTGTTGTGCCAGATGACTCGGTGCCCGCTGTCAAGCTTGGTGACTCGGTGCCTGCTGTCGTGCCAGGTTACTCGGTGCCTGCTGTCGTGCCAGGTTACTCGGTGCCTGCTGTCGTGCCAGGTGACTCTGTGCCCGCTGTCGTGCCAGGTGACTCGCTGCCCGCTGTTTTGCCAGATGACTCGCTGCCCGCTGTCGAGCTTGGTGACTTGGTGCCTGCTGTCGAGCTTGGTGACTCGGTGCCCGCTGTCGAGCTTGGTGACTCGGTGCCCGCTGTCGTGCCAGATGACTCGGTGCCCGCTGTCGAGCTTGGTGACTCGGTGCCCGCTGTCGTGCCAGATGATTCGGTGCCCGCTGTCGTGCCAGATGACTCGTTGCCCGCTGTCGTGCCAGATGACTCGGTGCCCGCTGTCGTGCCAGATGACTCGGTGCCCGCTGTCGTGCCAGATGACTCGGTGCCCGCTGTTCTGCCAGATGACCCTGTGCCCGCTGTTCTGCCAGGTGACCCGGTGCCCGCGGTCAAGCCTGATGACCCGGTGCCCGCTGTTCAGTCTGATGCCCTGATGCCTGATGACCTAGTGTACGCTACCCGGCCTGATGATCCTACCCGGCCTGATGATCCTACCCGGCCTGATGATCCTACCCGGCCTGATGATCCTACCCGGCCTGATGATCTGGTGCCCGCTACCCATCCTAATGATCCTATCCAGCCGGATGCTCCGGTGTCCGTCATTCAGCCTGATGCTCCGGTGTCCGTTATCCAGCCTGAGGAACCGATAACTATCGCTCAGCCTGATGTCCCGGTGCCTGCGGCCCAGCAACCTGCCTTCTTGTGGTCTCCTGCAAAAAGATAGGCCTATCAGCAGGAGACCCAGTCAGTCACTTGACTCCGGCAGTGGGATATCCAGCCAGTTACCTGACCCAGGCGGTGGAACATTTTTTCTATTAAGGACTGTTTGGAGCGTCCTGAGGCCGCTCCTTGAGGGGGGGTACTGTCAGGAATGGACTCACCACTGGTGGTGCTGTGGCTCACTTGCTCTTTGGGCTGCAGTACCAGCTCCTACCAGAAGTTGCTTTCAGCAGCCAGGGTCTCACTCCTGCAATCAAGCCATCACCTGAGGCTGATTGCAGGAGGTCTATTTAAGCAGGACCAGGCCTGCAATCAGTGCCTTGGTGTTTGTTCCCATGAGCCCCTGTACCTGCATCCTGTCTGATACTCCTGCCTGATATTTCTGCCTGATCTGGACTCTGCTAGAACTCTGCCTGCACCGACCTTGGCTACTCCTGACCATTCTCCTGCCTGCTCCTGTTGTACCTTGTCTGCCCGATTGTTCCTGACCCGGCCTGCCTGACCACTCCACCTCTCCAGCCTTGACAACACTTGTTCTTATTTATATTAGTTTAAGGTTTGGTTTTGTTTGCACTGCGTTTGTTTATTTTGTTGCAGCTCTTAATAAATTCTATTATTATTTCATTTCTGAAGCCTGCATTTCCCTGTGTCAGTCCACACATTTCTGGTCATACCTGGATCCCTAACAGACAGCTTGTGGCTTTACAGCCGGGTGCCACATGCGCTGGTAGTGCTGCACTTTGTGAATCGTCCCATAGTCTTTTCAGGCCTGTCACGTGTCCTAGAAAACTATGGGGAGGGAGGGGGGAAGGACAACTTCTGCTTCCGATGTCAGTTAACCAGCTGCCTCCCTTCAGCATGTTACACAGAGCCATACAATCTCCTCCTCTGTACACAAGGAGTTTCCTGTACATCCAGAAGACTGCCTGCAGTTTCTCTTCTCCCCTGCTCCCTTCTGTTGTCTGTAGATAGATAAGCTCCCACTGCTATGATTAGGAGCCAGTCAGAAGACTTCCTCAGTGAATGATCACTGTGACAGCCAATCAGAGTGATCAATTGGTGTAAACAATAACAAAAGTAACACACTAGCTGTCTTTTCTCCTCGGTTCCCTGACAGATACATTTATTTATCGGTATAATACTAGGTGATGACACAAAATAATAAACCAAAATATAACAAATTAAAAACCCCCGATGCCAAAAAACACTTTCTCTCACGAAAGTCCAAAACAGTCCAACTTTTATTCAGTGTCTCTGTGTATAAAATAACCAGTGGTACTAATATTTTCTTAGTGAATATTCTTCTTCCACAAGTGCCAAAAAATCCTCTTCCTCCTCTTAGTGCCCTCAAAAAAATATAAATCGCATATAGTGCATTATCTACAACGCATTATAGTCAACATAGCAAAACGCATTTACAAAAATTGTGAATTGCGTGCAAAAATCCACTCCACCGTGTGTGCATCTTTAACCATCCTTACTCTTACCCTCTTATAAATCAAAAAAAATCTTCCACACAATATTGCTTTGTGGTTAGGTTCCTAAATCCGTCCGCCTTCGCATAGGAAATATACCTCCAAAGGAATCGCATAAATCATTGTATCACAAAAATACTTTCACTCAGCTCGTGCTCCCCTCGTAACAAACTCCTAGTGCTAGTGTGCACACTGACTGCCACATCTTATCTTATGCACCTTACCAGATGACAAGATCTGTATGCTTTAGAAAAGGGGGGCTTTTCTCACTGTATAGATCATCCAGTTCTCAAATGGCATCATAACATGTAGCAAGTACAACCAACATAGTGTAGTAGGTAATAATAGGGTTATAGCTCCTTTAACCACTTCCCGACCGGCCGTTGTATATAAACGGCTGGACGGTGGCACTGCAGGGTCGGGTGGCCGTCTATAAACGGCCTCCCCGCACCCTGCTTGTGCGCGCTCCCTGGGAGCGCGCAGCACCGCGATCCGGTGCCCGCTGTGTCCTCCGGACAAAGTGAAACACCGATCGTCGGACGGGACCTCTGTACGAGGTCCCGATCATGTGATCATTGATTGGCCAATCAGTGATCACATGCAAAGTAGTAAGCAAGATGTCACTTCTGACATCATTGCTTACTATGTGTGAAATCTGTGAATGATCACAGAGGTCACATGGTACAAGGCTATTCACAAAAGCCTTGTACCATGTGACAAGCTGTGACCAATCACAGCTCACTCAGTTCTTCTCAATGAGTGCAAGAATGCACACAGAGAGAAAGAGAAATGATTGCTTTTACATCCTATATGGGTGTAAAAGTAATCAGTGTAAAAAAAAAAAAAAAAATCTTCATCACCCCTCACAAGTAGTACAGTGTCACCATGGTGACACTGTACTGCTAGGGTGACAGTATGTAAAAAAAAAATAAAAATAAAAAATAATAATATAAAAAAATAAAATAAAAATGTAAAAAAGAATGTTTAAAAATTATAATTTTTGCTTATAAACTAATTTTTTACTAAAAAGATAACGGAATAAATTTTGGCTAAGATTTATGATGAAATATTATTTATTTGCAAAATTTTATTAAAAAAACACTTTTTTTCAAAATTTTTGGACATTTCATTTACATAGCAAAAAAAATACAAATCCCAGTGGTGAATAAATACCACCAAAATAAAGCTTTATCTATCTAAAAAAAAATGGTAAAAAATTCATTTGGGTACAGTGTTGCATGACCGCGCAATTGTCATTCAAAGTGTGATAGCGCTAAAAGCTGAAAATTGCCCTGGTCAGGAAGGGGGTAAAAGTGTCCGGTCTGGAAGTGGTTAATGATCAAATTGTGCTTACAGGAAAGACAAGGTGTCTCAGCATGTATACGGCTGGCAAACAGTGTAAAAAACCTTTTCCAAAATGGCTGCTCCGCAACTTCTGGTTTACGTCCGACGTCACATTCTGACCCGTTTCGTCACTTCCGACTTCATCTAAGGTATAGTTTGTGGACAAAGTTTCTGAGGTGAATGTTTTCCTGGCTACACTGGGGCCCAAGGGAGGGGAATCTTTAGATGCAGTTAAGTACTTTCAACAAAGGCACACCCAATTGCACCAGTAAGATGTCAGGCTGTTCATAGTTGCAGTACGTAGTAAGATGTTAAGGTGTGCACAGGTACAGCACTAGGATGTTTGGGTGTACACAATTGCAGTGCTCAGGGGAGCAGAAGAGGTAACTTAGCTGCATTGGGCCTAGCCTAGCAAAAAAAGTGATCAGTAGGTGCAGGGTTTACACCTGAAGCTTACTGCAAATGAGAACTGACAGCATCAACAAAGATTCAGCTTAATAGTTGGTCTGTGACCTGCTCATCCCTCTCTCTTTTTCTGTATTTTTCTCTTTGTTGTCTCTTTTTTTTTTTCTTTTTCTCTCATGTTCTCTCGCTCTCTTTCTCTCACTCTCTCTCTTTCTCTCACGCTCTCCCTTTCACGCGCTCTTTCACGTGCACTCTCTTTCTCTGTAATTCCCCTGTGACAGTTGGGTAGATGAACTCATGGGGGGCATATCTTTTGTAGGTGATCATCACTGATGGCAGGCAAGATGGGGAGTACCTTGGTGGTTCATTTCTGCATTTCCCTAGTGGACCTTGGCATTGGTGGCCGAAATCACAGACTGGCATTTCAGAGTAGGCACCACGCCCCCTTATGACATCATCATGCACTGTGATTAGCTAAAGCGTTGCCGTTGACCAGTGGTCACGTGCATTGCTTTGGCCAATCACAATGCACTGTCAGGGTGCAGTATATCGTGGGGCATGGCGGCGAATAGCAAGCTGAATGCCCTTAATGTTCGCATCTTCGCTGAACACACAAACGGACAATGTTCAAGTCAAACTTAGGTTCAACACTTAACATCAAGCCCAACACTAGTGATCAGCAGCAGAGCTCATATGACAGCAAACACACGGCCCAGCAAGTATGGGCAGGGATGCTATGTATCATTTACGTCCCAATGAGTGACTTTGATGGCAGGCAGGAAGGATACAGAATGGGGCTCATCACTGAACCTTATTCTTCCACCCTGCATCCTTACAACTAGTGGTAAAGGTGCTAATGCTGTTAATTGTGGTGTGGGACAATGGGGCAATGGCACCAGCCTGCTCCCCCCCCTTCCCTGGCAGGGAGTCTGGCACATGTCCTCAGTCTGGTGGTGCAGCAGTTCCTGGATAGGTGCCCTGGGTTACACAATCTTCAGAGGCAGGCCCAAAGAGCTTGTAGCCATTAAAGGTCATCATATCCAGCCAGTGTTTGGCTGGATGAAATTCAAAGGGATTTCCACTTGCCAACAAACCACTAGATCTGATACATGGCCACCAGCTGGAATTCAACTGGCCATGCTGCAGTGGCTACATCTAGCACACAGTGATTATTGAGTACTTGAATGAGTATAGCAAAAGGACAGGTCCCTGGTAGCTGGACTTCTTTTCTACATGCCAATGGCTGCTGATACAGGTGTCATGCATTGTAATGTCACCGTTTGAGGAAGTGACAAGAATGGTGAGTCGTGGCAATGTATGTATCATTGACACTGTACCAGCTGTGTTCCTATTGCAGCATGCACTGAATGGCATCAAGCACAGGGTACTTGACAGCAAGCACAGGAGGAGGAGTATAGTTTCAGTGAGAGCATTGAAGCTGAAGATAACATGGGTGAGTCTTCCAGGGGTGGGTTTCATGCCTCCCAAACCCCAGCAGTAGTATGTAGTTGGGGGAGGAAGCTCAGAACAATGTCCTCCTCAGTGTTCCCCAAGGATCCTCTGCCTCCTCTAATTTGCAGTGCATAGGCCCCCACATGCTCCAGAGCTTGCTAAAGGACCCTAAGATTTATGGCATCAAGGAGCAGGACCATTACTTGTTGGCAATCCTCCTTGATCCATGTTGCAAAAGGATTGTAGCAGAGCTACACAATACAGAGGAACCCGAGGCATTTCCAGAGGCTGGCAGAGTAATATCTCATATATAAGTTATCCATAGATGAAATTTTGGCACAAAAAGAGGTAAAGGACATGTTCGCACAAGCAATAATATAGATTAAAAACACTGCCTATAAAGTCAGTATGTGTGTATATATGTATATGTGTATGTGTGTGTATGTGTGTATATGTGTGTATGTATGTATGTATGTGTGTGTGTATATATATATATATATATATATACAGTGGGGATCGAAAGTTTGGGCACCCCAGCTAAAAATGTATATTAATGTGCATAAAGAAGCCAAAGAAAGATGGAAAAATCTCCAAAAGGCATCAAATTACAGATTAGACATTCTTATAATATGTCAACAAAAGTTAGATTTTATTTCCATCATTTACACTTTCAAAATGACAGAAAACAAAAAAATGGCGTCTGCAAAAGTTTGGGCACCCTGCAGAGTTAATATCTTGTACTGCCCCCTTTGGCAAGTATCACAGCTTGTAAACACTTTTTGTAGCCAGCCAAGAGTCTTTCAATTCTTGTTTGAGGTATCTTTGCCCATTCTTCCTTACAAAAGTCTTCCAGTTCTTTGAGATTTCTGGGCTGTCTGTCACGCACTGCTCTTTTAAGGTCTATCCATAGATTTTCAATTATGTTGAGGTCAGGAGATTGTGAAGGCCATGGCAAAACCTTCAGTTTACGCCTCTTGATGTAATCCCCCGTGGATTTTGAGGTGTGTTTAGGATCATTATCCATTTGTAGAAGCCATCCTCTCTTTAACTTCAGCTTTTTCACAGATGGCATCAAGTTACCATCCAAAATTTGCTGAAATTTTATTGAATCCATTTTTCCTTCTACTCGTGAGATGTTCCCTGTGCCACTGGCTGCAACACAACCCCAAAGCATGATTGATCCAACCCCATGCTTAACAGTTGGACAGAGGTTCTTTTCATTAAATTCTGTGCCCCTTCTTCTCCAAACGTACCTTTGCTCATTCCAGCCAAAATGTTCAATTTTAACCTCATCGGTCCACAGAACTTGTTTCCAAAATGCATCAGGCTTGTCTATATGTTCATTTGCAAAGTTCAAACGATGATTTTTGTGGTGAGGACGTAGAAGAGGTTTTATTCTGATGACTCTTCCATGAAGACCATATTTGTACAAGTATCTCTTTATAGTGGAATAGTGTACCACAACTCCAGTGTCTGCCAGATCTTTCTGGAGGGATCGTGCAGTCAAACGTGGGTTTTGAATTGTTTTTCTCACAATCCTGCAAGCTGTTCTGTCTGATATTTTTCTTGGTCTTCCAGATCTTGCTTTAACTTCCACTGTTCCTGATGACTGCCATTTCTTAATTACATTCCGAACAGAGGATATTGACATCTGAAAACGCTTTGCTATCTTCTTATAGCTTTCTCCAGCTTTGTGAGCGTCAACTATTTTCAGTTTCAGTTTTCTAGACAACTGCTTAGAAGAACCCATGGTGCCGATTGTTGGGGCAAGGTCAGATGAGTCTGGGCATTTAAAACCTTTGAGATTGACATCACCTGGTCTTCCTAGACGATGATCAAGAACAATCCATGACACTGGCAGGTCTCAGCTTGGCAAAGGGGGCAGTACAAGATATTAACTCTGCAGGGTGCCCAAACTTTTGCAGACGGCATTTTTTTGTTTTCTGTTATTTTGAAAGTGCAAATGATGGAAATAAAATCTAACTTTTGTTGACATATTATAAGAATGTCTAATCTGTAATTTGATGCCTTTTGGAGATTTTTCCATCTTTCCTTGGCTTCTTTATGCACATTAATACAAATTTTTAGCTGGGGTGCCCAAACTTTCGATCCCCACTGTATATATATATATATATATATATATGATTGTGCTGGAAGTCAGGGCCAGCGAGGCAATCTGGAGTAGAGCAGGAGACCACCCTGCTGACCAGCGGAGGAACACAGAGGATCGGAAGGGGATAGTAGTAATCACAGGCTATGCACTCGAAGCCTCTAGCTCCTTCTACAGGCCTAACGGAACATTCCTGAACCTGTTATTTATATAGAGGACAGTCAAAAGAAAGCCTCAGTTAGTTGTCCCTTTTATAAGATATTTCTAACACACAGCATGTACATACCAAGAATTACACCCCAAAATACATTCTGCTACCCCTGCGGAGTATGGGGATACCACATGTGTAAGACTTTTTCCACATCGAGAAGCCCAACATCCAAGTAGTAGCTTCAGGCTTCTAACACATAGGATGTACATACCAATAATTATACCCCAAAATACATTCTGCTGAGCAAAGGGTAAACAAAATATTACCTGTGGTTTTAGTAGTGTTGTTGTCCACAATGTAGAGCATTGGTCCAGGCACCAGGCAGGGGCATGGTCAATGACAACCAAAGGAATTGCCCAGGCAGCAGGAAGGAATACTGTCCACAGTCAGTATATGAAGCGGGCAGAGATATTGCCAGAACAGCCAAAGCATTGGTCCAGGAAGAAGGCATAGATGTGGTCAGAAATAGCCAAAGGAATTGTCCAGACAGCAGGCAGAGACATGGTCAGCACAGCCAAAGTATTGGTCCTGACAGTAGGCAGGAACATGGTCCATTGAGGCATGGTTGATTAACAGGCCAGGGTCAGATGGCAGCAAGCAGAAACATCAGGCTTAGGAACTTGGTCAGGTAAGAGGCTTCTTCCCACCCAAATCTCTTCAAAGCCTCTAGTCTGCATACCCCATTCCAAGAATTACAAAACCCAGAGAAAGCCAAAAACTTAGTTTACTCCATTCAGAAAAGCTATTCTGGGGGCCCTCACATACATGAGACCCCTGTGTTGTCTTGAATCCCACTAATACAGTGGCAGGGCAAAATATCAGTTCAGGAGGCAGACAAAAAACATGGTCGATTAACAGGCCAAGGTCAATTCACGTGGAAGGCAGAAATGTGGTTGATAGTTCAAGCAGCAGGCAGAGGTATCGTCAATAAATAGTCCAGGTTCAGTTTAGGCGGCAAACAGTGGAATTGTCGATTAAATAGTCTAGGTCATACAAGGAAATAATAGATAGTGGACACTGGAAAAATATCTTCACTTCACATACACTTCACTAATAGTGTTTTGATGTGTGATAGATCTGAAAGCACTCTCCAGTACAGAGGCCTGGCTTGGAGGGACATTGGGGACAGTAGTATCAGGTGTCACGGCAAATTCCATTATTGGAACATACACATTATTTTTGGGGGTGTTTGGGGCCTGTTTTGGGTAAGAGGGAGAATATCAGGGATTTAAAAGAATGTCTGGGAGGCTAGTATGGGCCCTACCTCGTGGTTGTGGACGGGACACCCCACTACTAATGCCTGGCCTATCATCTGGGAATGCAGCCCTGCTTGCACTTGTCACTGCACCAGGATTTGAAGCGCTACTGGTGGGTGCCTGCCTATCTTCTGGGAATGCTGTGCTGCTTGTATTCGCCACTGCGTTACTGGTGAATGCCTGCTCCTTCTCAGATCTCCTGAACCTCTTTGTTTGGACTCTCTCCTCCTCAGAATCTATTGTTGACCCACTGCTTTCAAATGGCTCATACTCAAAATCTGAGTCTGACAGAGAAAGTTCCCCACTACTCTCATCCGTCATGCTCAGTTTTTGGAAAGCCACCTAGCTGCTGTATAATTTGTTTGACATTTTGACGCTGCACTACTGATATTGCTGATGTTGATTTTGATGTTCACTGGTACACTGTTACAGATGTGGATTTGACACTTGTACACTGTGACAGATGTTGATCACTGGTGTAGATGTGGATTTGACACTGGTACACTATGACAAATGTTGATCACTGGTACAGATGTGGATTTGACACTGATACTCTGTGACACATGTTGATCACTGGTATGCTGGGACAGATGTGGATTTGACACTGGTACGCTGTGACAGATGTTGATCACTGGTACGGATGTTGATGACCTCTGGCATACTGTGACAGATGTGGATCACTGGTACAGCTGTGGATGAGCACAGATGTGGATGATCACTGTGACAGATGTGGATGATCACTGTGACAGATGTGTGAGGGACACTAGCTGGGTGATTAGTGTGCTTGAAATCTCACTCGCTCACAGATTGCCTCTGCTTCTCCTCACAGGCGGGCTCTGTGTGAGGAGAAGCAGAACCGATCAACTGCCATGTTTACTTTACATGATGGCTGTGATTGGATAAAGCCATCTTGTGATCAGAATGGTCAATCACAGAGCCCTTCTGCTGAGCGATGTTGCGCTGTATCCAGAGGACACAGGCACACTGAGAGTGCGCAGCTGAGCGGTCACGCATGCACCCACATTCTGAGGGACACAAAGGAACATCCCCTCAGAATGACAAAGCTCCCACCTGGCCGTTTAAGTGCAGTTGCCAGGTGGGAAGTGGTTACACTGAGCCAAAGCTCAGGTTCAGTGCTGTTTTGTCTACAGCTTTCCATGTGTCCTGGGACCCTGTGATTCTGCATCTGATTCTGACCCAGCTTGTCTTGACCTCTCCCTGAACTCTCCCTTTACTGACTTTGGCTTGTCTCCTGACCACCGCTACTGTCTGCTCCTTTTGCTGCTGTTCCACTGATCCATTACTGACTCTGGCATGTAACCGGACTACGCTCATGCCTACACATCTGTACTTGATCATGACCCAGTGTATGTACTGGGTCATACACTGCCAGTGTATGGCCCATATTTCTCAACTCTGCTGCCATTTCTGTTGCTGCTGGAACCTCCCTACCCATCTGTGCCTGCTTACCTCTTACCTGCTATCAGACTATGCCTCGCCTGGCTGCTGTCATCAATATCAGCCTACTTCTACCTGCTTTTCACTAGCTGCTACCCAGTTCACCTGCTGCACCGAGGACCATTGACAACTACCTCTGCCTGGAGTTGCCTGCCCTGCTGCTAATAAGACCTACAGGTACTTGTGTCACTCTGCACTCCTGCACCTCCTTTTTGCTCAACAAGGGGCCCCAAATCATTGGTGTAAGAAAGACCTTCCTCCTCATATCAGTCTCATCTATCAATTATGTGACAGTCTGCATCAAATTTTTACAATTGATCAGGCCTACCAGACATAGGACCTTCACAAATGAGCACATACAGTTTTGTGTTTTCCAGTCTCTCTATCTTGCATTGGTGTGCTGCATGTACAATATTTCTGGCTCTTGACTGTAGGATTATCAGTGGAAATATTTTATATCTAAATAAAATATGCTTTTTTACTTCCTCTGACATAGTGGCCAAGTAAATATGCTTGTTTATTAGGCAGCAAGTCTCTAAAATATTTAGGGCTGCTGTGTTTGTAATATCATACCCCAATTGTTTTCTCTTGGAAATTAAAGGCTCATGTCTTTCTCTTACATTGCTGCTCCATTCAAACTGCTTGTATGCTTCCCAGCTATTGTGTGGAAATGTTGGCTTTAAGTCTCTAAAACATGGCAGGATTATTTTTTTTTTCTTGTTCAACATAACAACTGTCTCACCTTTGCAATGCAGGTTTATGGATTGTGATTTGTGCACAATACAGTGTGTTATTGAATAGATGATCACAACAAGCTATGATTTGTTACTTGTTTTGTCCTTGTTCAGCAATTTAAAACAAAAAAGCTAAAGCTATGAATGCCAAAGAAAATATATACCTTCTACACAAAAAAATATTTTTTAGCATAAACTACCTACTACAAATTTCTTAGGGTGGAAAAAAATCATACTGAGTTACATAGTTACATAAAGAGAGGAGTGTGATGTTGTGCTGTTAGCCTATAGTAAATTAAATACAGTGCTTAGTGAACTGATTAATAAATCGATATGTGTACACAATCTTCATTTCACATGCATTGCAATGCATCAAAATAGACATAATATATACACACATAAATATATCTATTGTAGCACTACCCCCTTAAGAGTTAATGAAGAATTGGGTCCCCCTGTAGAGCCAGGCATCACACATTTTTCCATTCAGACTTGCACCAGGAGACAGAAAAACAGTCCTTGAGCTTTTCTTTGAAGTTTTATTAGGAATGTAGAACTTGGATTAGGTAAGGGGTGTATGGCATACCCAAGGGAATGGCAACTGAAGACAAACTTCCTGAGCTATATTACAAGTTCCAAAGTCAGAACGTCTCTTCTAGGAGAGCTCTCCAGCCTCTCCTGGTGTACCACCCCAGACCCCAGATAAATTCTCTTCTTTACCCAGCTGTCTGGAGGAATCCCTGGGCAAGGGATTCCAAAGCTGCCACTTGAAATGTAACAGTCCCAAGTATAGAGCTAATCATGTTCCCCACCCAAGTGCTCTCTCCCCTCTCTGGCCCAAGGGGTGTAGGAGTACTCATTGAGTCCTTCTCCTGTGCTGCTGTTGGGTAAGTGGCTGCTGCCAGGCCTCTCTCAGGGGGAAGTGAAGTCCACAGTTTTCTTCCTTTCAAGGTCCCTCTGCCTGCAGGCAAGCCCCTTCCAGCCTGGGCTCACTCCCAGGCTCCTGCATCTCAACCTCACTTCTCCATCTTCCACCCACACTCTCCTGCTATTCAGCAGGCTCTCTTAATTTTAAGGGTTGTCCTGGCCCCTTTACAACCTCCTGTTGAGGATTGGCCATGTTCCCTCAAGAGTACAGGCCAACCACTCCTCAGATCCACCCACTTCCTCTAGGCCTTCTGTCATGGACGCACGATCGCCACCCTCAGCATGCAACAATCGCACAACCGCGACCAACAATATGCCACACCCGCGGCGTCAGACCCCAGACCTTCTCACGAAACTCGTGACCGAAGGACCGGCTGATCTAAAACCGTGGTGTGACGTGCGTAACAAGGCCACACCCAGCTGCACCCTGTACAGCGATTTTCCAGCTAATGGACTACAATCGGTGCCTGAAGCCTGAATGCGCTTGTTACTGGGTCGGGTTAATTACGCAACTAACCCTTTCACACTGCCACCACCTTCTTTTGTATAGAGAAAAAGGAAACTCTCTTTATCCAATATACACTGTAATGGTTGAAAAGTCGCCTGTCCAATACGGTCACCGCAGGTCGATTGGGCAGAGGATTAAACAAACACAGTAGCGTCTCTTCAAAAGGCAGGAATTCGTAAATTGCAATTAAACGCTTTAGAAACAGTTTAACACTTTCAGAAAGAAAGATTTATTACTAAAAGAGTTAAACAGGTGCAATAAAATATTTACAAAGAAAATGTAACTAAGATATATATTTATATATACATAAAAAACAGCACAGCACAGCAAAGAGATAACAGGGAGAAGTTAAAAGGTTAAGTTGCTTGCCATGTTCAGCCTTAAAGTAAGCAGATCCAAGTTGCAGAGCGAGGGGTCTTTGATCTCCTGCTGTTACAATGTTAAAATTGGGAGATGTGTTTAGCTTAACTTTTTAGGCTTGCCAGCCTGTCTTTTAAAGTCCCCCTGCAGGGGGGGTGGCTCTGAGTACTGGCCAATACCCTGTTTTGGACGGGATCGTCGGATGGGCTCTGTATTAAAACTGACAGCTTCATAATCCATGATATGAAACATAGGTGACAGCTGACCTGAGGAATGCTCATTTAACTTCTGTCACCTGGCTGGTAGGGTTTATGAGGTTCCAACTTCTTTCAAGTCCCCTGGGAAAAACTTTCTTATCTTGGTTAGGTGGTGTGATTTTACACAGGCCTTGGGACAGAGTGTCTCCTGTCTCTATGGGGGGGCTTTGTAGAGCTGGGCCCCTTGCTGCTCCAGCCTGCCAGCAACTTTTAACACTTACATATCTGTCCCTGTGCCTTTCAGGAAGGGAGGGGGTAGGGAATAAAGGATTGAGGAATACTTCTAATAAAAAAGGGGAACTCCACGTCCATCTCTTATGGGCAAGTTTGCTACATCTTCCTCTAAAGCAGGGGGAAATTCCAGAGGGGCTGGCCTGCAGAGCCTCTCAGCCCTGACCACAATTTGACCCCACTCTGGCTATTACACCTGGCTTGCTGCTCAGCCCCTAACCACTGGAGTCTAGCTCCCCCTATCTACCTAGGAGGGCATTACATTATGATAAAGTTAATCAGTGACTCAAAATTCAGCATTACAATTCAAAAGTGCCTAGTCCATAAATTTAAATAAAGTGTCATAAAAGTGATGAAAAGTCTTGTTCCATGATCCTTTAACATCAACCACCAAAGGAAATTCCTGCTCAACTTCACACAGTATGTGCCACCTCTGTGCTCACAGAATTCTCACTTTCAAATATATGTGATATAGCATGTATATCATAATCCATCCGACTTTCAGCCATATTCGAATCCTCCTATGAAATGAAGGGTCCTCCTGCAGCCCCTGAGGAGAATTTATATGATGGAAAGAGCAACTGATCCTCTCACTTTATATTTGTTCTGGGTCTGCCTGAGTACCTTATATGGATCTTGCAGGAAAATGACAGTTGGTGGGCTGTCCTACTAATGGTTAGCTGACAGCTAGCTAACAAAACTGACAGAAGCAGTATTGTGTTTCATTCCAAAACTGAATTTACTTCTGTGAATCACAGAAACTGAAATTTAAAATATGCTTGTAAACATGTCTGCCACAAATGAGCACATTTCTTACAAACAGCTACTTACAAATCACATTGAATACATTGAAAAGCGAGCTAGCTATGTATGTGACTTTAACAAACACAATTAAAGAACTTACAGGCATATGTGTATCAAAGGGAGAATGGTGGAGACCTTGACTGGTGTTCTTCTAGAAGCTAAAAAGTCTGCAGGGGTTTATGGGAAATCTTTATTCTTAACAAACAAACACTTCCTGTTCTTGTTGAAGGGAATATTAAAAACAGGTACAGTTGCAGTGAACTCCCTACTCAACACAGGGATGATATACTGAACAGCTGGAACTAACAGGAAAATATCCTGCATGTCTTTAAGAGGATGGAGATGGATTGATTTACACTGTGAACTCCTGGAGAGTGCTTAAGGCTATACCAACAATAATAAATTATTATTGTAGGTCAAATATTGGATGTGAGAGTATATTCGGTGGAGGAAATACACTGTTATGGTGATAATAGCACTGGCTAAATTCATGAACTGTACAATTTATTGATTGATGGAAGGATAATCATGTATAAATAAAGGCACTTCTCTACAGCCGTTCACTAATATATTGTATTTATTTTAAGGCCCCACTATTATTTAATGTATTTTTTGGCATTTTGTTGATATATATATATTATTTTAATTTGATCTATATATGTACTGCACATATTAGCACATATATATATACCGTATTTTCCGGCGTATAAGACGACTGGGCGTATAAGACGACCCCCTACTTTTCCTGTTAAAATATAGGGTTTGAGCTATACTCGCTGTATAAGACTACCCCTCTTCCAACACACACCAAATAAAAATGAAAAAACATCAGATTTGATTTCAATATGGTATGCTATTTCAGTATGGTATTCCAATGATGGGGTGCTATTCCTCCCACTGACACCAATGATGGGGCACGATTCCTCCCACTGATACCAATGATGAGGCACTACTCCTCCCACTGACACCAATGATGGGGCACTATTTCATCCACTGACACCAATGATGGGGCACTATTCCTCCCACTGATACCAATGATGGGACACTATTCCTCCCACTGACACCAATGATGGTGCCCATCATTAGTGTCAGTGTGTGAGGAATAGTGTCCCATCATCAGTGTCAGTGGGAGGAATAGTGCCCCATCCTTAGTCAGTGGGAGGAATAGTGCCCCATCATTGGTGTCAGTGGGAAGAATCGTGCCCCATCATTGGTGTCAGTGGGAGGAATAGCGCCCCATCGTTGGTGTCAGTGGGAGGAATAGCGCCCCATCGTTGGTATCAGTGGAAGGAATAGCGCCCCATTGTTGGTATCAGTGGCGGGAAAAGTGCCCCATCATTGGTATCAGTGGGGAGAATAGTGCCCCATCATTGGTGCCAGTGGGGGGGGGGAATAGTGCCCCATCGTTGGTGTCAGTGGGGAGGAGGAATAGAGCCCATCGTTGGTGTCAGTGGGGGAGGAACAGTGCCTCATCGTTGGTGTCAGTGTGGAGGAGGAATAGTGCCTCATCGTTGGTGTCAGTGGGGAGGAGGAATAGTGCCCCATCGTTGGTGTCAGTGGGGGAGGAACAGTGCCTCATCGTTGGTGTCAGTGTGGAGGAGGAATAGTGCCTCATCGTTGGTGTCAGTGGGGGGAGGAATAGTGCCTCATCATTGGTGTGAGTGGGGGAGGAATAGTGCCCCATCATTGGTGTCATTGGGGAGGAGGAATAGTGCCCCATCGTTGGGGTCAGTGGGGGAGGAATTGTGCCCCATCGTTGGTGTCAGTGGGGGAGGAACAGTGCCTCATCATTGGTGTCAGTGGGGGAGGAACAGTGCCCCATCGTTAGTGTCAGTGGGGCAGAGGAATAGTGCCAAGAGTGTCACAGCATGGTGCTGGTGCACACTTACTGGCCGCTCCCTCACTCGATTTTCGCAGGGCCGCTCGGCTCCGCCTCCTCGCCGGTGATTGGTCACCTGTGTGCCTTTCCAGTGCTGGCGCCCAATCACCGGTGAGGAGGCGGAGCCGAGCGGCCGCGCAACCATCGAGCGGCCGAACTGAAAGAAGGAGCAGCCGCGCTTCCTGGACCGGATCGTCGTGGGACTGGGACCGGAGCCAGGTATGGTACAGCAGCCCCCTGCCCGCCCCTGTACTTAGTGTCCCTTCCGCCACCGCACTGCCCCACAAAAAAGTGCTGCCCTGACACCGGCTCGCCGTATACCGGCGTATAAGAAGACACCCCGACTTTTCAGAAGATTTTCATGGGTTAAAAAGTCGTCCAATACGCCGGCAAATACGGTATATTTATGACACTGTGGTATGTGCTATACGTGCTGATAGATGACAGCGCTGCACTGTGGTACTATTGCATAATGATTTTAACCCCTTCATGCCCAAGGGTAAAAATAATCTTAACGCCTCAGCAAAATTTTGCAACTTTTACATGTGTCAGCAAAACTGTACATATCATCACAACTGCTTTGTGCATCCAGCTGGATTATTTATTATTTTTTTCCCAAAAAACAAAGTTTATTGAAAGCAAGATACAAATTAACACACGAAAATGTACAGATGAAATGTACATAGGACATGCAGCAAAGCATATATCATGCAAAGGCAAATGAGGTCCAACGCAAGACCAATCAGTGTGGATGAACTAGGCCACGACAGGGTTGTGCCTGTAATATTTAGGTATGGCTTGTCAAGTGCTAAAAATAAAGAGACGTCTGGACTCCTACCATAATGTCTTGTGGTAAGAATCTGTAGGGGGGAGAAGAGTAAATACGATGCCTAGGTAAGAGTCAATACTACAGATTGCGATGGTGGAATTGTCCGAATGCGAATGTAGGAGTAAATTGTCGTGGGGACTGCTAATGGAGTGAGGGAGATGATGCAGGAAGCATACTCAGTATTCTACTTGAAGGACTGTCCGAAACGTGTGTGAGCATATGAGAGGAAAAGAAGAAAGAAGGCGAGAAAAAGGGAAAGAAAGAAGAGGAAGAAAAAGCAAAAAAAAAGGGGGGGGGGGAAGGGAAGCAAATGGGAAGGGTAAAGTAAGGGAGGGGATAACCGCCAAAAATATCTTATCCTCAATACAAACAGTAGCAGGAGTGGGTGGAATCTAAGCTATCATCAGCGTCAAATGAATGTGGGTGGAACGCAGGAAGGAGTATGATGACACCCATCAGGTCAAATACAACTGAATAACACCATCAGAAAGTCCAAGTCAGGTTCAGACAGATTGGTCCATGAGGGATCGATACTCCGAGGTAGTCAGAAAGTGGGTCCAGCAGGCCCATACATGGGAGAAATTCATAGGAGTGTCGAGTGCAGTCGCAACTAGTTCTTCCATGTCTGCCGTTTTACCCACTCGGGTGATCCAATCACGTATAGAGGGAGAGCGTGTGGAGCCCCACAGAACCGGAATACAGAGTCTGGCTGCGTTGATCTTGTGCATGGCTAATGATTTAAAGTACTAAGCCCTGGGAAGGGAAGAGTGGTGGAGGAGGAATTGAGCAGGAGAGAAAGCTAAGGGTAAGGTAGTTATAGACACTACTAACCTGTGGACCTCCTGCCAAAATGGTTGAAGAATCGGGCAAGACCACCACATGTGAAGAAAGGACCCATCTGGGGTCCCACATCTCCAGCAGCTGTTGGGAAAGGTGGGGTTAAAACGATGAATTCTCGAGGGAGTTCGGTACCATCTAGAGGCTATTTTGTAGCTGTTTTCTTGTGTCGAGACGTTGAGGGAACATTTATGAGAGTATTGGAATACCAGGTCCCAGTCTGAGTCCGATAGGTCAGCTTTAAGATCTCTCTTCCAAGCCCGACATGAGGGGAGGGAGTCATAAGACCGACTCTCCACTAGGAGTGGGTAGATCTCCGAGATCAGATGTTTTCGCGGTTCAGCCTTCGCGCATGCAGATTCAAATGGGATAAGAGAGCGGTGCCAGTTATGAGGGGGTTTATGAGAGAGCAGATAATGTCTGATCTGGAAATATACCCAGAAAGGGAATTCGCAGATGCCCAGGCTTTCAAGCAATTCTCGGAGTGTTTTCACCTTGCCCTTGTGGAGAAAATGTTTCGCTAAGATCTGTTTGTGTGGCCAGTGTTTCATTAAAAAGTCTTTATGCATTCCAGGGCGGAAGTCAGGGTTGAAGCGAATGGGGGTCAGGGGGTTGGGTGTTTCGCAAATGGATGCAGATCTACAAGCTGAACGGAAAATTTTTAAAGTAGGCCCCACCAAAGGGTGGGTGAGAAGAGCCTGTGGCGTGTGTTTCGGTGAAAGCCAAGGGATCGATGGCAGGGGGAAGGGTGAGCAAGCATTTTCTATAGATATCCAGTCTTTAGAGGCAGTGTGAACGTGCCAATCGACTATCCGGGAAAGATGACAAGCCCAATAGTAGAGGTGAAGATCAGGAAATCCAATTCCCCCTCTAAGTTTAGAGAGGGTTAATTAGGAGTAGGCAATACGCGGACGTTTGTGGCTCCAAAGGAACAGCGAACACAGTCTTTTGCAAGAAGCAAAGAAAGCAAGAGGTAAGTGAATTGGTAATGTTTGGAAGAGATACAGGAGACGGGGAAGTACATTCATTTTAATGATCGCTTCCCTTCCAAACCACGAGAAACAAGGACGGTGCCATTTATTGAGGTCTTCTTGCATAGAGCGAAGAGCGGGAAGAAAGTTTTTCACATAAAGGTCGTCAAGGTTACTGGTGAGCTGGATACCGAGATAAGTTAGGGAATTCCTTTCCCAGTGAAATGGGAATTGGGCCTCACAAGCAGAGACTAGCTCGGCAGACAAGGTAATGTTAAGGGCGGCTGATTTGGAAAAATTAATTTTAAAATTCGACAAATATCTGAAAAGGGCAAAGTCTTTCAGTAGGTTCGGAAGGGTGGTGTGAGGCTCCGCCAGGAACAAGAGAATATCATCCGCATAGGCTGCGAGCTTATATTCCTTGTCTGCTACCGTGATTCCTTTAATGTCAGGGTTTAAACAAATTTTCTGTAACAGGGGCTCAAGGGATAGGACAAACAAAAGCGGGGAGAGGGGGCATCCCTGACGTGTGCTGTTCCGTAAATGAAAGGAGTTTGACAGATGGCCGTTCACCCGGACCCAGGCAGTAGGGGCAGAGTAGAGGGCCATTATAAAGTTAAGCATCTTCTCACCCAAACCCAGTGCCACTAAAAACGTGTTCAAGTAATGCCAGGCAATCCTGTCAAAGGCCTTTTCTGCATCCAAGGAGAGGAAAAAACCTGGAGAGTTAGACCTATGGAGCCACTGGTTGAGATTAAGGGCCTTGATAGTGTTGTCCCTTGCCTCTCTACCAGGGATAAATCCCGCTTGGTCCAAATCGACCAGGGAGGGAAGCAAGGAAAGAAGACGATTAGCAATGATCTTCACAAATAGCTTGATGTCCATGTTCAGCAAGGAAATGGGTCTGTAGTTGGAGACCTGGGTATTGTCCTTCCCGTCTTTGGGGATAACTGTAATGTGAGCCTCCAACAGGTGGTTAGGCGGCCCTGAAGGTTGAGTGAGAGTGTTAAAAGCAGAAAGAAATGGAATACCCAGTATATCTAGAAAAGATTTGTAATAGGCTACTGTAAAACCATCAGGGCCCGGGCTTTTCATCTGTTTTACCGCGGACTGCAGTTCAATTAAGGTGAGATCTTTTTCCAAAGCGTGCACCAGATCCTCGGAGAGGGCGGGTGAACCGTAGAGATGGAGAAATTCAGAGATCAAAGCAGCTCTAGATTTGTCCGAATGTATAGGGGGACGTTCCAGAGGGAGGTTGTATAGAGATTTATAGTAGCGTTCAAAATGGGCGGCAATATCAGGATTGGATGTAGCCTCAATGCCATCAGAGCCTCTGATTTTATGTACCGTCATACTGGCCTGTTTCTCACGAAGAGCTCTGGCTAGAAACTTCCCGCTCTTATTTGCGAACTCGTAATACAGCTTATGTGAAAGAATGTATCTTTTTCTAACCACCTTACCCAGTTCCGTGAGAAGTAGTGTGCGTGTATGCGTGACTTCCGAAAGGGTCGACGCAGCCAGAGTCTGTTTGTGTGCTCTCTCCAAAGAGCAGATCCTATCTGAGAGGAGCTTCAGACGCTCCTGTTTGGCTTTCATACATCTCGTCGCATTGGCTATGAGGATGCCCCGAATGACACACTAGTGGGCCTCCCATTGTGTGATGGGTGAGGTGTCCGAAGAGCTAATAAAGGAAAAATATTCAGTCATATTAGAGCGGAGCTCTTGAACAATAGCGGCATCCACAAGAAGGGAAGCATCCAGACGCCAGTATTTGGAGCGCGGGTGCGAGATGGGGAACCGTAGCGTCATAGTGATGGGATGATGATCGGAAAGGACCATCGGTTCTATGGTAGCAGCATGGAGGAGAGGGAGATCTGATTGCGACAAAAAAAAGTAGTCTATCCTAGAATACTTATTGTGTGGCAGGGAGAAAAAAGTATAATCTTTAACAGTGGGGTAAAGTGTACGCCAGGTGTCATGTAATTGCAGAAGCTGTAATTGTATATGTATTTGCCTGAGAGCCTTGTAGGGTAAAAAAGAACATCCCGAGGAGGAGTCTAGCAGAGGGCTCAAAGGGACATTCAGATCGCCTCCAAGTACCAGTAACCCTTCCTGGAAAGCAGCTAGGGCAGAGACGAGTGAGCGCGTGATGGAGACCTGTTTAATATTGGGAGCATAGACATGCGAATGTGATAGGTCTGTTAGCGAATACTCCCTTTATAAACAGGTATCTACCCTAAGGGTCCACCATGGAATCTGTTACATGGAGCGGGAGGTGTCTGGCGAACAATATCGCAACCCCCTTAGACTTAGCCAGGGGGTTGGTGGCGTGGAGGACCGTGGGGAAGCGAAAATTGTAAAGCTTTGGAATGGAGTCTTGGCGAAAGTGCGTTTCTTGTAAAAAGACCACATTCGCTTTCTGTTTGTCTAAGTAAGAGAGAAGCATGGAACGCTTTTCGGGTGTGTTCAGACCTTTGACATTAAGTGAAAGGAGTTTCAGAAACAATTGTCCCGTCTGTGAGGCGGAAGAAAGCATGGCTGCTGGAAGGCGGAGCCTAAATCCGAAGCCTCGGTATGCCGAGGATCCGGGGGATGGGAAAGAGGAGGGGGGAGGGGGAAAAAAAAGGGGGAGGAGAGGAAGGAAAAAAGAGGAGGGAAGGGAGGGAGGAGGGGGGAAAAAGGAATCAGGAATACTAAAAAAGAAAGAGGGGATTATAGATATTATAAGGCTTGAGGAACAGACCCGCTATTCCACGTGAGAGAAAGAGGAACAGGAAGAGAGGAAAAGGTCGGGGAAAAGGAAGAGGAGCGCAAAGATGATGGAAGAGAGGCTCAGAAAAGGGATAAAGATAGTAGCCGAAAAAAAGGGTCAGTGGAAGCTCACCAAGCTCACTGTGTGGGGAACGAGGTCGGCGTAAAACCAGGAAGTGCGCATCCGCCAGTGGCCCCCTATGAGGAGTTATGTAAAAAAAAGACAAGAACAAGGGGGCGGGGTTCGAGAGAGGTAAGTGGTGTCAGAAGTCCGCGGGGGTGGAGTACATAGAAGGTTGGGTTACCGGTCTTCAGTGGGGGATGAAGTGTTGTGTAACATGCAGAGGACGAAGACCTGGGTGATGGTAATAGGTGTAACAGAAGTGAAATGCTGCCAAGCAAGGGGTCTAGCTATACTTAGTATATAAGAAGTGTAAAGGCACATACAGAGTGAACGCATTGGGAAGGACAGCCTAAGCCAAGGCCAGCGCGAGACAGTAAAGGGGCACTTCACTAAACGGAGAATAGCGAAAGACCCCTGCAAATATTACAGGCAAACCGCATCACGAGGCAAAAACATAACAAGTCAACAATATCAAAACATGAATGAGCATTATAAAATGCCAATAAGCCCCTGTTCAGCAATCAGTTACCAACGAAGCCCCTTAAGATCAAAGCCCATCATCAATCCCAAAAATATATAAGTATCAAAGGGGCTAAATAATAAACAGGAAAACCCCCCTCCCCCTTCCCCCATGCACAAATATAGTATCTGGCGCCCCCAGGGAAGCAGAGGGGATGAGCATCACCTCTCTCGGAGTGGCTTAGAAGTGGGGAGGAGGAGGCGGAGGGAAGTGCTTATGGGGGTGATCAAAGGCACGCAGGTCCTCAGGTATACCTCTTCGGCCAAGTGAACGGGAAAGCCGGGCTGGAGAGAATGACATGGTTCCATTCTGGAATGTCTAACAAGTGGCGGGGAGAGGTGATGCTTATCCACAAAGTCAGATTCCGCTGATTGTACTAACAATTACACTCCCCTAAAAAAGCAGTTATCCGTCCCAGCATACAATATCCACCTCCCCTCAAACCACCCCCCGGTGGAAATTTAGAGACACTGACATATTCCCACATAAAATATACATTGCAAATTGAGCAGGGATCTCTTCCGAGAGATCGGGACGGCCGAGCGTTCCAATATCTGTGGGGGGGGGGCAAGCAACGCACCACCGAACAGCCCCAAGCGAGCAGCAGGACGTCCGCAAAAGACGTGAAGGCGAAGTTCAGAGTTTGCCAGGAAGACGAGGCTGGAGGACGGTGAACGATCAAGATGCATCCGGATGGTATTAGGACATAGGAGGCTGGGAGAAGGCACAAATCGATAACCAACTGGAGGTGGAGGACTCGCTGTGGGATGCGGAGAACTAGGTGACAATTAGCGAGGCGGAGCCCAGAAACTGTTCCCCCTTGTGGGAGGACGAGTCAGCTAGAGTGTGGCCAACGCCCGACCCCTTGTCAGGCAGGGAGGAACTGTAGAGGCCCAATAGTTCCGTATATGGCAGTGACAGAGTCCCATGGAGCACAGACTGCAATCTTGACGGATAAGTAGTAAAGGCAGTAAAGTATGAGCATTGATCAGAGAGCAAGTGCGTAACTGGAACTTTCGGGGCGAGTGGACGAGAGAAAGTGTGAAATAGCAATAGAACGTAAACACTCAGCAGGGTATGCACCGAAGTAGCAGTGTTGAGGGAGGAACATGGACCATTAGGTTTTGCGTCATGGCTTCCTGTGCGCCGGAGAGGCCGTCGGGCTGAAGGTAGTCGTGGCGTCCCCCATGGGGGGTCTCGGAGGGGTTGATGGGGCCATCCGCCCTCTACGATGAGACTGACCGCGCCAATCCATAGCACTGTCCTCGGATCCCAAATCCTGGGTTAGCGGTAGTCTCATGGAGCTGAACCAATCAGGCAGGTCAATCAGTGGGATGTCTATAGAGGCACAGAAAGAGGGCAGTTCTTCAGGGGTTCGCAGGTTGTAAGAACGACCGCTAGCTTGTACAGAGAGGCAGAAGGGGAACCTCCATCTGTAAGGAATGTTACGCGATCGGAGCGTATCCAGAAGAGGGCGTAAAGCGCACCATTGGCGTAGGGTGGTGCTGGATAAGTCCTGAAACAGTTGTATTTCTGTTCCCTCATATAGAAGGCGCCTTCTGTCACTAGCACATCGGAGGATATCTGAGTGGAAAACTTACTAGGCAGCAAACGATATCCCTGGGTGGGTCTGCATCCCCCCTCCTGGGACGGATCGCTCTGTGCACACGTTCGATGTCAATCGGCGTTGCTGGCGGGCGACCAAGGAGGTCATTGAATATGGCCATCACTGCCTTGGGAATATCTGTATTTTCTACTGATTCTGGGAGACCGCGGATTCTGATATTACGCCTGTGGCCACGGTTGTCTAAATCCTCGATATGCCTGTGGAGTTCTCTGATAGTTGAAGCGTGTATCATTGTCTTATGCTGTAAATCAAAAATGGCGGATCCATTTTGCCTGGATGCGGATTCCACCCGGTCCAATCGCGAACCCATGGCCCTTAAATCATCATGCAGATCTCCTAAAGCTGCAGTGAGTGTGGCAGTCAGGGTGGCCTTAATGTCAGCGGCCACGACCTGAAGATCCCTTAGGGACAGAGATTGTGATGCAGAGGGGACATCATGCTGAGGCACTGTGTCTGGAGCTGCCTGCATGTGAGAGCAGGGAGGATTAGACATGTCAGCAGCTGTAGAGAGGGGGGAGAGGGGGATGCAGCAGAAGAAGGAGATGGCTGCGGCCCTTCCCTTTGCTGCTGGGGGCAGAAGAGCTCCTGTATGTGCCTCCCTTGCACACCCTGGCTCCATGTGGAGCGCGAATGGGCACCGGATGATGTCCGGTCTGTCTTCCCCATAATGTGTCAGCTCCCTCTCACCCCACTCCGTCGTATGGCGATGCAGAGGGATCCGGCCGGCGGGAGCTCTCTCTCTATGCGGCCATCTTCCAGCCGCGGCAGACCACGCCCCCATCCTCCAGGTGGATTATACCTTGTTTTTTTCATGACAAATTGGGCTTTCATTTGGTGGTAAATGGAAATGGATATCTCCTGGTTTTATTTTGTTTATTTTTTTTAATTATCCAAGGAAAACTGGCCCAAAATAGTAAAAAAAAATATATATTTAAATTTAGCTGTATATTTCTTGCTACTACCATAACCTACCACCAAAGAACAACCCAAAATAATTTCTCCTGCTCCTGTAGCTTACATCAATACCACATATGTGTATATTAGTTGTTGTTTGTACCCTTAATATGGCCCAGAAACAATAATATGCATTTTGCTTTTTTTTTATCTTCCCACTGACTGACACTGATATTAATAATTAAAAAAAAATCCTGACCAAAAGAAAAAAAAAAACTGACCCTAACCTTTGACCCTGTCCCAAACACTAACTCTGGCACTGACCTAGATCAAACCTTGATCTAGGTATTTTTTTTAAATTATTATTTATAGTTATTTATTTATTTTTACATACACTATTTTTAATTTTCCATTCAGAGAGAAAACACAGGGGCTGGCTTTACAGTGACTGATCACTGTGATAGCCAATGAGAGGCTATCAGAGTGATCAAGTGACCAGGAATCGGGAGTTTGGGGTCCTGATCGTTAGAACCGGACCCAAGGCTTTCAGTGAGACCCTGTTCTCTGTGCTGGGAGTGCACCATATGGCATGCTCCCAGCACACAGGCAGGTGCACAGATTAGCGGTCCCACAGAAAAAGTCCAGTCCAGTGGGGCCCCTAATGTGCGTACAGTCAGCATGAAGGGGAATAAAGTGTAAGTGCATTTTGTTTTTTAATAAAACTGCTATTATTGACATACTACACCATAAGAGGCTTGTTATATGGGAAAGGCAGACATGGCTACATAAACCCTCCTATGACTGGAGTCAATAGGAAATACAAGTGGAGAGTCCTTAGTGGCATGGAGGTGTAGGAGGATTTGAATATTGCTGTATGATTATGATTTTTCATCACTTTTATGACACTTGAAATTTATGGCCTAGGCATTTTTGTATTGTATTGATAAAATCATTGATATTTATGTGCGTATATATTATGTCTGTTTTGATGCATTGCAATACATGGGAAATGATTGTGTACACACTTTGATTTATTAATCCGTTCACAAAACACTGTATTTAATTCATTACAGGCTTGCAGCGCAGCATCACACTCCTTTATTTTTTTTCAGATTTAGGTGTGGGAACACACATTGATGCAAGCATGGCACTATTTTTGTGTTTTCGGCTGCTCAGGTGGTTCAGGCAATAGCTGCCGCATTTCCTGACAGTGAGATTCTAGCTTTAGCAGCCTGGCGTAGTGATATACTTAGAGCAATGAAAGCCAGCTTGCCTGGTAGTTGGACTGTATATGCTCCGTTGCCCATCCTGTCATCACTGCCTCCTTAGCCCCTCCCTCACTCCGCTGCCCAACCACGCCCAGCCCCCTGCATGCAATGCACGCACTGTGTTGTGGGCAGCTGGGTGACAAATTTAAAACAATGGCTGCTAGCTGCTAGAATTCAATACCTTTGTCGTACCTAGCAGTTAGGTTTCTTTTTCTTTTGTATTTACAGGATTTGGCACCAGAAAGCTTTTTTGGTATTTTCCTATGTTTCACATATCAATTTGATTTAGTGGCTCAGCCAGTAGGCAGATACAAATAACAGCAAGGTGATTCAGTACATTCACGAAAATGACCATGATGACACATAGACTAACCTGAAGGGGTGGAAATTTGTCAGACTATTGCTTGATTTTGGGAGGATGGACAAGTGTGGCCCTCATGGGTGGACAGTCAGATCTAGATGCACGTACCATGGTCGCCTCTGGGCCTTCATTCTCCTCTAAAAGATTCATAAGATCTTTTAAGGCACAAAAATCACTAACCATAAAATCTTTCCATTGATCTTTAAGAACTTTATCACTTTTTTTTTTCTTCTTACGTTCCTCCTCAAAGAGGCATTTATAGGTAAGTATACGTGCAAAAAGATGAATATCCGTAGTAATCTCAAAATGATCTAGCTGTTGAACAGGGCAGAAGATAAGACTGAGGCTCAGTACATCATATTCAAATGCAGTGAGATTATCTGAAGAAAAATTAATAACATTCAAACCTAGTTCTGAGGTGCCATCTTGACCACAAATTGGTCCATAGTGCCTGTTGGTGGACATAATGCGTGCGCCTGATCTGCTTGTGACTATAGTCCTAAAAAATTGCCAGAAACATCTGTGTCATTATTAGAAAAAGATTGTCCATTTTCAGAATGGACTGACAACTGTGAAACAGAAAGAGGTGTGTCAAAAGTAATATCTTTAAAATTTGATCTAGGGCCATGGAAGGCAGAGGCTCCCGTATGTGAGGAATTGGATTGTGACTGTTGTATATTCACATTAGAAGGCTAAACACCTTGTTCCACCAATCTTTTTTTACCCATAGCGGTAGGTGTAAAATGACTATCCCTGTCTTTAGGTCTCTTCCGAGATGTTCGGTGCCTTCAATGGGCCACGTGTGCCTTATGAAGTACGAGAAAGAGTAGAAGAATCAGATTCTATACCATCCTGCTCTTGGATGTGAAAGTTCTTATTAACCTCCCTAGCGGTCTGATTATGTCAATATTTCTGTGCTCAAAGCGGTACACTTTTATGCATGGAAATACTGTATGTCATTTTTTTATTGTAGGCCTGTAATTTTTAGGAATAACTCACTGAAATCTGTCCGAACAAGAGTCTAGTAAACATCCCGGGTATGATAAAATTTGAAACCCGAAATCATAAATTATAATTTAATAAATAATCATTAAAAAAAATATATAATAAATTTAATTCAATAATGTAATCAAACCAAAAACACTGAAATTTTAAATAGAGTGCTAAGTTCGCACATCACTGAGCAAAGTCGCAAAATTATTTTCAGTGTCTGATGATGAATTTCTCCACGAATCATCACTCAATTCTGCAAGTGGTTCTAATTTACTATCACTGTTCTCTAGCTGGTCTAAAACCGCTTTTGACCTAAAGGGACGCTTTTAAGACGCCATGGACATTTCTCAGTTTCCAGGCAGAAAGAACAGTAAAAATTCAGGCAGGGCACAGGACAAAGCACTAGGGACAAAATGTATGTGAAATGCTTTGATACAGTAATGTTTTACTATGTGATTTTAGTGTATTTAGTGTGTCACTTTTTGACATTTTTAAATTTCCCGCCGGTTACGTCCCCCATACATCCTGACATCGCAGGGAATGGAACCTGGAGCATAGATGCCGGCATCGGCCGGAGCAGATGGCCGGGGACGCTGCAGGGGGGACATCGCGTAAGCGAAGGACAAGGTAAGTGCAGAAGAGATCCCGGAGCAACACTGCAAGGTATTCCTGAGTGTAGCTCGTGTCACGTCTATGGTAGCGAGCTCTATAAAACCACAGCTTGAGGTTCCCCAGGGCACGGAATCTAAGCCCCAGCCTGCTTGTTCACCAGGGCCCCTGATGGTGGGGATGGACTTGCAGCAGGCTGGGACCAGGGCGCAGCCCCCAGGTACACCCAGCTGAGGTGGAGGAGACCGCTAGCGGGAGCAGGGTGCAAGGGAGAAGACACAGGGAATCCAATGGGCTAGCCGAGGTCAGGACAGGTGAAAAACAAGCAAGGTCAGGAACAAAGCCGGGGTCGGTACACAACACAGGATACAGAGCGGAAACACACAGGAGCTCCAACAACACGAAGTTGCTCAGGCAATGTGGCCCAGTCTGAGCACATCTTAAATAGACAGGCAGACAAGGAGGCGGGTCAGGAAGTGATGGAAGGGAAGGACATAAAACCCAGGGAATAGCAGACGATGCCCAGAGGTGAGCACAGACATACACACATGTGAGGAAATCAAGAGCAGCAAGGAGGTAAGAGTAAACACACAAGAGGCTGCAAGCTAGCTTGTGACAGCTCAGGGTTACCACTTGTGGTGCTGAAACTTTACCCTGAGCTACACTCGGGAATACCTCCAGGGAGGTTAAGTTGTGCCTTTCTTTGAGCCCAGGGGCATTAATGTCCCCCTTCGGGCCATTTATATGTATACTTACTAGAAAAAGGCCAACTTGTCCCTGAAAAAAGTGTGTTCTTTTTGTTGAATTAAATTGACATTCAGTTGTTCAAGATATTATTGTAACTCCCTATTTTTGATCAGGAAATCAGAATGCGAACATAAAGTCTCATGTTGACTATATAGCAATGTAACAAGTAACATGTTTTAAGCTCTGGTCCCCTATGTCCTTCCTCCAGATATCTATGCCACCTATCCGTCTTCTCCACGTAAGCTCGGCTTTATTTCACAAGTATGTATTTTGTTGATCTTATGTACATTTGTATGTTTGTCTGTACATTTATTTTGTACTTTCTTTATATATGCAGTAGCACTACTCTCCCCCATATTCAAGCTATGGTCTTGAAGAAGCCAAATGCACAGGCGAAACACGTTGAGCGTATTCTTATAAATGCATGTTGCTATGTGCTTAATGGTAATTTTCTTAATATACAGGAGGGCATTGTGTTCAACTATGACTTGTTTTGCTCGTCTCCTCTTTTGAAGAGCATGTTTGTACTATGGGTTCTATCATAGATATATGACTATTTTTTTTTCCATAAAGTTTATTAATAAACTCAGAGCATACAATAGGTACAGGTAATACAAGGTATCAGTCGGAAATACAATAGGAGGTAATACACATACAGCAAACAAAAAGATACATAGCAATACATAGGCAAAGAATCAGACGTAAGTCATCCCAGGGAAAAGAAAATAGGGGAAAAATGAGGACATTCAAATGCAGGAACATTAAAGGCCTATCTGGTCTCAAGCCCTTATTCAGCATATTGGAATCACAGCACTGGCAGGGTCGAGGATATATAACCTCAGTTACCGAGCAGCAGCAAAGAGCCGGGCCAGTGAGTCAAAGGTATGCATTGGAAATCTATACAGTAGATGTGGAGGGGGGGTGCAAGGGCTTGTAGGATAGGGCCTTTTACTTTTGATGAAACTGAGGTAACCCACTACAGGTTGCCAGCACGTGGGTAAAGGGTTCGGGAAATATGACTATTTTATGTCAATAAATGGTTATATGTATTTTACAATGTGGTCTCTTACTGTGCCCAAAGAATTCAATACCTTTGCCGTACATAGCAGTTCAGTTTCTTTTGTATTTACAGGATTTGGCACCAGGAAGTTTTTTTGATATTTTTCTATGTTTCACATATCATTTTGATTTAGTGGCTCAACTAGTTTCCGTATTAACTATTCACGGTATTTGTTTCACAGATTTATTCATGTACACATTGGGTTTGATGCTCAGGAGGGTGTTTTTGGGTCACTAGGGTGCAACGCAGCAAGAGAGGGAATTATTGCAAAGAAGATTAGTAAGAGCATGTTGAAGGGTGAAGAGAGGGGAAAAGGCTGTGGGAAAGAGAAAAGATGAAACTGCTTTTGCAGACAACTTGCAGTGGAGTACTAATGTTTGTACTTGCCTTTGTTGAAGTGCCTTAGTTAAAGTGCTGTGTAAAAAGTGCCATGCACTTAGCACAGAAATGGAACTTTGCACAAGAAATGGCCAGCCTGTCCCTTGCCAACCGTCCCAAGATTTGTACTGAATTTATACTTGGATGAAGAATGGGGAGGTTAGATCAATCAATCAATTAAGAGCTATAACATAAGACACATGGTGAAAGTGGACATTTTGTGCCCTAGACAAATTGCAAAGCAGGATGGAAACAGCAAGATAAGGCTAGGTGTTTGATCTTGGCCAAGGCACCATGAAAAGTAAGTGCAGCTTAATATAGACAAGTATAAACAGCAGTTTGAAAAGTCTTAGCAAGGCAGATGTTGATTTCAGTCATGCAAAGTAGCCCAGTGTCTCAGAGAAGAATGGAGTCATGTAAAGTGGCTTAGTGTTGCAGGGATGAGTGGAGTCAGTTACAGATGGCAGCAGCAAGACAGATGAGGATTGTAGTCATGCAAAGTGGCTTAGTGTTGCAGGAATGAGATCCTTCCTGAACACTGGTGACCAAAACTAGACTGCATACAAAAGATGTGGCCAATGCAGAGTTTTATACAGTCATGGAATTATAGTTTTCTCTCTTGAATAAATACTCTTTTTAGTGCATGATCATAGTCTACGAGCCTTACTTGTGGTAGCTTGGAATTGTTATGGTCAAGTCAGTGATCCACATGGACTCCCAGATCTTTTTTTCATTCTCAATTTCCCCAGAGGTTCGCTCATGAGGTTCTCCTCAATGAGTAACATGCATACATATTTGTTGCTCCCTAGTACATTACTTTACATTTTAAAAAATTGAACCTTTTCTGCCATATAACTGCCCTGCCTATTTATTCTAAGCTATTTTTGAGCAAGTTAAACAGAATTGGTCTCAGGACAGAGGCCTGGGGCACACCACTCACACCTCCAGACCATTCAGAAAATATGTTATCAATCACTACTCTCTGGACATGCTTCTGTACCCAGTTTAACATCCAGATACATACAGTTTCATCAATGCCAAAGCCCCTTAATTTGTAAATGATGCTTTTTTTTTATATTGTATCAAATGTTTTAGCAAAATCTTCCTCTATCCAAATTACAGCTTACCTCTTCATAGAATGGTAGCAGCTTGGTCTGGCAAAAACAGTCATTCATACATTCATGTTCTTTACTACAAATTATACTATTTTCATTGCCCAATTCTTGGATATTGTCCCTTATCATTCCTTCCAATAGTTTACATACTATTGAAATTACTCTGACTGGTCTGTAGTTTTTCAGTAGTTTCCAGGTACAGAGGAGATTCCCACTGAACACAGGCACAGGCAGCGCTTCATCATCCCTGGGCGGAAGTGTCAATACTGGCCTTTTCTCCGCCCATAGACTGCACACACACAGAAGTACACCGACAGCCATCTTAAGTGAGGGTGACAGGAGATTCCCACCAAACTCTGGCAGAAAACACTTTCTCCCATCCTCCACACAAAAGACCAGATGCCTAAACATTAACCCCACATCTACCCAGGCTACCTCCCCAAAACCCTGATACATAAAACCATAAATGATGAATAATATGCATATACCCGGGCTGTATCATTACAATGCCTGACTTAAATACATCAAAATGCATATGCATACAAGAATATATACTGAATAAAACACTCAACTATTACTAATAAAACAATTTAAATCAAAATCAATATTAAGACCCCTAGGTGACAGAACCTTGGTTTCAAAAATCCAAAAGGATTCCCTCTGACTCAAAAACAGTATAAAATTACCTCCTCTCCAATATGTTTTTACTTTTTCCACCCCGCAGAATTTTAATCCTGTGGGGTTTTTCCCATGGACCTCTCTAAAATGTTTAGAAACACTATGTTCCTTCTTACCTTTCTTAATATTATTATGTTCCCTAATCCTCACGTGTAAAGGTCTAGAATTACACTCAACATACAGAAGTGAACAAGGGCACTCCATCATATACACCACCCCTTCAGTGGTACACTTGATAAAGTCCTTAAATTTATGAGAGGAACCTGTGGCTGTTGCCTTAAATTCACAAATACTTTTTTTTATTAACTTTATATGTTCTATATAAAGTTAATAAATAGGCATTTTCTACATGCTTAGAAACCTTTAAAATCTAAAAATCCTTTACATACATTATTAGAAGGGCGTCTATTACACCCGGGGCAATTCAATTCCTCAAACTAGGGGCCTTTTTATAAACAAATTTGGGATGTAATACCCCTTTTAACACCCTATCATTCTGTAAAATATCCCAATACTTCCTTATAATATTCTCCACCTTTTTTGACTGTACATTATAATCTAAAACAATCCTATACAACTCCATTTCTTTTTTATCCCTCAAACTCCCTTCCTGATCCACAATAAGTGTTCCTTGTTCATGACCTCTTCCATTTTATCTTTGATGAATCCCCTATCATAACCTTTCTGTATAAACCTTTTTTCAAAAATCTCTTCTTGCTGCACGAAATCATCTTCATCGGTGCAATTTCGGTGCAACTGGACAAACTGCCTTATGGAGATATTAAACGCTTCCATACCGGGTACTTTTACCCCCTTCCTGCCCAGGCCATTTTTTTTCAGGTTTCAGCGCTCTCACACTTTGAATGACAATTGCGCTGTACCCAAAAAATTTTTTTATCATTTTCTTCACACAACTAGAGCTTTCTTTTGGTGGTATTTAATCAACACTGGGGTTTTTATTTTTTGCTAAATAACAAATAAAGCCCGAAAATTTTGAAAAAAACCCAAGTTTTTCTTTGTTTCGGTTATAAAAGTTTGCAAATAAATAATTGTTCTTCATAAATTTAGGCCAAGATGTATTCTGCTACATGTCTTTGGTGAAAATAACCCAAATTAGGATGTATTATTTAGTTTGTAGGAAAGTTTACAGAGTTCACAAATTATGGTGTATACCTGAATATTGATCAATTCTGAAGTACTGACAGCCAATCTAATTTCTTGAGGTCCAAGAATGTCAGAACAGTACAGATATCCCCCAAATGACCACTTTTTGCAAAGTAGACAGTCTGACATATTTCATAAGAGGCATGGCGAGTTTTTTGAAGTAATTTTTTCGTCATAATTTTTTGGAAAATGAAAAAATTTAAAAAATAATTTTCACTATTTTTTACATACTGTCGCCAGTGCAGTAAAGTGTCATCATATAACTTGCATGGCAGTGATCAGGGACACTGACTGGTGACAGTATGAAAAAAAAATTTTTTTATTAGTTTTAATTTTTTATTACTTTTATTTCTTTTTTTTAAGATTTTTTTTCCATATCTCACTATGACCAAAGTAGTATAATGTTACCATGGAGAAATTTATCAGTGTATATATATAACATTTTTTTTTTTTTTTTTTTTACACAATTTGCTTATAGCAAAGAATTACTTTGCTATAAGTAAGCATTTACCTAAATGACATCGATTCATTCAGGGGTTTTTTTTTGTGCTTAGCTGTGATTTGGCTACGGCTAATCACATGACACAGCTGGGCTGTGATTGGCCCAGCTTTTGCATGTGATCGCTGTGACCATTCACAACTAGACACACTAGCATACAATGGATGGCATGAAAGGAAGCCATCCATTGTATACAACTGTCATGTGACAATCTATGATTGGTCACAGCAGGTCACATGGTACTGGCAACGGGGTCAGTACATAGATCTGTCATCGGCCGTGTCCGAGGTACACGGCCGGTGACAGATTGCGTGGCTCTGCGGGCATGCAAACTGTGCATGCCTGA
Organism: Staurois parvus; assembly: GCF_062004578.1. Classification (NCBI taxonomy): domain Eukaryota; kingdom Metazoa; phylum Chordata; class Amphibia; order Anura; family Ranidae; genus Staurois; species Staurois parvus. The sequence continues at coordinate 698,870 of NW_028318071.1, forward strand.
AAGGATGCCATATGGCGTCCACCCGGAGGGATGAGGGGTTTTGCAGGCCGCCATCTGGCTATAGGCGGGGAGGGAACCTGTTAAGAAGCCAGGGTTTATGATAGCAGCTATCAATGGCTATATACCCATTCCTATCCATCGGTTTACAGTAATTCTTAGTATAAATACCTCCTTCCCTCTTCAAAATCTCCAAATCAAGAAAAACAGTACTACTATTACTGTATTTCCATGATAAAACAATATTCTTATCATTGGAGTCTAACTTTTCCATAAATGCCCGCAGACTACTCTCATCTCCCACATATCAAGAACAGATCATCAATAAACCTTTTGTAACAGACCAGCTTATGTGGTCGTTCATTAAAAAACACCTGTTCCTCCCAGTGTGCTAGAAACAAGTTCACCACACTGGGAGTAAACCGGGCTCCCATAGCCACTCCGGTGGTTTGTAAGAAGTATTGGGTATCATACCAAAAAGAGTTATGACATAGACCAAACCTTAAACACTCAATCAAAAACCTCTGATGTTTCTTCCTAAGGGTAGACCTTTCAAAGGCCCATTTTACCGACTCGATAGCATCGGTATGTTTGATAATTGTATATAACAAACTAACATCCGCACTTACTAAATAACATAGTTCATCCATGTTAACTTTGTCCAAAATCTATAATAGATATTTAGTATCTTTCAAAAATGCATCCATCTTAGTAACTAAAGGTTGCAAAAAAATGTCAATGTGTAGCCCTATCCTAGAAGATAAAGAATCCACCCCATTAACTATTGGCCTCTGTGGAGGAGTCTCCGCATTCTTCTGTAATATATTTCCTACCCAAATTCCATGAGTTCTGCACGTTGAAGAATTGAGGTATTGGGCTTCTTTTTTGTTTAAGAAATTCTTTCTAACTCCTTTTCTAATCCATTTAGAAAGCTCTTCTCTGTACTTCTCTGTACTGTATAACAAGATTTCTGTTCAATAACTTGTATGTGTACATATCTTCTAATAGCCTATTAATTTCTGCCTCATAATATGTCTTTGACATAAGGACTATTCGGTCTCTCCAATCTAAGCATTGATAGTGTGATCTCTGTAACTCTGTAACAGTTGTGATAAGATAGCGATAACTTCAACCTCAGTTGGATACCACAGTCAGTGACTCAATCGATAAGACATCTTGTAGATCATGTGAAGTTTATTCCATAAACTGAGAGAATCTTACAACAATGAACAGTCGATAGGTCAAAAGATCATAATGTTTCTGCTCCATGCCATGAGGCTTGCTGCAATGCCTTACTGGGAAAAGGGGGAGGGCTAGCTATACAACATTAACCAAAGGAAAGGGAGGGGCAGAGACAAGACACAGAAAACACTTAAAGGCATATGACAGTCATGTGAAACATGACATTCCCCGTCGAAATCTATGATTTCTATTATAATAAACTTTAGTTCAAGTCCAATATAAGTAATGAGATTCTTTCTGCAAAACAAGAGGGAAGGGAAGAACAAAGGAAAACAATGCAAACATTTAGCATAATACTTGCAGATGTTAGTCTCGAAAGTCCAGGCTGAGACATAGAAATCCATATTCAGAGGGGAAGGCAGCAACATGCACATTCCTTCTTACCTCCATTTAAATCAGGTTGATGACTTGTCTTCCTCTTTGGGCAAAAGAGGTACTAGTTCCTTTATGGGCCTGAAGTAAAGGTGTACAGAACCTTCTTTCATGGTGGATATAGTCAAGATGTGTTCCAAAATGCAGTAGTAGGTACTGCATGACTGCTGCGGTCAGCTTGGGTGTAAGAGCGTGGTATCTGGAGTTGTTCCAATGCTTCCAGAGACTGATTCCAAGACTCCCACCGTTGTTGTTTCTCCTTGGGCAAAGGGATATCCCAGTCTGAACTTTCAGAAGTAAGTTGTCTCAGCAGTATCTTACCCTGAACGGATCATAAATGCTGTTTACTGTAGACAATACTCCTCGCTTTGTGAAGGGCTTGTCACAGGCTGATGCTTGAAATGTGAATGTGTCTTGATTAACATTCCAAAGCAATCCAAGACTGCGTTGTGTAACAGGTCAGATACTAGTTGGAATTTCTTCACACTGACAGCATGGTCATCAGAAGGAAAGGCTATCATGACCTTGCGCTGTTAGAGATGATTTTGTGAAGTCTGAGGTTTGCAGTGGCAAACATGTTCTGGGTTCTAGTAAGAAGGTCAATAGCTTCTTCATTGGGCAGAGATTTGAGTCCGTCGTCTACATAGAAATTCCTTTCGACAAACTGTCTTGCATCAGATCCAAATTCTCTCACCCTCTTGAGCTGTTTTTCTTAGTCCATAAATTGCTACTGCAGGAGAAGGACTGTTACCGAAACATGTACCTTCATTCGGTAGTCTACTACTTAATCGTTCACATCATTATTGCGGTACCATCGGAACCTGAGGAAGTTTCTGTAGTCTTCATGGACAATGAAACAGTGGAACATCTGCTGAATGTCAGCCATAACAGCAATTGGCTCTTGTCTGAAGTGAAGTAAAACTCCTGAGATTGTTCAGATTAGGCCCAGTGAGAAGATTGTCATTGAGGGAGACACCTTCATGACGAGCACTTGAGTCAAAGACCACCCTAATCTGATCAGGCTTGCGAGGATGGTAGACACCAAAGCATGTTAGATACCAACATTCTTCTCCTTCCATAAGTGGAGGTGCAGGCTCAACGTGATCTCTCTCAAACACCTTTTGCATAAAGTCCACAAAGTGCTTTTTTATTTCAGGCTTCTGGTTCAAACTGCGATTTAGAGAAACAAACCGTGATTCTGCGTGTACCCTGTTGTTTGGTAGTCTCTTTCTTGGGGTACGAAATGGTAGAGGTGCTACCCAACTGTGTAAATCATCTTGGTAGAACTCTTTTCTCATGGTTTTCAAGAATTCTGTGTCTTTTATGGTAGCTGCCAACTCATTGTCTTTAGTGGTTACCTCGAACACTGTTACCGATGTTGTCATCCCAGAGATTAAGAGCTTTCCTATTGTCTTGTATGATGTGCTGTTGTGCACCTTTTTCAAACAGTCTTTCTTTCACAATATATTTATGTGGTTGTTGTGCAGAACACGTTGTTCGTCCATTTGACAGGAAATGTGTTTTAAAGGAAGAGACTGAGTAGAACCTCCTGTCCTTGTCTAGGCAGACATTGCCTATGATGACCCATCCTAGATCCAGACGCTGAGCATATGGTGCATTGTGTGGACCGTTGATTTGATGACGAACTTTGTGCACCCTTAGGATGTCTCGACCAAGTAACAGCAGGATATCGGCACTTTCATCGAGGGCTGGTATTTGGTTGGCTATGTGTTTTAAGTGAGAATGGTGAAAAGCAGCTTCAGGAGTAGGGATCTCCTCTTTGATGCTTGGAATCTGGTTGCACTTAGTGATAGTGGGCAAAGATATTTCCATATTGTCATTCAGAGGAGCAACTACAAGACCACTGGCTTTCCTACCTAAGACTTCTGTAGTGCCGGATCAAGTGCTTAGAGTATAAGGCAGAGCATCTCCAGTTATGTTCAACAGTTCAAAAAACTGTGTTCTTGCAAGAGATCTGTTACTCTGATCAGCCAGAATAGTTTACAGTCTTATGGCCTTTTCAGGTTGACCTTTGGGGTATACACGGACCAAGCATATCTTTGCACAGGATTTGTTGCAGAATCCTTCTCCACAGACCTCTGTACATGTAGAGGACACTGGGGTGGTAGGTGCTGTTGATCTGGGCGCTTCCCGCCTTGCTTTGCCTCACGAAGTTTGTTTGTGAGCGTAGTAGAGTTGTGTGTATATTGAAAAGAGCTTGCACATGGTCATCACTGTCACACTGTATACATTTGATAGATTTACAGTCCTTTGCAAAGTGTTCTGTGGAGGCACAGCATTCCTTAGGTTCTTGGAGGGTTCTCTTTCTGAATCCGATACATTTCTTAAGTGGATGTGGTTTGTTATGTATTGGACACTGGTGATTTGGGTCCTCAATTCTCTTATTTTGATCAGTCTTTTCAAGAACTGTAGCAGGTGCAGGTAGAACATTAGTCCTTTTCACGAACGCCGGACCTCTACTGTCTCTGTGCGACATACGTGTGTTCGTAGGTCTTGGAGAGATTGTACTGAGAAGGTTACAGTCCCCATATGAGAAACTTGGGTCATTCTTAGTGTCTGCAATTCTTTTGATGAACTTGCAGAAGTAGGAAAAAGGAGGAAAAGCAACTCTATGTTCTTCCTTATACTTTGATCCAAGCGCTGCCCATCTTTCTTGAATTCCATATGGTAGCTTGAGAACAATAGATTTCATGCCATGAGAGGTGTCAAGGTAACTGAGACCAGGTATGTTGATGTCAGCCTTAGCAAGTTGAAGCTCTAATAGAACATCGCTGAGTTCTTGAAACCTTAGATGGTCATTAGCAGCAATCCTTGGGAAGCTTTGCAACCTTTTGAATAAAGCATCTTCAATGGCCTTTGGGCTGCCAAAGGTATGTTCAAGTCTGCCCCAAGCAGCATTAAGGCCTGCAGCACGGTTGTCAATATGAACTGCTTTGAGCCTCTTGATGTGTTCAGTAGACTGGGGAACTAGCTATCTGATGAGCGGATCTAATTCCTCTTTGGCATTGATGTCTAGGTCACTCATTGTGGCCTTAAAAGTGGATTTCCAGCCTCTGTAATTTTCAGGCTTGTCATCAAACTTGGCGAGGCCTGTCTTAACAAGCTTTCTGCGGAGCATGTATTTAGCAAACATGTCCGTGTTTTCATATTTTGGGTGCATGACTGCAGGTGGAACAGAGTTGGTTGTGACAGTTGGTGGACTTACGTGGAGTGACTTGGGAACATATGTTGCTGCTAAGGCATTCAGTGCCGGAGCTGGCTTAAAGTCCATTGGCTTGTTGGTTTGTAGAGTAGTGCGTTTGCTAGGAGTTACTCTGTTGGTGCCAAAGTATGATGGATGGTCTATTAAATACACAACAGTGTCTGCGGCTAGCTGAGATGCTGCAGTCTGATGTATTGGAGGATATAAGGGCAAATGGTCTTGAGGTATAGTAGGTGCAGAGCAGGAGCGGACTGACAACTCATGGGGCCCCCGGGCAATAGGGGATCATAAGGCCCCTGTGTCCTTGCCCAAAAACTCAAAAAAGCCTATGAAAAAGGTACCAGGGGCATCTCATGGGGCCCCCTATTGACCCAGGGCCCTTGGGCAGTGCCCAAGTTTCCAAATGGTCAGTGCAGAGAAGAGACTTTGATTGAGTACTTTGGCTGCTGTGACAGGGAGTTGACGTTCTGGAGAGGTGTGTGTGAAGAATCTGAGACATAAGATACAACTGAGTGTCTGGAACTGGTGTCTCTTTCCTTTTCACTAGCGGCTTGTTCTAAGACCCTTAACCTTGCCATGGCTGTGGCATGCTCACATTGTTTTTCCAAAACTTCAGTTTCTGCCCTTTGGCGTGTGACTTCAGCTTCTTTCTCTGCTTTCTGATGTGCAGCCTGAGCCTCCATTTCTGCAGCCTGAGCCTCCATTTCTGCTTTCTTATGTGTGGCCTGAGCCTCCATTTCTGCAGCCTGAGCCTCCATTGCTGTGGCCTGAGCCTTCATTTCTGCTTTCTTATGTGCGGCCTGAGCCTCCATTTCTGCGGCCTGAGCCTCCATTTCTGCGGCCTGAGCCTCCATTTCTGCTTTACTTATGTGTGGCCTGAGCCTCCATTTCTGCTTTCTTATATGCGGCCTGAGAATCCATTTCTGCGGCCTGAGCCTCCATTTCTGCTTTCCTTTGGGTGAAAGCTGCCTGAATTTTAGAAGCTTCAGCATCAGCACAGGATTTTATTAGTAGTTGACTGAGTGTAGAAGACCTTGATTGTATGGATTTGGAAGATCTTGAGGAGCGTCTAGTATATGCAGAGCGATAAGATCTGGGTTCATGGAGCTGTGTTATTCTCACTTCTGCCTTTGTCTTTGTTCGCACCACTAAACTGTCTCTTTCAAGATTGAGCTCCTCAAAACTCACTTCCAATGATCTACGAGTGTTGTGCTGCTTTAACAGAGCAATATATTTAACACACAGTCTTTGATAATTCTCATAAGCAACATTCAATTGCTGGATAGCGCCCTCTAGTTGTATTGGCCCATGAGATTGTTGGGAGAGAGCAGGCATGCATTTAACAGTACTAGACCATACGTCATTATTATTAGACAGCTATTCTTCTTTATCAGTATTAAAATTCTTTTGCACTTTCCAGGTTGGATATCTTAAGCATTTTTCTCTTTTATCTAAGTCCTGCTCTGGATGAAGCTCTGATTGTGGTTGTGTATTAGTTTCCCCAGACTGTATATTACTTTCCTGAAACATCATGTTAGCAAGGAGAGGGGTTGATTTCTTGAGTTTACAGAGAAATGTATCACTTTTTCTGTGGCTAATTTCAAGTTTCAATGCAATAATTGCAGGATTAAAATTTTTGATGAAGCGTAAACAGAATAGGATGAAGAATCTTGATACACAAATAGAACTTAAAGAATTAGTTGAGCCTCATAAAGACAGCCTTGAGTTTGTTAAATTGTCCAGTGAATTGAAAGATAATATGCGAAAGTGGGAAAAGAGGCCAAGGAGAAGAAGAGAAAAAAGTTCCTCAGAGATAAGGGGGATTATAAGGAAACTGAGGTATTTAAATGGAAACAGCAGACAACTGAAGAACAGGAGATATCGTCTAATAACACTATAGCTTTAAAACCATCTACAGAAGGGGGGAGGAGTGAGGTTAAAAGCACACAGGAAGGTAGGTTACCCCAAAAAGAGAATGAACTAGGAGAGAGAAGGAAGGGGGGGTCAGTTGAACCATCAAGACAATAGAGGTATAGGAGTGAGAGTTCTCCAGTGGAATAGTAATAGAAATAGTAGGAGGATATCGATTTCAGGATCGAAGATTCCCTCAAAATGGGAGAACACATCAACCCCTGTTCAATCATGGACATGGACCCCCCTAGAAATGGTTTTAACCAATATGGGTATCAGCAGTCGTATAGGAGGGATAATAGTGATCAATATGAGGTTCCAGTACAGAATAGGTCTGTGCCCCTAGGGGGATATGAAGGGAATCAGAGGGATTTTTTAGGTCCACAAAGGAACCTGGGGTGGGGTCCACCAGGGGGATACACTGGAAACAGATTTGGAGTGAGAGAAGAAGAAGGGGGAAGAGGGCAGGAAAGAGGATCCAAAAAAAAAAAAAAAAAAAAGGGTCTTAAGTTCGCTCCGTTAAAGATTTGAACAAATGTGATACATATATCTGTGTTCATAAATACATTAGGTCCCTCAATATCAAGAAATATTTTCTGTCCAACCCCATCAGCAGATGTACTGATGGTGAGGAGGGAAAGTACACTAAGTTAAAAAATACATCCACTTTTAATTCATCTGTTTCTGATAATAAACACATTCTGTGTCTAAAAATATGGTAATAAAATATTTGGAAGTTCTGGACATTAAAAAAAGTGAAAAACCCTGAGTACATCAGAAAAGGGTAAGAGCTTTAGAGGAGAAAAAAAAGCTGTGGTGATCAGACCGGCAGATAAGGGGGGGGGGGGGGATTGTCCTCATGTCTACGACATAGTATAAGGCAGAAATGAATAGGCTATTAGAAGATAGGGATACATACAGGTTATTGAACAGGAATCCTGTTATACAGTACAGAGGAGAGCTTTGTAAAGGGATAAGAAAAGGAGTTAGAAAGAATATCTTAAACAAAAAAGAAGCCCAATACCTCAATCCTTCAATGTGCAGAACTCATGCAATTTGGGCAGAAAATGTATTACAGAAGAATGTGGAGACTCCTCCACGGCGGCCGATAGTTAATGGGGTGGATTCTTTATCTTCTAGGATAGGTCAATACATTGACATTTTTTTGCAACCATTAGTTACTAAGACAGAGGCATTTTTGAAAAATACTAAACATCTATTACAGATTTTGGACAGAGTTAAAATGTTATTTTAACCATGTTATTTAGTGACTGCGAATGTTAATTCGTTATATACAATTATCAAACATACCGATACTATTGAGTTGGTAAAATGGGCCCTTGAAAGGCCTACTCTTAGGAAGAAACATCAGAGGTTTTTGATTGAGTGTTTAAGGTTTGGTCTAAGTCATAACTCTGTTTGGTATGATATCCAATACTTCTTACAAACCACCGGAGTAGCTATGGGAGCCCGGTTTGCTCCCAGTGTGGTGAACTTGTTTCTAGCACACTGGGAGGAACAGGTGGTTTTTAATGAACGACCACATCAGTTGATCTGTTACAAAAGGTTTATTGATTATCTGTTCTTGATATGGGTAAGAGATGAGAGTAGTCTGCGGGCATTTATGGAAAAGTTAGACTCCAATGATAAGAATATTGTTTTATCATGGAAATACAGTAATAGTAGTAATGTTTTTCTTGATTTGGAGATTTCGAAGAGGGAAGGAGGTATTTATTCTAAGAATTACTGTAAACCGATGGATAGGAATGGTATATAGCTGCCATTATAAATCCTGGATTCTTAATACGCCTCAAGGGCAGTTTGTCCAGTTGCGGAGAAATTGCACAGAGGAGGATGATTTTTTTGCAGCAAGCAGAGATTTTTGAAAATAGGTTTATACAGAAAGGTTATGATAGGGGATTCATCAAAGTTAAAATGGAAGAAGTCATGAATTTAGAAAGAGGAAAACTTATTGAGAACCAGGATGAGAGTTTGAGGGATAAAAAAGAAATGGATTTATATGATTGTTTTAGATTATAATGTACAGTCAAAAAAGGTGGAGAATATTATAAGGAAGTACTGGGATATTTTACAGAATGATAGGGTGTTAAAAGGGGTATTACCGGAACATCCCAAATTTGTTTATAAAATGGCCCCTAGTTTAAGGAATTTAATTGCTCTGGGTGTAATAGACCCCCCTTCTAATAATGTATGTAAAGGATTTTTAGATTTTAAAGGTTTCTATGCATTTAGGAAATGCCTAGCATGTAGAACATCTAAAGTTAGTAAAACAAAATTTGTGAATTTAAGGCAACAGCCACAGGTTCCTCTTATAAATTGAAGGACTTCATCACGTGTGCCACTGAAGGGGTGGTGTATATGATGGAGTGCCCTTGTTCACTTCTGTATGTTGGGTGTACCTCAAGACCTTTACACATGAGGATTAGGGAACATAATTATATTAAGAAAGGTAAGAAGGAACATAGTATTTCTAAACATTTTAGAGAAGTCCATGGGAACGACCCCACAGGATTAAAATTCTGGGGGGGGGGGGGGGTAGAAAAAGTAAAAAAAAAAATATGGAGAGGAGGTAATTTTATATGGTTTTTGAGTCAGAGGGAATCTTTTATGATTTGCAACACCAAGGTTCTGTCACCTAGGGGTCTTAATATTGATTTTGATTTAAATTGTTTTATTAGTAATAGTTAAGTGTTTTATTCGGTATATATTCTTGTATGCATGTGCATTTTGATGTATTTGAGTCAGGTATTGTAATGATACAGCCCGGGTATATGCATATTATTCATCATTTATCTTTTTATGTATCAGGGTTTTGGGGAGGTAGCCTGGGTAGATGTGGGGTTAATGTGTAGGCCTCTGGTCTTTTGTGTGGCGGATGGGAGAGAGTGTTTTCTTCCAGAGTTTGGAGGGAATCTCCTGTCACCCTCACTTAAGATGGCCGTCGGTTTACTTCCAGTGGTGTGTGTGCAGTCTGTGGGCGGAGAAGAGGCCAGTATTGGCACTTCCGCCCATGGATGATAACGTACTGACGGTGCCTGTGCTTGGTGGGAATCTCCTATTACCCTCACTTAAGATGGCCGCTGGTGTACTTCCAGTGGTGTGTGTGTAGTCCACAGGTGGAGAAGTGGCCAGTATTGGCACTTCCGCCCAAAGATGATGACTCACTTCCTGTGTCTCCATGACCAATTAGACACAAGTTGGGGGAATGTGTGGCTATAAAAAGGTTGTGTTAGAACGGCTCTCCATCTACTGAGGAAGCCCTGAGAGGGGGTGCAATGCATCTAGGAAGGAGGAGCCTGTACTGTGTTACCATGCAACCACTATCTTGCTAGCGGAGTGGTGAGCTGGATGTGGATACACATTTTATGCTTTTTTTGCTTTTATATCTGTAAGTGTTATTTTGGTGGGGGATACAATAAAGTATTATACAGAGAGGACTATGTTTCAGTCTTTGCATGTCTGTTGCATGAGATCAATTTTGGCCTGATGTCAGAGTGAGTGGAAGGTGAGAGGAGATAAGAAGGTATGTCACTGCGACTGAGGAGTTGAGCATACCCAGATGAGTTCCCCTTTTTGTTTTCTTGTGGTGAGCAGGTTTTTTCACCTGGTGTGGTGGAGGATCACTGAATATTACTAAACAAGAAGATATTCACAGAAGTGATACACATCACTGAGGGGATTGTTTATGGACTTTTTAGTTTTATCACTTATATATGTTTTTCACAGGAGTACTTCTGTTTTCTAACAATTATTAATTTAGAGAGTTGTGCTGCACTAGTAATTTGTGAATATATTTAGATAATGAGGTGGAATTCACTGTTTTTGTGTTCAGCAAGCAACAAAGAGGTATTTAATAGTATTTTGGAATTAGGTGGAGAGCGCTGATTGATCACAGTTGGTTATATCCAGGTATATATCTTGTCCCTTTCTAAACTAAGGTTTCTTTTCACCAATCTGTTGGTACCATTCCGGTCAGTAAGTGGTCCTTAAAAATTAGGAACAACAGGCTGGCTATAACATGGATAAGTTATTTGGGAACTCTCAGTTCTAAGCCATCTGGTCCTGGTGATTTATTTACATTAAGTTTTTTCCAGTGTCTTTTGAACAGTGGTTTCTATCAGCCACAAGGGTACATTAATTATAATGTTACTAAAATTACGGTATTGTTTATTATACCTCTCCTTTTTGTTCATATAAACTGAGGAGAAGAATGTATTTAATAGAGTTGCCTTCTCCCTGTCACTTGTGACCAACTTCCCATGGAGTTGTTGCTGCTACTGTATGTAAACCAAGCAATTATGTAAAAGTAAAGTAAATGAGGGGAGTGCGCATGCGCGGCCGGCGGTACGGGACATGTCTCCCTGAGGCTCCTCCGTGCTGCAGGTAAGACAGCCTCACCGCCGCGCGACCCGGGCTCGCACTGCTCCACGAGCGGCCCCGATCATTAGTATAACCCCCCGGCCACCTGCAATAATGGTCAGGGGGGGGTCATAAGCACCAGGTGGCGCCGCCAGGCAAGCCCATAAAGGAGGCCCTAGCTCGAGCCTCATCCAAGATGGCCGCCGCATCGGGGAACTACAATGCCCAGCCAGCATCCTCCAGGCTTGCAGTCCTACAGCCAGAGCAACCGAGCCAGCCATGCTCTTCGGAGGGTGAGTCTGCAGATGAATCTGAGACCCCCATGACTACCACGACACCTGACCTTACTGCCTCTGACCTTCTGGCCCGCTTTGAAAAAATGTTGCATAAGGCCCTGAAACAGACCTCTGACCGCATTACTGACCAGCTGTCCAGGGAAATCCGCGAGCTGGGGCAACGCACTGCAGACCTGGAGCAGAGGGTGGATGACTTTGACGCAACACTTCAAACGCAGGGGGACGAAATTGACCTGCTGCGGGACGAAAACCTTACACTTCAGACGCGTCTAGAGGACTTTGAGAACTGGGGCAGACGCTCCAATGTACGTATTCGCGGCCTCCCTGAGTCGATCATTGATGTCCACTCTACAGTTACTGCGCTATTCCAAGAGCTCGCCCCTGCTATTCCAGTAGAACGCCTTGAGATGGACAGGGTTCACAGGGCACTAGCTCCTAAACGCACTGATGGCCCGCCGCGAGATATCATAGCTAAACTCCATTTTTTCTGCACAAGAGAGCAACTACTTCAAGCCGCCCGCAATTCGGAGTCCCTCCTGTTCCAAGGTCATGCTTATCAACTATTTCAGGACCTCTGCCCCACTACTATCACCAAGCGCAGAGCCATGAAACCGCACCTGCAAGTGCTTCAGCAGCATGATATACCATATAAATGGTGCTTTCCCTTTGCTGTGCGGTTCAGATACCAAGCCCGGGACCACGTATGCAAGACCACTGACGAACTCCTGGACACACTACGGAACCTCCAGCTACACCCCCCCGCAACACCGTCAGAGACTTCCAGAAGGCGAACGGCGTCGTGCTCTCCGAAGAAACTACAGCCTCCGTCGACCCCTAACGGTCACCTGAATGTACACAAACGCGGCCGATTTTCATCTCCAGCTCCCTCACCACAAGACTCTATGGACTGAATCCTGTTGACCACTTCTACTCCTCCTACCGTCTCTTCGTGTGGTGGTCCGTGGCCACCCCTGTAGTCGCTACTTGCTGAGTCGAATCAATCGCCCCCCCATCTGACGGTTTACATTGCACACCTGTATCCTTATTCTTGTTTGCTGGGCTTTATTTGTTTTTTTTTTTTTTTCATACCTGTTTCTTTTGACCAGCTCAGGATACAGGCCATCCTAGATATGTCTTACGTTGGGTTGTTACCTGCCTTATTGTTTGCCAAGTTGGGGCTACTGTTGGGCCTCTACCTTGCCTATTGGACCCCTGGTCCCGGCGGCTCGGATCACCCGGTTCCGGTCTTTTAGAGGCTGTGCCGGGTGGGTCGGGGTCGCCGGCACCGGGGCACCCCGGGCTTCCTGCCCATTATGTTTGATGTTTTCTTTCTTTCCAGGATCACTCACGTATTTATATGTCTACATGCTGTCTTACTTGCCACCCGCGCACCTGTGCACTCTCCACTTGCCCCTTTGGTGTCCCGTTTTTTTTTTTACACCACTCGGGCTACAACCGCTCCCCGGACCACCCGGATTCCGGGTACCCCAGGGGACCGTTCTCCTTTTCTTTTTCTTCCAGCCTCTTTATGGCCCTCTCTACCTACCCTAGACCACCCTTAACCCCCCCCCCACCTCAACCCTTACTTTTCTGTACGGCCCCTTTTTATTATCCAGTTTCTACAACCGCCTACTTTCCCCCAGCTCAATTCGCAAGATGGCTCTGCTGAAGGGACTCCAATATTTACCAAATCACCGCTTCCTCCACCCATGGGTTCCCTGAATATCCTTACCCTGAATGTTCAGGGCCTTAATGATCCGCAGAAGCGCAACAAAGCCTTTCGTTCTTTTGCATCCTATAAGGCCCAAATAGTCTGCCTGCAGGAGACGCATTTCACTCCTACCTCCACTCCTAAATTTTTTGGCCCCTGCTACCCACAGGTCTACACCGCCTCTGCTACTGTTAAGCGCAGGGGGGTTTTAATTGCTCTTCACCGTACTACACCCTTCAAATTATGCACTGAAATTAAAGATCCGGAAGGTCGTTATCTTCTACTTGTAGGGCAATTGCTGGATTTTGAGGTCACCATTGCCACATATTATGCTCCAAACCAGGGTCCTTTGCCATTCCTTTCTCATCTCTTCTCGGTTATTGCTCATCATACACGAGGCACGCTTTTAGTCTGCGGAGACTCCAACTGTACACTGTACCCTTTTCTAGACAAATCAACACAATCTCACACTCCACATATCCCCAAACACTCCTTTCAATCCATTCTGCATCAGCACTCACTGGTCGACTCATGGAGGGAATCCAATCCTACTAAACGCCAGTACACTTTTACACTCCCACCCACACAAAGTCTTCTCAAGAATCGATCATATTTTTATGACTGCCAGTTCTTCCCCTCGTATCTTGGCTTCTGATATTCTTCCGATCCCATGGTCAGACCACTGTGCTGTGATCACCACCGTTTCTTCTCTAGCTCCTTCTCCCGCTGATCCCTCCTGGTCCATCAACGAACGCCTGCTGGCTGACCCAGCCCACTGCACAGAGATTGCTGCTGCCCTTAAAGAGTATCTCTCCCTAAATCAAACCCCCGGGATTTCCCCCCTCCTATTGTGGGAAGCGCATAAACCAGTAATCCGCGGATTCTGCATTAGTAAAGCCTCCTTCCTGAGTAGAGCAAGGAGGCAGAAACGCCTCCTCCTTGAACAAGAGTACGACCAATCCCATAGTGCCTTTCAAGCATCCCCCACCCCAGCTAACAAAGAAGCCCTTGAACGCTCTCGACTAGCCCTAGATCTTTTCCTTACGGACCAAGCCGAGCTCTCCATCCGCAGGTCACGACACAAATTTTACACTAAGGCCAATAAGCCCCGACACTTTTCTTGCTCTCTCTCTCCGTAAACTAGACCACACCGTTAAGCCCATAAGGTTGCGGACCTCATCGGCAAATTTCACCAGCAACCCGGAACGGATTCTACGAATTTTCCACAAACACCTCTCGAGTCTCTACTCTGCCTCCGCTCCCTTTGACTCTTCCCAGGCCGATGCCCTTTTTGGTTCCCTTTCTTTTCCAAAATTGGCTGGTGAGCATCTTGCTACGCTAGAGCGACCCATCACCACAGACGAAGTCACAAATGCTATAAATTTCTTGAAGCCCCGCAAACGCCCAGGACCTGACGGCTTTTCAGCCACGTACTATAAAAAGTTTGCCCCCATTCTCATGCCTGTCATGACGAATGCCTTTAATGCCATACTCTCGAATCATATCTTTAGCCCGGATACTGTGCAAGCCAACATCTCTATGATACCGAAGCCAAACTCTGACGACACGCAATGGTCTAATTACAGACCAATTTCCCTCCTTAACGTAGATGTTAAACTGCTAGCCAAAATCCTATCAACTCGCCTCAACGCATGTATTGGTTCCCTAATCCACAACGATCAGGTTGGTTTCATACCAACTAGGCAAGCAGGTGACAACGTTCGACGTGCATCCCTATTAGCACATTTAGCTAAATCCCGCAATATTCCCACATGCTTTTTGTCCTTAGACATTCGGAAGGCGTTTGACACAGTCTCATGGTCATACTTACATTACATCCTGCGCCGTTGGGGCTTTGGCCCACATTTCTTAACCTGGATATTTTCTCTCTACCAGGGCCCCTCGGCCAGAATTAAATATCTAGGACATCGGTCCGCCCATTTCCCGATTTTATGTGGCACCAGGCAAGGTTGTCCCCTTTCCCCCTTGCTTTTTGCACTAGCCATAGAACCACTGGCACTATTGATTAGAACCGATCCTGATATCCGAGGGCTTGAGATAGGAGGCACCTCACAAACTGTGCTTGTTTGCTGATGACGTCCTGCTTTTTCTCACTTCTCCCTTAACATCTACGCCTACTCTACTTCGTCTTCTTGATAGGTTTGGCACGCTCTCTGGCCTTCAAATTAACCCCCAGAAATCATGGGCGCTTAATATCTCGCTACCACCTAACGAACTTACCCACCTCAAACAGATCTTGCCATTCTCATGGTCGCAAGACTCTGTCCCCTTTTTGGGTATAAAATTCACCCCGCATATCTCAGGTCTCTATAACGCTAACTACATCCCTATGCTGGCCCATCTAACGGCACTTATGACTAAATGGTCCTCCCTTCCTCTAGCTTGGCTGGGCAGAATAGCGGTCGTGAAGATGTCGATCCTTCCCAAAATCCTTTATCTTTTCAGAGTTCTCCCTATTTCTATACCCACTCATTACCTGCGAGTTCTGCAGCGCCGTATTTCTTCTTACGTTTGGGGCAAAGTCCGCCCCTGTGTCCCCCGCAGTACTCTATACCGATCTAAACTGCATGGCGGTCTGGGTCTCCCTGAGATCAGCAAATACTACCAAGCGGCGCATATGGCACAACTACCAAAATATCACGCTACCTACGAAATCCCGCAGTGGGTCATTCTCGAATCCATCGAGTGCGACCCCTTTTCTATAGCAAACCTTCTTTGGTTGAGACGCATTGACCGCCGCGCGATTGAGAATCCCATTACTATGCATTTTCTGTCCCTTTGGGACAAACTGAAATCTCGTTACCTGCTACAATCTCCCCATAACCCCCTCCTTTCCTATCTTCGTAATCCAGCCTTCTTCCCGGCCTGGTCCGCACCGCACGTCTTTGCTCAATGGGTAACGGCTGGTCTCACCCAGACCCATCATTTTGTACTCAGGAATCAATTTAAATCTTTTACCTCTCTCTGTGAGTCCCATAACCTCCCCACCTCTGAATTATTTAGATATTTGCAGTTGAAACATTTCTTTGCTCCGTACACATTGGCCGCCAACCCAATTTCCTCACTGTCTCCCTTTGAGCGAGCATGTCTCCAAGACCCTCATAGACGAGGTCTCATTTCCTATCTATACTCCCTTTTTACGACCCCATCCGTTTCTCCATTACCCTCATATACCGATAAATGGGAAGCTGATTTAGGCCGGCAAATCGACCCCTCAGATTGGGACCTCATTTGGAACAATACCAAGGAGTCCTCGCAAAATGTTGTGGCCCCGGAGACCAATTACAAAGTCCTAACCCGCTGGTATCTTGTCCCGACCAGAATTGTGAAATTTACCCCTGATTATCCCCCAGTTTGTTTCAGAGGCTGTGCAGACCTAGGAACATTTTTTCATATTTGGTGGGATTGCCCAATCGTCCGTACTTTTTGGACGGAGGTATTCAGGACACTGTCTGTACTCAGCGCCACAACCCTCCAACCAAGTCCTCTAGTCGCGCTTCTCAATCACCGGCCACCAGACATCACAAAGGCAAATTTTAAGCTTATTCTGCAAGTCACCACTGCGGCCAAACAGGTTATCGCTAAAGCCTGGAAATCACCCTTACTGAATACGACTGCAGTCATGACTAGGGTCACTCAGGCGATGATCCACGCAAAAATTGAAGCCACTATCCTGGATTCCATCCCCAAGTTTAAAAAGATTTGGAACCCATGGGTGGAGCATTTCCTCCCGCCCAACTTTGACGAGTCCCTTCTCAACCCATAATCTATGTTTTTTGCTTTACGGGAACCATCCTTTGTTGATACTGCGGTTATTTGGCTATTTACAGTATCCCCTTCCTTGGTGCCGTACACCCTATCCCTCCCTTCCTCTCCCCCCTCCTCCTTTCCTTCATGTTAGGCTCTATTTGATCTTTGTTGTTCACTCTTGTTAGTGCTGCCTGACTAGTATAAATGGGAACCTTACTTGTTCATTTACTGTACACCTCTAATGTCCCATTTGCTTACTTGTAACTTATGTTGTTGTACTTTAAAACAATAAAATGTTTGAACAAGAAAAGTAAAGTAAATGAATAGACATGCAATTTATGTAATTCCAGAATATAGCATTGATGATGCTGTTCCAGATAGTTATAACATTCTGAAATTCCATGTACAGCTTTAAGGCATCACCCATTATGGTATTTAAAAGGTACTGACTTTTAGCTTAAAAATGGCCATTATTGAATGCAAACATTCAACTCCTACTAATTTCAGTGGGATTTGAATTTCAAAACTTCAGTAACGTTCACCAAACCGAGGTATGCTGAGCTCATCTTTGATCAGGGCCTGGTATGTTAAGGGTAGGGATGAGCCTTGATGATAGTCTGGTATGTATTTGTAGGGGGAACCTCATGCCGTGTTTGTTTTTTGGTGTGGGGGGGTCTTCCTTGACATCCATGGCAAACTCTTATCAGTGCTAAGGGTCTAGTTTGCATGCTTGAGAGAACTCCATGCCATTTTTTTTTCATATGGCGGTTAACGTCTATATGTTGGAATTACTTGCCATTTGCTTACAAATAGAAGTAAAGTGGCCAGAGCCATTTGCTGGCAATTTAAAGGGCATTTTGTTTTCATTGTAAATTTCAGTTTTACTTTAGTAGGTGGTTTACATTGTACCACTTCAAAGGCAGGTTAAGGGCACACCCCAGTCATGTTATTTAAAGGAAGGGTTTTTTTTTTGCATTTTTAATGTTGGCTTTAAAACATTATTAGAATTAAGAATGTTTGACAATCCTTTGTCTAATAGTCTCGAAAACCTTGGTTAGTGTTACCGGTTGTCAGGGATCGCGGCATCCTGTCAGCCGGCGCACGCGCACTGGGACACAAGCACCAGGTCCCGGCGAGCCGCAGATGACAGGACGCCGCGCATGCGCAGTAGGAGCCGTGGGCGTGCCTTGGGCGGCCAATGACAGCCCGGGGGCGCGTCCTGGACGGCCAATGACAGTGCAGGGCACAATATTTAAAGATGCCCTGCACTGTCACTAATCGCCGCAAGGTCTATCTGTGATCCTGAGTTCCTGTCAGGCTCCGCCCAACGGGATCTCTAGTGGTCCACAGCACGGGGTTTCCCAGGACGCGGAGTCTAAGTCCCAGTCTGCCTTTTCACCAGGGCCCCTGATGGTGGGGATGGACTTGGTGCAAGACTGAAACCAGGTCACGTTCCTGGGCACCCCCGGCGGTGGCAGAGGGGTCCCGCTGAGGGTATGTGCCCGGGTTGAGCCTGCTGTGAAGGGGACGACAGATCCCGATCCGAGCGGGATGGATGGGACGACAGATCCCGATCCGAGCGGGATGGATGGGATGACTGTCAGGAGTAGGCGAGGTCAGACTAGCCGGGTCGGTATTGTGCGAGCAGCGTGGTACAGGGGGAGTAAGCGGAGAATGGTCGGGGTCACAAGCCAGGTTCAGCAGGTAGCGGGCAGCGTGGTACCGAGGGTCAGGCAGAAGGATGGTCAGGAACGAGCCAGGGTCAGAGCAGGAGAAGGTCAGCGTAAAACAGAACAGGCAGAGTCTGGCAACAAGGAAACGTACTTACAGGACAGGAAACAAGACCTTGCGGCAACTTGGAGATGCACAGGGCAGCTTTAAATAGAGCGCCCTGCTCTCCCATTGGTGCGGCCGCGATCGCTACTGCGCATGGGTGGCCGCCGCGATCGCCGAGGACTCAGCGCTCGCCGGCTGGGACGGATCGGCAGTCTGCGCATGCGTGCACCGCCGAGGACCAGGGATCCCTGACATTGCCCCCCCCCCCTACGGACAACCTCCGGATGCCCAACCGACCCCTACTCAACGGCTGGTTCTGAAAAAATTCCCGCACAAGCCTTGGGGCGTGCACATTTTGGGCCGGCTCCCATGAATTTTCCTCCGCCCCATATCCTTTTCATTTAACCAGAAACTGAGTTTGGCCTCCCCTCTTCCTACAATCTAAGATAGCTTCAACTTCAAATTCCTCCTCCCCATCCACGTTTACTGCCTCCGGTGGTTTAGACCTTCGATCCGGGAAGGGGTCTGGAATTGCTGGTTTCAACAGGGACACATGGAAGACCGGATGAACCTTCATAGACTTGGGCAGTGCCAGCTCGTATGCTACCTCGTTGATCTTACGTTTGACCCGAAAAGGCCCCAAGAATTTGGGAGCCAATTTCTTTGAAGGGCAGGACATTTTTAAATTTGCAGTGGACAACCAAACCTGGTCCTCTGGCCGCAAACTCAATTCCCCTCTTCTTTTCCTATCAAATGCCCTCATATTGTCACCCTGGGCCTTTGCCATTGCTTCCTGCAATACCTTGCTATTGGTTGACAAAAAGATCAACATATCCTGCGTGGCTGGGACTGCGACCTCCGGGATTAGATCTGGCAGGAATACAGGGTGGAACCCATAGTTCGCGAAAAATGGGGACTGTCTAGTAGCAGAGTGACTTGCATTGTTATATGCGAATTCCGCAAGCGGCAGGAGAGTAAACCAGTCATCTTGGAGGAAGGTGGTATAGCACCTGAGGTACTGCTCTAGGGTCTGGTTTGTACGCTCCGTCTGGCCATTGGTCTGTGGGTGATAAGCTGAGGAGAACGATAACTTAATTCCCAGGGTTTCACATAGAGCTTTCCAGAACCTGGACGTAAACTGAACCCCTCTGTCAGATACAATATCCCTGGGAATTCCGTGGAGTCTTACCACTTCCTTAATAAACACACGTGCTGTCTCAAGGGCCGTAGGCGTGTCCTTTAGAGGTACAAAATGGGCCATTTTGGACAGGCGGTCTACAATCACGAAGATTGCTGTGTGGTCCTGAGAGGGTGGAAGTTCCACGATAAAGTCAATGGAAATCATGGTCCAAGGCCTGTCAGGTATGGGTAATGGGTGCAAGAGACCCCAAGCTTTATTCCTAGTGGGTTTGTTTCTCTGACAAACGGGACAGGTCTTTATGTAGGTTTCGCACTCTCTGGCCATATTAGGCCACCAGAAAGTACGCTGCAGCAGCTCCAAGGTCTTACGTACCCCAAAGTGCCCGGCCAGCGGGTGATTGTGGCAGTATCCTAATACCAATGTACGGGCCTCCTCAGGGACCACAATCTGATCCTCCTTCCAGAAAAGTCCTTCCCTATTTAGTAAGGGGACACTGGGTGGACCTTGCATTCCTACGGACGCGGTCTGCAGTTGAGAATGGAGCTCCGATTGGAGGACTAGGAAATTTCCTGGGGACAGGATAGTGTCTGGCTTGGGATTCTCTTCGGGATCCCCAAACATGCGGGAGAGCGCGTCTGGTTTTGTGTTCTTAGACCCTGGCCTATAGGTTATATGGAAAAAGAACCGTGAAAAGAACAGCGCCCACCTGGCTTGACGTGGCCTCAGACGTTTGGCTGTCCTAAGATATTCTAGGTTCTTATGATCTGTAAAAATCAATATTGGGTGAACCGCCCCCTCTAACAAGTATCTCCATTCCTCTAGTGCCACCTTGGTCGCCAAGAGCTCCCGATCCCCGATATCATAATTCCTTTCCGCAGGAGTTAGTTTCCTGGAGAAGAAAGCCACCGGGTGCATGAGCTCTTTGATGCCCTTCCTCTGGGACAGGATCGCCCCAACCGCATTCTCGGATGCGTCCACCTCCAAGATATATGGCAAGGACGAATCAGGGTGGCTCAAAATAGGAGCTGCCGTAAACAATTCCTTTAAGGCTTCGAAAGCCCTCTGTGCCTCAGGTGTCCATTGGAAGTGAACCCCCTGCCTGGTCAGCTGGGTGATAGGGGACACTAGGCCCGAAAAGTTCTTAATGAACTTTCGGTAAAAGTTTGCGAAGCCGATAAAGCGTTGGACCGCTTTCTTATCGGTGGGGGCTGGCCAATCTAAGATGGCCGAAACCTTTTGGGGATCCATGGCTATTCCCGTGGGAGAGATGGTTAGACCCAGAGACGAAATACTACTCTGTTCAAAGCAGCACTTGTCTGCCTTGGCATATAAGCTGTGTTGGTGGAGCCGTTCTAACACGCGCCTCACGTGACCTCTATGGTCCTCCAAGGTTGGGGAAAAGATAAGGATATCGTCCAGGTATACGATGACGAAGATATCCAGGTAGTCCCTGAACACATAGTTTATGAAATGCTGGAAGGTGGCAGGGGCTTTGCATAGGCCGAAGGGCATAACCAAATTATTCAAAGTGTCCGAATCTGGTACGGAATGCTGTCTTCCACTCGTCCCCCTCTCTGATACGAACTAAATTATAGGCACCTCTCAAGTCTAGTTTAGTGAAGACAGATGCTGACTTCAGCCTCTGAAAAAGTTCGGGGACTAGTGGTAGCGGGTAACGGTTCTTTACCGTGACTTTATTCAAGTCCCGGTAATCTACGCAGGGCCGGAGGGACTTGTCCTTTTTTTCCACAAAGAAAATGCCCGCCCCGGCTGGTGACGTGGAGGGTCTAATAAACCCCTTATGGAGGTTTTCATAGATATATTCTTTTAGTACCCCTAACTCCCGTTCGGATAAGGGGAATATCCGCCCAAATGGGATTTCCGATCCTGGGAGGAGATCAATTGGGCAGTCATAAGCTCGGTGCGGGGGGAGAGTGTCCGCCCCCCCGCTTGCTAAACACATCCAGAAAACTATGGTAGACTGAAGGAATGACTTGCGCCAGCTCCGCATCTGTCTCTAGACACAACAAAGTCGGCGGAATCGGGGAGATCTTAGGGAGGCAATGCTGCTGGCAGTATGTGGAGAGGAACTGGATAGAACCCGCCTTCCAGTCCACCTGGGGATTATGGGCTTGTAACCACGGGAGCCCCAAAATAATTGGAAATAATGGGGATGCTATGGCGTCCAACCGAAGGAGTTCTTTATGATGGGTCGATACGGTAGTACGGATAGGTGGGGTCTCGTGGTCCACCACCCCTGACTTAATACGTGATCCATCTGCTAGAAAAATATTCAATCCCACCTCCTTGGTTTGTAGGGGAATTTGTTGCTGAACTGCAAAGTCTAAATCTATGAAGCAACTACACGCCCCAGAATCCACAATAGCCGTGGTCACCACTGTTCTCCCCGGCAGCTGAAGTGACACAGGTACCGCTAGATAACTAGTGTTGCCCACACTGTTAGAAGTGACCGTAGAGAAAACAGGGGAACACTTACCCCTCTTGGCTGGACAGGTACGTACCACATGGCCTGCTCCCCCACAGTAGAGGCAGAGATGGTTGGTAAGACGCCTCTGGCGTTCCTCAGGTGTGTCGGCCGGATCCTTCCCGATGGCCCGGTCTCGGGTGTATCCATAGCATCCTGATTCTGGCTTGCCGGCTGCAACTGGATTGAAGCCTGAGGGGGTGTTCCAGTTGGTCCTTGTCCTTGGTTGCACCTTTCCTGCCTGTGCTCCCGCAACCGGCGGTCAATTCGAATAGTCAAAGCTATTAAGGCCTCCAAAGTGCTAGGTATGTCTATTCGGGCCAATTCGTCCTTCAGGGATTCAGCTAACCCTACGCGGAACTGGTGGTGCAGAGCCGCCTCGTTCCATTGGCTGTCACTACGCCAACACCTGAATTCGGCGGCATAGTCCTCCACTGTCCGGTGACCCTGCCTGAGTGTATATAGGGCCCTCTCGGCCGTTGCGGTGCGCAGCGGGTCGTCATACAAGAGGGCCATAGCCTCAAAAAAATACTGTCACTGACTTCAACAGTGGGTCTCGATTCTCTCGGAGCCGGTGGGCCCAGTCTTGGGGTCCCCCCTGTAGTAGGGAATTAATGAACCCTACCCTCACCGATTCGGAGAAAAAGGTCCGAGGCTGGAGGTCAAAGTATACCTGACAGGAGTTACGAAAGGCCCTGAATCTACTTCGGTCTCCAGAAAACCGTTCCGGTGTGGGGACACGGGGTTCTGGTGCGGGTAACAACCCCGGTGTCTCCCTAGTGGGTTCCCCAGACCCCCTGGTAGAGGTAGCTAAGGTCTATATGCGACTGTCCAATTCCGTATAACCTTCCTGTAGGCCCCTAATTCCCAGTGTAAGGGTCTCCATCTGTTGGCAGATGTCGTCCAGAGGGGAAGTTCCCCTTCCAGGCTCAGTCATGGCCGCAAGGTACTGTCAGGCTCCGCCCAACGGGATCTCTAGTGGTCCACGGCACGGGGTTTCCCAGGACGCGGAGTCTAAGTCCCAGTCTGCCTTTTCACCAGGGCCCCTGATGGTGGGGATGGACTTGGTGCAAGACTGAAACCAGGTCGCGTTCCTGGTCACCCCCCAGCGGCGGCAGTGGGGTCCCGCTGAGGGTATGTGCCCGGGTTGAGCCTGCTGTGAAGGGGACGACAGATCCCGATCAGAGCGGGATGGATGGGACGACAGATCCCGATCCGAGCGGGATGGATGGGATGACTGTCAGGAGTAGGCGAGGTCAGACTAGCCGGGTCGGTATTGTGCGGGCAGCGTGGTACAGGGGGAGTAAGCGGAGAATGGTCGGGGTCACAAGCCAGGTTCAGCAGGTAGCGGGCAGCGTGGTACCGAGGGTCAGGCAGAAGGATGGTCAGGAACGAGCCGGGGTCAGAGCAGGAGAAGGTCAGCGTAAAACAGAACAGGCAGAGTTTGGCAACAAGGAAACGTACTTACAGGACAGGAAACAAGACCTTGCGGCAACTTGGAGATGCACAGAGCAGCTTTAAATAGAGCGCCCTGCTCTCCCATTGGTGCGGCCGCGATCGCTACTGCGCATGCGCCGCCGCGATCGCTGAGGACTCAGCGCTCGCCGGCTGGGACAGATCGGCAGTCTGCGCATGCGCGCACCGCCGAGGACCCGGGATCCCTGACAGTTCCTGTACCTGCATTTGACCCTGATTGACCCCGACTACGCTGCCTTCTCCTGTGCTTTGACCCGAATTGTCCTGACTACGCTGCCTTCTCCTGCATTTGACTCGGATTGCCCTGACTACTCTGCCTTCTCCACTCCTGATCACCGGCTTGTTTGACCTCTCTGCAGACTGACTTGTCCTGCTGACCCTGCGTGTGACCTGACTACTCTTTGCTTGCCGATTCTGTACCTTGCTTACCCCACGGGACCGCTGCTCGTGACCCATCCTGCTAGGTCCCGCCGTCCTCCTCACATCTGGCTCTCCCGGTACCTATACATCCCCGGAGGTTGCCTCTGCCACTGGTAGGCCTGCTCGGAGGTTGTGACCTGGCCCTGGTCTGTTACAAGTCCATCCCCACCATCAGGGGCACTGGTGAAAGCACAGACCGGGACTTAGATTCCACGCTTTGGGTAGGTCTGTCCATTGGACTGCCAGAGGCACCACCTGGCGGATCATAATAGTACCTTGTGGCCATGACAGAGCCAGAAAGAGTACCGGCGTCCCTAGAGGATATATGCCAGCAACTGGCAACTCTGACCCAGGCCGTCCAGAATTTTCACAGCCGCTGCACCCGTCTTGAGGACCGCATGGAGACATTAGCCACCCTGACTCCTCCTGCTCCAAGTCCCGCAACTGCGGAGTCACCCGCTACCCCAGCATCCGGAGCAGTTGCCGCACCCCTAGCTCCCGAACCCCGCGTTCCCCTGCCGGAACGATTCCGTGGAGACCGAAGCCGCTTCTGGGCCTTCCCGAACGCATGCACTTTATTTTTTGACTTGCAGCCCCGCACGTTCACCGCCGAGACCGTCAAGGTGGGGTTTATAATCTCTCTCCTTCAGGATGAGCCCCAGGATTGGGCTCACCGTCTGATGGAGCAGCGCGACCCCCATCTTGATTCTGTGACTGAGTTCTTTCAGGCCATGGCTGTCCTATATGACGACCCCCAGCGGGCTGCTTCTGCAGAGGCTACCCTATATTCTCTGCGGCAAGGCCGCCGGGCAGCCGAAGAATATGCGTTCGAGTTTAGGCGTTGGATGGGAGATACCAGATGTTACCAGTTCCGCATCGGGCTGTCTGAGTCGCTAAAAGATGAATTAGCACGAGTAGGCCTACCTGACTCTCTTGAGAAACTGATAGAGTTGGCCATCCAAATTGACCGCAGACTGAGAGAGCGTCGCCTGGAAAGGAGCAGCCAGGGTCAAAGGGTGGCATGGATTCCACAGAGAGAAGCAGCTTCAACCCCAGGGAACCATACCCGGAGCACGGAAGCAGGGGACACCTCGGAACCCATGCAACTGGGACTGGCCCGTTCCACTTTATCGGCCGAGGAACGTCAGAGGAGACGATCGCAGAACCTATGTCTGTACTGTGGGGAAGCTGGTCACCAGGTGCGCTCCTGTCCTGCAAAAATTAGTAAGTCCGCTTCCTGTTTTTTTCCTTTACCTACAGAAAGAAGTGATCAATCTAGTTACCTGGCAATACCTGTGTCTTTACAGCTCCCCAGAGGAACCTTGTCGGTGACCGCAATCATTGATTCGGGAGCATGTAGTTGTTTCATCGATCTTACTTTTGCTCACCGGCAAAAAATCCCCCTCCAGACCAAAGAAAGGGGGTTTAACATCTTCCTGGCAGACGGGTCTAGCATAAAATCGGGGTGGTGGATCAGGAGACGCCTCCTATTTTTACCACAATGGCAGACCATCAAGAGTTCCTCCGTCTGGATGCCATCGCATCCCCCCTTTTCCCAATCATTCTGGGGCTTCCTTGGCTGCGGGTCCATAACCCCCAGATTGATTGGGAGAAGGGAACGGTTCAATTTCGGTCACCATACTGCCTGGGTCACTGCCACGTCCCAGGGTCCGTGGCCCCCCGGTTTCTTCTGTGCATGGATGGTGATACAGATCTTTCTCAGGTTATCCCCCCGGCCTACCACGATTTCCTAGACGTGTTCAGTAAGCGAGGAGCAGACATTCTTCCCCCCGCACAGTTCATACAATTGCCCCATAGACCTCCTACCCGGGTCTGAGATTTGGTTTGGATTTTCCCTTTATCCGAATTCGAATCAGGAGTTTTGAGGGAGTATATTGATGACAATCTTCGGAAGGGATTTATTCGCCTGTCCACGTCCCCAGCCGGGGCCGGGTTGTTCTTGTAGAAAAAAAAGACAAGTCGTTACGGCCCTGTATAGACTACTGTGATCTGAATAATATCACGGGGAGAAAAAAAAAAAAAAAAATCGCTATCCGTTACCTCTGGTTCCCGAGCTCCTCCAGAGATTAGGGTCAGCAACGATTTTTACTAAATTAGACCTGCGGGGGCATATAACCTTGTTCGTATCAGGGAGGGGGATGAATGGAAGACAGCTTTTCGTACGAGATTCGGTCATTTTGAATATCTGGTGATGCCGTTCGGGCTCTGTAACGCACCAGCCACCATCCAACACTTTATCAATGACGTTTTTCGTGATTTCCTCGATATCTTCGTGGTTGTCTACCTAGACGACATCCTGATATTTTCACCCTCACTGGAGGCTCATAGGGATCTTGTGGCAAGGGTCTTAGAACGTTTACGCCAACACAGGCTTTACGCCAAGGCAGAAAAATGCTGTTTCGAACAGTGTAAAATCACGTTCTTGGGACTGGTCCTCTCTCCCGCGGGGGTCGCAATGGATCCCCAGAAAGTCACGGCGATCTTAGATTGGCCAACACCCGCCGATAAGCGGGGGGTACAGCGTTTCATCGGATTCTCAAACTTTTATAGAAAGTTTGTCAGGAACTTCTCTGGGCTGGTCTCCCCAATATCGCAAATGGCTAAACAAGGGATCCGTTTTAAATGGACTTCCGAAGCTCAGACTGCGTTCGACACGCTCAAGAAATTGTTTACCTCTGCTCCCATTCTCTGCCATACGTTTTGGAAGTGGACGCCTCCGAAAACGCGGTAGGAGCGATTCTTTCCCAAGGGAATGGTACCAAGGAGCTACTGCATCCTGTGGCGTTCTTCTCCAGGAAGTTGACACCGGCGGAGCAAAATTATGATATTGGAGATCGGGAACTCCTGGCCATTAAGTCTGCTCTAGAAGAATGGAGGTATCTCCTGGAAGGAGCCACACACCCAATCCTAATATTCACGGATCATAAAAACCTTGAATATTTAAGAACGGCAAAATGACTGAGACCACGCCAGGCGAGATGGGCTCTTTTCTTCTCTCGGTTTGTCTTTCATATAACGTACCGAACTGGGTCTAAGAATACGAAACCAGATGCTCTGTCCCGCATGTTTGAGGACCCCGACGATGCAGTGTTACCTGACACAATTTTACCGTCCGGAAGCTTCCTCGCCCTTCAAACGGAACTTCGCTCCAGACTGATTGACGCTTCCGTAGGACTGCCAGTCCCACCTGGGTCGCCTCTCCAGAACCGCGAGGGTCTGCTTTGGAAGGAAAATTGGATCCTGGTGCCAGAAGGAGTTCAAACTTTGGTCCTGGGGCACTGCCACGACTATCCAATGGCAGGGCACTTTGGGGTCACGAAAACTCAGGAGCTACTGCAGCGCTCGTTCTGGTGGCCAAACATGAGCAAGGACTGCGAGCGCTACGTCCAGACCTGTCCCACCTGCCAAAGGAACAAGCCCTCCAGAAGCAAGGCCTGGGGATTGTTGCGTCCGTTGCCGATACCCAAACGGGCCTGGCAAATGATTGCCATGGATTTTGTAGTCGAACTCCCACCATCTCAAGGCTACACAGCAATAATGGTGATCGTGGATCGCTTTTCAAAGATGGCTCATTTCGTGCCCCTGGAAAGGACACGGTCGGCGCCGGAGACTGCACGGATATTCATTAAGGAATTAGTGAGGCTACATGGGGTTCCCGAAGATATAGTTTCGGATCGGGGAGTCCAGTTCACATCAAGATTCTGGAAAGCCTTATGTGAAGCGTTGGGAATCAAGCTGTCACTGTCATCCGCTTACCACCCACAGACCAACGGGCAAACGGAAAGGACCAATCAAACGTTGGAACAGTACCTAAGATGCTACACCTCCTACCTTCAGGACGACTGGCTAACACTGTTGCCTTCTGCAGAATTTGCCTATAATAACTCGAACCACTCAGCTACGGGACAATCCCCGTTCTTTACCAATTTCGGATATCACCCTACATTTCTCCCTGACCTGATGCCCGAAAATCCGGTACCAGCATCTCAAGATGTCTTGAATTTCTTTTCTGTCAATAACAAAACAATTCAGGGGGCCATCGCAAAAGCCCAAGAAGACAGTAAAAAGGCGTTTGACAGGAAGAGAAGAGGAGAGCTGTTGCTCCAGCCAGGGGATCAGGTTTGGTTGGCTACGACCAACTTGAAGATGCTGTGTCCTTCAAGGAAGCTAGGACCGAAGTACTTTGGCCCGTTCCCAATTAAACGGGTAATCAACAAAGTGGCCTACGAACTCGAGCTCCCGGAATCTTTCAAAATACACCCTGTGTTCCATGTGTCTCTCCTGAAACCATCCAGACCGGATTCCTTCCCGGATCGCGAATCCAGACCTCCCGAGGCAGTCACCATAGGTGAACAAGAAGAATATGAAGTAGAAACTATTCTCAGTTGCCGAAAGAGGGGAGGCCAGACGCAGTTCCTGATAAAATGGAAGGGTTATGGCCCTGAGGAGAACTCATGGGAGCCCATCCAGAATGTTCACGCCCCCAGGCTCATCCGGGAATTTTTTCGTGGCCACCCGCGGTGGAGAGATCGGTGGGGCTCCCGGAGGGTGCCCATAGGGGGGGGCAATGTCAGGGATCGTGGCGTCCTGTCAGCTGGCGCACGCGCACTGGCGCCGGCTCACGCCGGGACACAAGCACCAGGTCCCGTGAGCCGCAGACAGGACGCCGCGCATGAGCAGTAGGAGCCGTGGGCGCGCCTCGGGCGGCCAATGACAGCCTGGGGGCGCGTCCTGGACGGCCAATGACAGTGCAGGGCGCAATATTTAAAGATGCCCTGCACTGTCACTAATCGCCGCAAGGTCTATCTGTGATCCTGAGTTCCTGTACCTGCATTTGACCCTGATTGACCCTGACTACGCTGCCTTCTCCTGTGCTTTGACCCGGATTGTCCTGACTACGCTGCCTTCTCCTGCATTTGACTCGGATTGCCCCGACTACTCTGCCTTCTCCACTCCTGATCCCCGGCTTGTTTGACCTCTCTGCGGACTGACTTATCCTGCGTGTGACCTGACTACTCTTTGCTTGCCGATTCTGTACCTCGCTTACCCCACGGGACCGCTGCTCGTGACCCATCCTGCTAGGTCCCGCCATCCTCCTCACATCTGGCTCTCCCGGTACCTATACATCCCCGGAGGTTGCCTCTGCCACTGGTAGGCCTGCTCGGAGGTTGTGACCTGGCCCTGGTCTGTTACAAGTCCATCCCCACCATCAGGGGCCCTGGTGAAAGCACAGACCGGGACTTAGATTCCACACTTTGGGTAGGTCTGTCCAGTGGACTGCCAGAGGCACCACCCGGCGGATCATAACACCGGTAAAGGTATTTCCGGCAACTGCCAGTACAACTCACTTGAAAGATGATTGGCTCCATCTTCAACAGGAAACATAAACCAAAAAGAGATTAAATAGCTCCCCTCCCTTACCTTTCCTCTTCAGTTGAAAGAAGTAAAAGAAGCTCTGCCAACGTGCACACGGCAAAAATACTAATTCCAACAAACCCATAAACTCCCAGTGAATAATACTAACAAACTAGGTGGGAATATATCCACTGTCCTGGAAGATTCCCAGAAATATGGTTACCGGTAAGACTAACCAAGGTTTTTCCCAGTCATCTTCCAGGAGACCTCACTTGAGGGGTTAAACAAGAAAACCTACCTTAGGGGGACCACAGCCTGCAAAACCTTCCTTCCAAAGGATAAATAATGGCTGGATAAAATCTCCATTCAGTAGTGCTTTACAAAAGCATGGGATGAAGACCATACTGCAACTTTTGCAATGTTTTCCCATGAAGCACCTGCTCTTTCAGCCCAGGATGTGGCTAGTGATCTTGTGGAGTGTGCCCTAACCTTAGCACGCAGTAACCTACCCGAATGCTTGTAGGCTAGATAGATCTGGTCTCTAATCCACCTAGCAATGGAACTTTGGAAGCAAAAAGGCCCTTCTTGGAAACACTGTAGAAAACTAGGAGCTGAGATGATTTCCTAAAACCTCTGGTAACTTCCAGATACTTAATTAGACATCTCCTAAAGTCTAAATAGCTGAAACATTTTTCTTCCTTATTCTTAGGCTCACTGAAAAATCTGGGTAGCACAGCCTCTTTTGACCTGTGAAAGTTAGAAACCACTTTGGGCAAATAGAGTGGGTCTGGCTTTAAAATCACGTTATCCTCCAAGATAACAGAAAAAGGATCTTCACAAGACAGGGCTTGCATGTCTGCAATTCTCCTACCAGAGGTCACTGACAGAAAAAAAAAAAAAAAAAACATCTTAAGTGTCAAAAACCTTAAATAAGCTTCTGTCAGGGGTTCAAATGGTGTCTTAGTAAGGGAATTTAACACCGTCGACAGCTCCCATGGATAAACAGACTTAATCAATCAAGGTGTATACCATACTCTAGTCATAAGGAACCTCTCGACATCTGGATCCTCAGCCACTCTTGAATCCAAGAACACCAAAAGGGACGCAACCTGCACCTTAAGGTTCTTTTTGACCCCCTCCAAAAAGGAAATTCAGGATGGCAGGCACACAGAAATAATGTTCATTCTTCCTTTGTTAAGTTCTAAAAGTCTTCCAGAATTTGCCATTAACCTTCCTGCTTGATAACTTGCAACTGTGGAGAACAGTGTCAATAATAATAATATCTTAAAACCCCTTAGTTTTCAGGATCTGCCTTTCAGCCGCCAAGCCCTCAGATGAGAGATCTGAGGGCTTGGGTGCAACACAGGACCCTGAAAGAGATCTTGCTGATGCAGAGCATAAAACCAGATCCCCTTGGCCACCTGGGAAATACTGTATCAATATCACACCCGCTTGTTCCCTGATGATATTCCTGATCGCCAGCGGGAGTAAGGCAAATAGAGGAAAGACATACGCCAGTCTTAACTTCCAGGGAGAGGCTAATGCATCCATTCCCAGAGCTGTCGGATCTATTACTAGTGAGTAAAATGACTTCACCTTTCTGTTGTGCCTGGTAGTAAATAGATCTAACTCTGGATTCCCCATTTTGCCACAATCTCTCTGAACACTTCCAGGCCGAGTTCCCAATCACTGTTAGTCACCTGAAACCTGTTTAATTCATCCGCTAGGATGTTCATCATCCCCTTGATATGTACCACCAAGATGGATGAAATAGTCTTCTTGAACCACCTCAAGATCAGGAGGGCAGGGGACAATAGGGTGTCTGAATGCGTTCCTTCCGGTTTGTTGAGATAAGACACAAATGTGGTGTTGTCCAAGAAGACCACTACATTTCTCAACTGAACTCTGTCTTACAGAGCCTCCAAGGATTCTGTCTGGGAACAAGAAGAATCGCCACAGCACGTGAAATTGCGCATGTGCAGGATCCCGACAAGGCATACAGGAAGGCGGGCACTAGGACCCAGGCGCGTCTGTCACCAATGACGGCACAGGCAGGCACTAGGACCCAGGCGCGCCTGTCGGCGCTGGGCACGCTATTTAAAGAGCACCTCGGTGCTCATTCAGTGCTGACTGGTCTTCAGCCCCCCCGTGTCCTGCTTGTTTCTTGTGCGATTTCCTTTGGTTCTGACCCGGCTTGTTTCTGACCCGACTCCGAGTACTCTCCTAACCCCCCGATTCCTGACTTCAGCTCTGTTCCTGACTCTGGCATTTCCTCCTGATCCTGTACCGCGCTGCCCGACTGTTATGACCCTGGCTATCCTACGATTCCGTTCCAGTCCTGTGTCCTGGCTGCATACCTGACTCTGCTGTGCATCTGGCAATCCACGGTACCTGCCTGGTCTATCTCCACAGTACCCAAATCAGAGGATATCCTGCTTATCAAGGTCATTATCTGCAAGAGCCGCAAGCAAAACCCTGGCGCTCTTGTCCCCCTGGTCCTTAGACGCCCTCTGTTCCAACCTCAGCAGGCTCAGGATTAGTGACACAAGTTAGGCCGACCTCGTCAATTCAGTCTCCCATCAGGTATGTGACAGTACCAGTCAGCCAATGATGGAGTCTGAAAGGGAGGCCTCACAACTGGGGGACATTTGCCAAACTGTGACTTCCTTGTCCAATGTCATACAGGACCTGCAGAGGAACTTCCAATACCTGGAAAGCAAACTGCGAACCGATCCTAATGTCCTCTCAGACACAGTAACCTGTGGTATAGCCACTCAAACCGAGATCAGTATGTTCCTTGAAACCTCGTTTCTACCGGAATCCCGGGTACCTATACCTGAGTTCTTTACGCCGGAAGTTCAGGAATTTTCGTAACTCCTGTGACTTAGATTTCTCCCCAGGACCTTCTCCTCACCACGTACTAAAGTAGGGTTTATCACCCTTCTTAGAAATGAACCCCAGTCCTGGGCATACCATCTCCGTGAAAAGCATGATCTGGCCCTAACCTCTGTGGATTCATTCTTTTCAGAAATGGCACAAGTTTATGCAGACCCCTTTCAGCGCCAAACTGCGGAGTCTATGATCAGCAAACTACAACAAGGCCAAAAGGCCTGTGGAGGATTATGTCACTGACTTCCGTATCTGGAGTTCTGATACTCAGTGGAACGAGTCTGCTCTCCATCATCAGTTTCGCCTTGGTCTTTCTGACACCCTGAAGGATGAAGTGGCACGAGTGGGGGTACCAACCAGACTGGAGAGTCTGATAGACCTAACGATCCATATCGATCATTGGATTCGGGAAAGGTTAAATGAAAAGGACCAGTGGGAAACTTCTGTTATGCCCTGAGGTTGGGCCAGCTATGAATATGGTCCTGTCTGAGTTGCCCACCAAGCCAGCTAGAAGGAGCTTCTGGAGACCACAGTTATCCACAGCAGAACGTCTCCATCGGCAGAAGTCCAAATCTCTGCCTCTACTGTGGTGAAGTGGGACATTTCGTGGCTACCTGCCCGATCAAACCTCACAAAACTTCTCCCAACTGCTACATGATGCACCCTCAGGGTACTGACCGAACGCACCTCTCCTTCCAGCTGCATTTACAACTGTCCGAAAGGACTATCACGGTCCTGGCTATCATTGACTCAGGTGCCTGTAGCTGCTTCATGGATTCTCATTTTGTTACACAGAATCAGATTCCCCTCCGCACGAAAACACAGAGGCTTGCAGTTCATCTGGCAGACGGGTCTGGTATTAGTTCTGGTCCAGTAACACAAGAAACCTCGCCAATCTTTTGTTATTCTCAGTTGGGACACCAAGAATTCTTATGTCTGGACATTATCACTTCCCCAATTTTTCCAATCATCCTTGGTATGCCTTGGCTAAAAGCGCATAAACCAACCATCAATTGGGTGACCAGAGATCTCTTTTCCTTCTGAATATTGTCAGATTCACTGCACCCTCAAAGAGACAGGTGGGACAACCCCTCTCCTCAGCATTCATTCTGACCCTGAAACCATGATGCTTGTCCCTACGGCTTACCACGAATACCTGGATGTGTTCAATAAAAAGAGTGCCAACACCCTTCCTCCACATAGGCCCTATGATTGTCCAATTGAGCTCTTGCCTGGCGCCGAGATTCCTTTCGGTAGGATTTACCCTCTGTCCGAAGTTGAATTAAAAGGTCCTCCGGGGATATATAGATGAAAGCCTGGAAAAAGTGTTTATTCGGCCATCTACTTCACCAGCAGGAGTCGATATATTCTTCGTGGAGAAGAAGGATGGCATCTTGAGACCCTATATAGACTATCGGGACCTGAACAAAATCACAGTCAAGAACCATTATCCTCTTCCTCTAATCTCCTAGTTGTTCCAAAGATTGCGAGGAGCATGCTTTTTTTCAAAGTTGGATCTGAGGTGTGCTTACAATTTAGTGAGAATTCGGGAGGGAGACGATTGGAAGACAGCTTTCCGGACCAGATTCGGGCACTTTGAGTATCTGGTAATGCCATTTGGTCTCTACAACGCACCAGCAACCTTCCAACACCTGGTAAACAATGTTTTTCGGGACTACCTGGATTTATTTCTAATAGTGTATCTGGATGATATCTTGGTTTTTTCATGTTCCATCGAAAGTCATCGTGACCATGTAAAAAAGACACTGGATAGACTACGCCAACACCATCTCTGCAAAAGCTGAAAAATGCGAGTTTGAGAAACAGTCTATCCAATTCCTTGGGCTGGTGATCACTCCTGAAGGCATCTCCATGGACCCTCAGAAGATGTCCGCTGTCTTGGACTGGCCCATACCTGAAGATAGGAAAGCTGTGCAGCGCTTTATAGGCTTTGCAAACTTCTATAGGACGTTTATCAAGGACTTCTCGGGAATCCTAGCGCCAGTGACACAGCTCACTAGGCAACATGTGCCCTTCAAGTGGACTCCTGAAGCCCAAGCAGCCTTTGAACAGCTAAAAACCATGTTCACAACCGCACC
Organism: Staurois parvus; assembly: GCF_062004578.1. NCBI lineage: Eukaryota > Metazoa > Chordata > Amphibia > Anura > Ranidae > Staurois > Staurois parvus. Next base: position 733,435 of record NW_028318071.1, read on the forward strand.
CATCCTGAAACATCCTGATCCTGCCCTAGCCTTCATCCTTGAAGTTGATGCTTCAGAAAATGCAGTAGGGGCCATCCTGTCACAAAGGCAGGGGCCCAAATCGCTTCTGCATCCTGTTGCCTTCTTCTCCCGGAAATTGAACGTTTCTGAAAGAAATTACAATGTGGGAGACAGGGAATTACTAGCCATCAAAGCAGCATTGGAAGAATGGCGCAATTTACTAGAGGGAGCTGCCCATCCTATTCTCATCTTTACTGTTCACAAAAATTTAGAGTACCTGAGAACCGCAAAACAACTCAGGCCACGACAAGCTAGGTGGGCACTATTTTTCTCACGCTTCGTGTTCCATCTGACCTACCGCCCGGGTTCAAAAAAATGGTAAACCCAATGCGCTCTCCTGCATGTTTCCTGACCCAGTTGTACAGTCTGAACCTGATACAATCTTGCCAGCCAAGAACTTTCTACTTCTGCAAGTGGATCTTGTAACACAAATAAAAGAAGCCATGGACAATATCCCACTTCCTGCAAATATACATCTACAATTTAAGGATGGCCTGTACTTCCACAAGGGACAGATCTTTGTGCCCAAAGGACTTCGAGCACTTATTCTCCAGGGATGTCACGACCACCCCTTAGCAGGTCACTTTGGAATTCGCAAAACATCGGAGTTAGTCTCTCGCTCCTTTTGGTGGCCTAATGCAGCAAGAGATTGCCAGTACTATGTGAAATCGTGCACAGTTTGTCTGAAGAATAAGTCGGATAAAGCCAAAACTTGGGGCCTGCTGGAATCCCTGCCTGTACCAGAAAAACTTTGGATCATGATATCCATGTATTTTATTGTGGAACTTCCCCTATCTGAGGAATTCACCACTATTTTAGTGGTAGTTGATAGTTTGTCCAAGATGGCCCACTTCATTCCCTTGAAAGGGACTCCTTCCGCTACAGAAACAGCTTACGCTTTCAACAGGGAAATTGTAAGGCTTCATAGTGTTCCCCTAAATATTGTATCGGATCGAAGGGTACAATTTACATCTAAATTTTGGAAGGCCCTGTATGAGGCATTAAAGATCGAGTTACGCTTCTCCTCTGCTTATCATCCTCAAACAAATGGACAGAGAGGACAAATCAAACGCTGGAGCAATATCTCCGATGCTTTTCCTCCTATTCACAGGATGACTGGGCATCACTCATTCCTCTAGCGGAGTTCGCATATAATAATTCCATCCACTCCGCCACCAAACAATCCCCCTTTTACTCTATCTACGGATAGCACCCCTCCTTTCTTCCAGAAATACCAGTGGAGGCCGCTGTCCCTGGCAGTAGTAGAAAGGATGGAGTTCCTCAGGAGGAACGGCAAAATTTTACAAGAAACAATTGCTGAGGCCCAAGAGAGTAACAAAAAGTTTGATAGAAAGAGAAGGGGCAACTTGAAACTTAAACAAGGGGATAAAGTCTGACTGTCCACAGCTAATCTGAAATTAAATTGTCCATCCAAAAATCTGGGTCCGAGATACCTGGGACCATTTTCCGTCAAGAGAAAGGTCAATCCTGTAGCATTTGAATTGGAACTACCAGCTAACCTAAAGATCCATCCGGTATTTCACTGCTCTTTACTGAAACCACATGTCCCAAGTGGGTTCCCCAACCGGAATTCTGAGGCACCTGCTCCACTGTTGGTGGATGGCAATGAAGAATACGAAGTGGAGGCTATCTTGAACTGTAGGAAGAGGGGCGGACAGACCCAGTTCCTCATCAAGTGGAAGGGTTATGGACCTGAGGATAACTCCAGGGAACCGTCCACTAATGTCCATGCCCCATGGATAATTCAAGCCTACCTCCATCGTCATCCTGAAAAACGAGCTCTAGTGGGCATCCAGAGGCTGCCCATGGGGGGGGGGCAATGTCTGGGAACAAGAAGATCGCTGCAGCACATGAATCTGCGCATGTGCAGGATCCTGACAAGGCATTCAGGCAGGTGGGCACTAGGACCCAGGCACGCCTGTCACCAATGACGGCACTGGCAGGCACTAGGACCCAGGCGCGCCTGTCAGCGCTGGGCACGCTATTTAAAGAGCATCTAGGTGCTCATTCAGTGCTGACTGGTCTTCAGCCCCCCCCCCCCCATGTCCTGCTTGTTTCCTGTGCGATTTCCTTTGGTTCTGACCCGGCTTGTTCCTGACCCGACTCAGAGTACTTTCCTGCCCCCCCCCCCCCTGGTTCCTGACTTCGGCTTTGTTCCTGACTCTGGCATTTCCTCCTGATCCTATACCGCGCTGCCCGACTGTTAGGACCCTGGCTATTCTACGACTCCGTTCCAGTCCTGTGTCCTGGCTGCATACCTGGCTCTGCTGTGCATCTGGCAATCCACGGTACCTGCCTGGTCTATCTCCACAGTACCCAAAGCAGAGGATATCCTGCTTATCAAGGTCATCATCTGCAAGAGCCGCAAGCAAGAGCAAGAGCCGCAAGCAAAATCCTGGCGCTCTTGTCCTCCTGGTCCTTAGACGCCCTCTGTTCCAACCTCAGCAGGCTCAGGATTATTGACACAAGTGAGGCCGACCTTGTCAATTCAGTCTCCCATCAGGTACGTGACAGATTCCTTGACTGTCAGATATTTGCGAAAGTTGGAAGTTTCCCTGAGCCTCCTCTGGCAGCCATCATCCCTGGGCCTGACAATCCCCAGAGTTGGCCCCCCACCCCCATAGACTGGCATCCTTAGTATCCTTGATGAGTCACAGTTTTGGCCATGATCTTCTCCTCCTCGGATTCTGGGGGTCCTCCCACCAAGAGCGATTCAGCAAAACTGTGTTGGGGAGTGACAACAGCATGTCCAAAGATTCCCGCTTGTGATTCCAGGCCCTGAGGCGGAATTTCAGGAGACACCAGGAGTGCAATTGAGCCCCTGGAATAGCTGCTGTCATGAGACCCAATACATGCATTAACTGGTGAACAAAAATCTGCGGGAGAACTTTCACTGTCTGTATTACGAATACTAGTTTTAGTACTTTTTTCCTCTGTGTGAAAAATCCTCTCCTGACTTGTGTCTATTATATAACCTAAGAATACCATAGTCTGGGGTGGCAGACGACTGGATTTCTCTTAATTTTTATCCGCCAGCCCAGCCTGGACGATGTCTGCAGGACCACCTGAAGATTCTGAGACAATTGCAGACTGCTCTGTGGGAAAAAACAAGAAATCATTTAAGTAAGAGATTATAGAAATTCCCTAAAGATGAAGGAAAGCCATAACCTCAGCCATAATATTTGTAAAAATTGTTAGGGCTGCCAAGAGACCAAAATGTAGAGCCCTGAACTGCCAATGCTGCAACCCTTCCTCTGTCTGAATAGTAAACTGCAGGAACTTCTTATGCAAGGGAAAAATTGGAATGTGGAACGTGAAGATATGAATCATGGAGGTCCAAAGAAACCATGAAGGCATCCTGGCAGATCAGATTTCTCACTGAATAAATGTTTTCCAGCTGGAATCTCTTGTAAATAAGAAACCTGTTCAACCCACTTAGGTTGATGATCATTTGAAACTTGCCCAAAGGCTTCCTGACCAGAAAAATATGAGCATAAAACCCCTGGAATCTTTTATCCACTGGCACTTGCATAATCACCTGTTTCTTTACTCACAGAAAAAGAAATTGGTGCATGGCTAGTCTTTTCTCCTGGTCTCTTCACAGATTGGTGCCAAAAAAATCTCTGGGCCGGTAGGTGGGGAACAAAGCAGCAAACAGCATCCCACCTTTACCCTTTCCCTTATGGAAGGACCATTTTTTTCTTATTCTGGCCTTTGCTGGGTCTATTATCGGGTTTACCATGGGGGCTACAAAAGGGCCTTCTATTACAAAAGGTCTTCTTTTTAGTCAGGAATGCCTTCCCTTTGTCCGCATACTTGGACAAGACCGCCTCCAAGTCTGACCGAAAAAGCAGTTTTCCTTCAAAGGGAGTACCACACAATTTGTTTTTGGAAGTAAATTCACCTTGCCAAGACTTTAGCCAAATTGGCTCGCCTTTTGAAATTGATCAGTGCTGAAGTTTTGGAAACAGTCTTGACCGAACCTGCAGCAGCATCCGCCAAGAATGCTACCAACCTGGAAACCAGGGGAAGCAACTCCCTAATTTGGTCTATCAATGTACCGGAAGAAAGTAAATCATCTAATCTTTGCACCCAAATGTCCATATTCCTGGCAACACACATAGCAGCCAATGCTAGTCTGAAGCAGCAACTCAGTTTTCCTATTCATTTGCTCCTTAGTGACTCCGGCATCCTTAAAGGAATGGTCTGGATTTTTAGATACCTGAGAGAGTGCATTGTCTAACTTAGGGCACTTTTAAAAAGGGACTCTTCCCCTTTAGCATTGAAAGAAAAAAGGCCTCTTATAGCCCCTTGATAAAAAGGGTTTCCTCTCCAGATCCTACCACTCTTTGAGGATAATATTTCTAAGAGACTGATGGATCAGAAAATGCCTATTTTTATGTTTTTGGAGGCTGCTATATAAATTTATCCTGAACAGGAGTTGGCTCTGAATCCTCAATCTGTTCAGAAGCATGAGTCGCCCTGAACAATTCTATCTTCCACAGGAAAGAGATACCAGCCAGAAATGCTGGCATTTTCATCCCCCAAAGATGAAATAACTCTGGATAGGGACCCAGAATTTCAACCCTCATCTAAGTCCGGGATAGGATGAGAGCCCTATTTACTGCAGCTGTTGCCAAGGAGAAAACAATCCCTGAACACAGTGTCTCCAGTTTTAAAGGTGGTGGAAGTGATTTAGGAGCCGCCTACTCCACCACAGGTGTCCCAGAAGTGGAAAGCCAAAGAGGACTTAAATGCCTTAAAGGACTAAATCATTTCCTCATGCATGAGGCTGACTCCGAGCCAGCCACCTGAACAATGGAGTTCTCACAAAGTCACCTTGTATAAGTGCCAGATAGTTTGGCCTTGCAGTTTCTACATATTTTCTTGCCGGGCTTATCAATATGCAAAGAAAAAAAGGCAACCATGACCAAACTCCTGGGATACCCAACAACAGGTACAGGTATAAGTACAGGTAGAAGCATAGTATAAGAAGTGTGGGAAATCATCTTTACCCTAGCAGGTGTAGACCTGTAGGTAGAAGTGCTTGTAGCGTTGGACTGTGCAGCAGCTCTGTCTCCACCTGGGTTGTCACTCGCATCCATTGTGCAGACAGAAACCCTCTCCGTGTAGCTGCTTTCCGGATCTACCACAAGTTCTAACTTTTTTTTTGTTTTGGATAGAGTGGGGGTTGAATTAAATCATCTGTTAGGTTTTTATTGCTGTCTGTGACCCATTATGGTGATTCACCCTCTCTGTTTGTCTTGTTTACCATTGTCATTGAAAGTTAAAGTAAAAGGAAATCCCAAATTTTGGATTGTCACTAGAACAGTAATAGAGGTAAAATCTTCCAATCAGGACACTAGTTCTGGTGACCTGGGGGTCTCCAAGGAATTCCCTTAAGTTGCAAGGTTTTCCTCTCACTTCCTGTTTGGCTATTGGACAGGAAGTGAAGGGAAATCTCCCCAGTAGGACACAGATGGCAAATAAAATCTGACAGGAGTTATAATCTTCCCTTACTCTATCCAAAATGAATAAAAATGTTTGGCCTATAGTTCTACTTTAACGTATTTTACCTTAATGCGTTTGATGCATTAAGGTAAAAATCTTGTGTGCAGCAGGATCCCTGCTTATTCTTACCAGAGCCCGATCCGATTCAGTGATTTACATGAGAGCAGCTTTCGCCTGTCTCCTTCCTCACTGGGCAGGTTGATAGCAGCCAGAGCCAATGGCTCCCACTGCTATCAATCTGCCTAATGAGGAGGGGGATAGCAGCGAGAGCTGCCAATCAAATGGTGTGGCGGGGAGCTGGGGCTCAGCCTCCTAGTCAGAGAAGAAGAAGACATGCAGGCTCTGGAGTGAGCCCACAATTGTGCCCCCATGGAAAACAGCTTTCCATGGGGGCACCCATCAAAGAGGAGAGGCCTGTTGCACTGGTGGGGAATCCCAGAAGAGGATAATCAGGGATGTTCTGTGCAAAACCTTTGAACAGAGAAGGTAAGTATACCATGTTTGTTATTTTAATAAAAAAAGAAAAGGTTTACTATTATTTTAATAGTGCGGTAAAAATACTGGAAGGAAATAAAGTCTGCTTATATCATGAGCAAATATGACTGCCTCATGTACATATATAATTACAAGACTCAATAAAACAATTTAGTTATTGTCCATTGATCAAATCATTTACATTTAGCTGATTTTGTTTTCACATATTTTAAAATATAAGTCATTCTTAAAAGAGAAACTATACTGTATGTTTTAGGTCATTTTTACTTATGTAGTGGAGGAAATTAATCCTATCTGTGACTGCTGTAATCTGCTGACTTGCATCTCCTCTGAACCTGGACACTTGCACAGTGAGCGATTTCAGCCCCCCCTTTCTCCTCTCAGACTGTAATAGAGAGGGAGCCAATCAGAAAAGCCATTAAAAGGAGCCAATGACAGAGACTTTCTCAAGCAGGAGGTGCAGCTGCAAAGCATTGTGGAATATGCAGTCTCGAACAGAAACGGCCTGATAGGCTTATATGAAGAATGGAACTACAGATCAGCATGCTTAGTGAGAGCAGAGTGAAGGACTCCATCTTGTTTTTCCTGAGGGGAGGGAGTCTGCATGTGGCAAGGTAACAGTATGGATCTAGCAGAGAAGTGCTTAGGGTCAGTTCACTGCATGTTTAGTTATTTGCATCAGTCAAGAGGACACCCAAACTGAGAGATGTGGGCCTACAGTACAGTGCCTACACCGACAGTGTGAAGCGCTCATCGTGAGGTGACCAGAGGAGCCTGTCATTTCCAGGACGATTGTTTGGGCCTTGGTCACAGGATCTGGTGAGAGGGATTTTACCCACTGGCAGATGACTGGAACACTGCACACAGACAGACATTACACTTTGCCCATGCTCACCATGCACTGGGTTGTGTAGATGGCCCTGCTAAACAGACACAGTATTTGCTATGCTATACAAATACTGCCACGGGATTACAATTATACTTTACCATAGGAGTTTAAATGCACCAACGAAAGTGGCTTGCTGAAGATCCAAGATTCATCCTGTTACCAAGAGACTGAAGTTACTGGTGCCATACGGGCACGTGCATGCATATTCAGGCCTCTATATTGCATGGTGTGTGAGGGAATAGCTTTACCTTGGAAAATAGCTATTAAGAATCAGTTGGGTACAGTGTTTGCCTACTGGGCTTGTGGTGTCAGGGGTTAGAAGGGAGAAGTCTGACACAACAGAGAGTCATTCTTCTGCTCTCCTCCTGCTTGGACATCATAGAGCCAAACTTATGTAAAGGGGTTTAGACCCACTTTGAGGTTGCCATTTAAGTGTTTGCCTCTGCTTTTGGGGTTATACACAGTTGGAATCCCCTGAAAGCAGCCTGAGTGTAAAAGTGAGCTATATTGTGTTCGGTCACAGTATTTGCTGTTCTCTTGATTCATCTAATGTATACCTGTTGTTAATGTTTATTACTTTCCATAGAGGTCTTACAGTAAAGCTGATCTCTGTGTTTTATTGTAAAGTGTGTGCTTTTCATTGGTTCTTGCACTTACACTATTGCCAGGTGTGTCAGTTGGGGCTAAGACAGTTCTTGGGGTTGAGAAGCATAGTGGCGGAGTGAACAAACTTAAGCAGCCCCTTCGAGGGTATCGCTACATTTATATATATATTTTTAAATTAATTTTCTTATTTATATAAGATTTGTATTTTGTAGATAATGATGGAGGATGCCCAAGGCCATGGGTAGTGCAGAGCATTATGGAATTTGTAAATAGATATCACAGCAGTTATTTTTTCATACTGTTCTTCTCTAATCAAAGTCGGTTATTGAATAATCAGCAATGGGAAATTCACAGTTCTGTTGCCTTTTAAAGAATATGTAATCCCAACATTTTATATTCCTGATGTGTGCCTGCTGTACCATGTACTTGTATGAAACAGTATCCAGTTCTCATTGTATTGCTTTCTTTGTGTGAAATATTTGGTGTTCCTGCCAGTCCCTCTGCTTTCCTAATAAAAACTGTCCACATTAGGCAGGATAGCACAGTGTGGTCAGTTTTCTGGCTGTGCTGGAAGCTAATCCAATGATCAGGCTTGTACTAACATGCCCCCCCTCCCCACACACAGCTATTTACTGGGAAGTTCAGTGTGCTCCACCCCCATCAGCTCCTTATGCAACTGAGAACAGAAGGGAAAATTATATTTAATGTTTTTATATGTTTACACATTTCTATTTTTTTTTTTAATCACAGAGGAACTTTAAGTTCAAGTAACACATCATCCATAGCTCACAATCAGTACATACAAAAAAAAAAGAAATGAAAGTACACTCACAGATACTTGGAAATAACAAGACATTGAATGTGTCAGCTCTACAGTACGAAAATACAAACCCAGATAACAAGGAGAATACAACAGTATACACTACATCGAGGCAGGCACATCCGCCCCGAACAGGAACGGTATTAAACTCATCCCAGTGAGGGGGGTCTCATTGAAGTCTATCCAGAATTAGGTCAATGGGGAAGAGACCCGGTGTGGCCAACCAGTCATTCCACAACTCATTGAATTCATCAGGACATGCCCGACGTTGAGAGATACATTTCTCCAACCTCAGAGTATGACCCATGCAGTCTACCCATTCTCTATGTGTAGGTGGTCATTCCACCTTCTAGTGTTGTAGAATACCATTCCTGGCTTGGAACAGAGCCAGGTTACAAGCAGCTCTGGAGTTGTCAGTGAGCTGGGGGTCAACCAAGACACCCAACAGGCATACTTTGAGGTCTAAAGGTTGGGCAATTTGGAATACCTTTACCTTGGCCCAGTACCTACAGTACGTAATTTCAGACAGTGCCATAGCATGTGGATTAGAATGCCCCAGTCTTGGTGCACTTAAAACAAGTAGGTGAGTCCAGCAAGCCCATAACATGTAATTTTACTAGGAGTATAGTGGGCCCAAAGAATAATGTACAATTGTGAGAGCCTCTGGGATGTATTCAAGGAGCTACGATGGATAGACTCAAGGACACTATCTCATTGGTCCTCCTCAAAGACACCTGCATCTTTCTCCCATTTTTTCCAAGGCATTATAATGGTAGCTCTCCAGGAAACCTAAGAGGCATGCCCTACAACACTGAGATATAAGGCCTTTCATAGAGGATGAGTTCTGGATTAAATGAAAGACAGGGGTGGGGGACATATGGCAATTCCATTAAGGACCCTGAGATAAAACGGCATGTTTAATTTGCATAAAATAAAAGAACATAGAGTTTGGAAGATGAAATCTAGACTGTAGTTCCTGAAAAGAAAGTAAGACCCCATCCTGGAAAATATAGCATAGGTTCGTAAAGCCCCACTGTCACAAGTTAGCCTGCAGTTTCTGGTTTGTGTTCTTACCTCCTTGCTGCAGTCCTGTTCCTGATCTCTTCACATGTGTGTTTGTCTGTGCTCACCTATGGGCATCGTCTGCTGTTCTATGGGTTTTATTTCCTTCCCTTCCATCACTTCCTATCCCGCCTCCTTGTTTGCCTGCCTATAAGACATGCACAGACTGGGCCACCTTGCCTGAGCAACTTCCTAGTTGTCAGAGCTACTGTGTGTTGCTACTGCCTGTATCCTGCACTGACTACTTGTGTACCGACCCTTACTTCATTCTCTGACTGTGATTGTCTTCCGCCTGTCCTGACCTCAGCTAGTCTACCGGATTTTCGTTTGTCTCTTCCCATTGTACTCTGCTCCCGCAAGCGGTCTCCTCATCCTCAGCTGGGCGTACCTGGGGGCCACGACCTAGTCCCGGCTTGCTGCAAGTCCATCCCCACCATCAGAGGCTCTGGTGAAGAAGCAGGCTAGGGCTTAGACTCCGCGCCCTGGGGAACCCCAAGTTGAGCATCTACAAGGGCTCACTACCACAGGTGCTGACATCCGTGCTTGCCACAAAGAGGTGTATTTGAACTTGGCTAGCTCTGGGACAGTTTCATTGTGCCAGATGGGTGCATAACTTGTACAGCCCTAAACCCCTTCTAGTTGTTTGACTTCATTCCAAATATTATGCATCAGCACATAGGATTCCAGTCCTCCTGGTAAGTCCTGTGCTTTAGTACAAAATAGGGCTATATCTAGGGCGAAGTCCTGACCTGGAGAGGGGTCCACCACAGCAGTCTGAAGATCACTGCGTAGGTGCTGAAAATTGGCAGCGAGGTAATACACCCACAGGTTAGGTAAAGAAATGCCTCCATTGTCTTTAGGCCTTTCTAACTGCTCCGACCTGATTCTAGGTGACTTGGCCCTCCAAAGTAGAGATATATAAATCAAAGTGACCGTACGGAAAATTCATAGGGGTATACCCATATGGGTTTTATGAAGTAAATAAAGTAACTAGGGCATAAGAATCATCTTTATCAAATTGGCTCTACCAATGTGGAAGGAGGGCCCAGTGTCACCCAGTAAAAGGAACATGTAATCTGCATAAAGCATTATTTTTTCATATATGGGACCATATTGAAATCCCGTGATGCCTTCTGCCGATCTAATGAGAGCCGCCAATGGATCAATGGAGAGGGTAAAGAGGAGGGGAGACAACATGCACTGCCATCTAGTGCTCCTCTCCAATTGAAAGGGTTTTGAGACCCCCCCCTTCCCCCAATAACTGCACTCGGGGTATTATAAAGAAGTCGCACCCAGGAAATAAACTTATCCCAAAACCCAAAACGTTTGAGGGTGTTTCAGTCATTCGATGCTGTCAAATGACTTTGTGGCATCAAGGGACAGCAACGATTGTCCACGCATATTATCCGCAGGGGTCTGAATATTAATAAATAGATGTCTCAGGTTTATAACAGCGGATTTATGTGGCATGAAGCCAGATTGATCTGGATGAATTATGCTGGCAATTACTTTGTTCAATCTGTTAGCTAAGACCTTAGCTAAGATTTTGACATCAGTTTGTAGAAGTGAGATAGGTCGGTATGAGCCCGGGTCAGTAGAAGGTTTGTCAGGTTTCAAAAGGAGCCACTGACTTAGAGGGAGGAAGGGTCCTAACATCCAACGAGGCATTGAAAACCTGCAGTAGATGCGGGAGAATGACATCTGCATATTTCTTATAGACATCTATTGGTAGACCGTCCGCCCCAGGAGCTGGGAAAGGAGCTGGTCACCTTCTGCAGCTCCTCTAGCATAATAGGAGAATCTAAAAGGCATTTCTGAGAAGGCTTGAGGGGAAGCAGATTTACAAACTCAGGTAATCTAAAACTGGGCCATAATAGGTTCTGGGAAATTAACCAAGGTCCCAGACTCCCTTGCCAGGGCCCCAATTATCTGAGATATAGTTTCTGTGCTGGCAATTTGGGCCAGTAGATAGCCGGTCTGTTCACCCTACTCGTAGAATGCCTGCTTTTGAAAAAAAATCACCTGCACTCTGCCATGCAGTTGGTACACATCCTGAGCTGGTAGCCACTCTCCCCTGTTAGACTCTGATGGATCTGAGATGCAAGCTCCTTCCAGCAGTTGGACTTGAAGAGCCAACCTAGATTTCTGCTCCGTGGTGGCCGCCTTGACTTCCAGTATCTCCGAGATAAAAAAACCTCGTAAAAAGCAGTTAAGCATCTCCCACACAGTCAATACATCCTGGCATTGAACACGTCTGGCAAAATTGTCCTCAGTGTGGGCTGAGATGGTCTCATGAGATGTATATAAATTAAGCCAGTAGGCATTCAATATCCAGGGAGCCTTGGACAGCGTAGTGTAGCAGTCAGCCAGGCCAACAGGGGGGAATCCCTCTAGGAGTGTAGTAAAGTCTGACTAATTTACAGGGCAATCTTGCAATTACCAAACACAAATCAATCCTAGACCGTGACATATAGGATTTAGAAAACATGAGAATTTACGCTCCTGCGGACGTCCATCCACCCAGTCTCCAAAAGAAATTTAGACAAGGTTGCCCCACTATAGTGAGGGCCCAAAGTTGGAGGCAGATGTTTGTCCAGCTGAGGACACAGGCAGCCATTGAAGTCTCCTATAAGAAGGAGAGGGACATTTGGCTTGTCTAGCAAAAAAGAAAGTAGGTGTCTCAAAACATTCATTGAAAAAAGGTAAACAAATACGACAGTAAAGAAAAACATATCCGCCCTCTTTATCTACATCTGAGACATATTCATGAAACTCTATAGATCTGTGAATCAGGACACTCACCCCCCTGGAGTAGGAAGTGCGAGTGGAGTGATACACAGAGCCCAACCATGATAACTCAAACAACTCAGTATGTCTTTAGTAAGGTGGGTTTCCTGCAGCCCACAATAGCAGGTTGATATTTACGTAAGGTGGACATAATCATAGTCCTCTTCAGAGGACTGTGCATACCCCTCACTTTCCAAGGAATTATAGGGATGTCCGTCATGTTGGCAGTGAATAGAAAAGGGAACATAAAGCCAATAGAGCCAACAGATCCCCACTTGATCTTTCTCCAAAGCATGTGGTGCATCTGGAAAGGGATGTGTATCAGTGAGAGAGTCCAGCAATATCTGCTCAGAGGAGCTCAGCATCTTCTGGGCATAATAAAGAATGTCATACGGTGCCTCTTTCCTGGCCGGGTGGGAGGATTTACTCACTTTGCCCATGTTGTCTTTGGTAGAGGCCCTCGAGGCCCACTATAGAAGGGGCTGAGGGGTGCCATTTTGGAGCTTGGTGGCCACCATCTAGTCCTTCATTCTGACCATAGCGGCACCAGGTGACAGTAAAAAGGTTGCAGAGAATATCCTGGATGGATAAGGAACAGGAATAGGTGAGAATGGTAAGCGGTACTGTCAGTGAAAGGATCAATTACAGGATCAGAAAGGGGAGCTCCGTGAATTGTGTCCATTCACATGCCTGTTTTGGCCACGCCCACCACACCTTTCTATTTTAAACTGAATGGATTGTTTTATTGAGGAGCTCGTAACCCTGTTGAGTCAAGGCATTGGAAAATATTGTTGAAAATGATGATGTATACTAAATGTAGCATTGACGAATCAGTGGTGAGTGTAAAAGCAAATGAATTAGCATTGTCAGGGACCATCATGAGGCATGGGTCTGCACATGCATAGGTGTCTGTCAAGACAGGCATGGAAGCAGGGCACTAGGACCCAGGCACACCCGTCACCTATGATGGCGCTGAGCAGGCACTAGGACCTAGGCTGCACCTGTCAGGCGCAGGGCGGGCTACTTAACCACTTGAGCTCCTGAGGATTTACCCCCCTTAATGACCAGGCCTTTTTTTGCTGTTTGGCGCTGCACTAATTCAAATGATAATTACGCGGTCATGCAATGCTGTACCCAAACAAAATTTACGTCCTTTTTTTTCACACAAATAGAGCTTTCTTTTGATGGTATTTTATCATCTGTGCGCTTTTTATTTTTTGCGCTATAAACAAAAATAACAAAAATGTTGAAAAAAAAAAAAACAATAATTTCTACTTTCAGCTATAAAAAAATATATCGTGAACTCAAAGATAGTCATAAATTTAAGCCAAAATGTATTCTGCTACATGTTTTTGGTAAAACAAAATCCCAATAAGTGTATATTGATTGCTTTGTGTGAAAGTTATAGCGTCTACAAAACTATGGTATAGATACTGTAATTTATGCCTTTTTTGCTATACAGCACTGCACTAATTCAAATGATAATTGCGCGGTCATGCAATGCTGTACCCAAACGAAATTTATGTCTTTTTTTTCACACAAATAGAGATTTCTTTTGGTGGTATTTTATCACCCGTGCGCTTTTTTTTTTGCGCTATAAACAAAAAAAAAAAACGCAAAAATTTTGAAAAAAAACAATATTTTCTACTTTCAGCTATAAAAAAATATATCGTAAACTCAAAGTTAGTCATAAATTTAAGCCAAAATGTATTCTGCTACATGTTTTTGGTAAAAAAAATCCCGCGCATTAGCGGGCAAACTGGCGCAATATGGGAGGGGCGCTAACACTATCGGAAGTCACCAGTGACACTAATACAGTGATCAGTAAAAATCTGTTCACCGATCAATGACACTGGTGACAGGGCAGTGAAGGGGTTTACTCGGGGGGCGGGGCGATCAAGGGGTTAGACAGGATTACTGGTGTATTAGCGGGAAATCTGGCGCTATCTGGGAGGGGCACTAACACTATCGGAAGTTACCAGCGACACTAATACAGTGATCAGTAAAAAATCGGTTCACTGATCAGTGACACTGGTGACAGGGCAGTGAAGGGGTTAACTGGGGGGCGGGGAGAGATTAAGGGGTTAAATGGGATTACTGGTGTACTAGTGGGCAAACTGGCGCTATCTGGGAGGGGCGCTAACACTATCGGAAGTCGCCAGCGACACTGATACAGTGATCAGTAAAAATCGATTCACTGATCAGCGACACTAGTGACAGGGCAGTGAAGGGGTTAACTGGGGGGGCGATCAGGGGGTTAAATACTGTAATTCTAACTGTAAATGTGTAGTGTTTTACTCACGTTTACTGTGTCTTCTTCTCTGTCTGGAACGGAATGTGTCCAGGCAGAGAAGAATGACATCATATCCTGTCCTGTGTAAATGTCAACACAGGACAGGATAGGACAGGGACCGATCATCTGATTTCAGCCAGACATCACTGGCTGAAATCTAATGATTGATCCCTCCGGGATCAAATGGTGTCACCCGCGGGTCGGCGGGAGCGCGCACCCCCTGCCGGCGAAAACGTCGGGAGCGTGGAACCCGTTTTAAAACGTGGTTTTGCACCCCAGTGCCGCCCTGCACACATATATATATATATACAGTGGCAGGGCGGCAAGCGGTTAAACCAACCCTGCACAGACACAAGTTGCCGTATGGTCTGATCTTGTTCCTGTGAACTGTGAGTTGATTCCTGACTGTTGCTGACCTTTGCTTGAACCTGACCTTGCTGATATTCTCCTGCCCTGACCCTCTGGCTCGTTTGACTACTCTTCTGGATATCCCTTCTGATCTGAACTTCTGTTACCAGACCGGCGAGTGACCTAATTCCTCTGTGCCTGCTGTCTTGTACCACACTGTCCGCCCGTTACCGACCCGGCTCGTCTGACCATGCTATTGCTCAGCCATCCATCCAACCCGCACGGATTAGCTGCTATTCTCCAGATCTGTCTGCCTCTTCACACCAGGCTCTCCACCTGTCATTAACTCTGGTGATTTCTCTACCTCAGGTGGGTGTACTCGGGGGGCCGCGACCTGGTCACTGTCCACTCCAAGCCCATCCCCACCATCAGGGGCTCTGGTGAACAAGCGGACTGGGGCTTAGACTCCACGCCCTGGGGAATCCTGTCCTGTGGACTGCTAGAGTACACCAGGTGGTCCATAACAATCATAATAATTTATCCAGCTGCCAAACTACTGCACACGTTGTAAGTGTATTCTTTTTAGGGGATGTGATTCCCTTTACGATGAGGAAACACAAATGCATTAATATTTTACATTTCTGTGGATGGTTTAGAATATCAGTCTTGCACATATTTTTTACACTGTGATTCAAAATACTCTGTCCAGTCGTCATATCTGCATTAACATTAAACATTTTCTGATTTATAACATTCCTAAATAATGTTTTTGGTTGTCTTCCACCTATTTATGAAACAATAAACAGATTCAGTCACAACATTTTCTTACCAAAATTCTGAATGCATAGGGATGTAATTTCATCAATGGTGAACCCCTTCTCAAGATCCAGCTTTTCCATTGCTGTTTCTCATTTATTTTCCTCTTGTCAAGAGCTTGTAAACAGGGGTCCTGGATGAGGGTTGATCAGGGTGCTGATTAAAAATAAACAAAATTTGTTTCTATTTTTAGAGTGTTCCTCAGTTTTTTATTCAGATGCCTTATAGATATAACTGTTGGCAAAGTCTCTTAAGCATTACTTAAGTAGAAGGTGAAGTAATATGAAAACATACTGTAACACCTTACCCCTCCCAGATTTTGGGTAACCTCTTCCTCTTTCTGTTGTGATTTACTTTCCTGTTTTCGAAGCTTACTTCCCCTTGCATTGCAAAGCTATAGCTAATGTTTTCAGAATGTTTCAATGTTTCCTAACATTTTTTAATTGTATTTAACACTTTAAATACGGCCTCACTTGCTGAATTATTGACAGCGGATGGCAGTTTTTAAGGGCTCATTCACATGGTCTGAAAAAATACTGCGTTTAGAAGCACACAGCATATAGTTTTGAGTGCACCTACATCTATCGTTATAGTAATCAATGAGCCCATACACACAGCTGCGTCTACATGCATAAATGTGCATAAATACTTACAGTACTTGTACAGCCATTTGTTGGAATGAAAGAAAAATTGTATGCGTCTACACGTGAATACTTTAGGCGTGTATTTAACACAGGTTCTTCTATTAGCTCTTCCAGCAAGCACCTGCGTTCCGTGCAGAAGATATGCATATGTTAATGAGCCCTAATACCAAATTATAGTGGCAGCTCACAAAATATGCTTCAAGCCAGAAAAAAGTGGATCCAGTGTTCAGGAGGGTTCAATTAGTTGCCTTTTTTTCTTAACTGCTCATATTTTCAACATAAATAACAGTTATATACAATAATCTATGCCACAGTTGCACAAAAAACATTTTTCATATAAAATATATAAGTACAATGTATCTTTCCTGATGGCTTCATGTCAGCATACACATGGATAGTCTCCTCCCCCTCTACCCCCATAGGACCATCTATTCATACATTTTTACCCCTCCCCAGTCACAACATTCCTCTTTCTACCTCCTCTAAACTCTTTGAATCTACTGAGCTGTTGATTTACCTAACCGGGGTAAATCCCTGGTAACCCACTTGGATAGAGGTGAAGTCCCCCCAGATTAGCTCCTAATGAGGTTCAGGTAAGGAAGCCCCACTGCTGGATGCATAGGTGCAATTTTGATGCGCTCAGTAAATCTGATAAGGATGAGTGATAAGTGTGGCTGGCAATGACTGCTCTGTGGGAATGCACACCTTATTTAGCTGCATACCAGAGAGCGAAAAGAGAGATTCCTTAACCACTTGCCCTTTGGAAGATTTACCCCAGGCCATTTTTTGTTATTCAGCGCTGAGCTATTTCAACTAATAACTGCGCGGTCATGCAATGCTGTACACAAACAAAATGTATGTCCTTTTTTCACACAAATAGAGCTTTCTTTTGGTGGTATTTGGGATTTTTATTTTTGTGATATAAATGAAAAAAAGAGCAACAATTTTGAAAAGAAATGACATTTTCTATTTTCTGTTATAAAAATATATAAATGTAGGCCAAAATGTATTCTGCTACATGTCTTTGGTAAGAAAAATGCCAATAAGCGTTGTGGGAACTCGCTTCAAGTGGTAGAGCTTCTTCCAAGCACACAGCAACTCGCTTCTTTAAGGGCTTTTTTGCCCACTTTTATTTAAGAAAGTTCAAGTAACAAATGCTTCCCACGCAGGGGTATCCACCATCAAGCAAATTAACAGTTTTCAGCCTCCTGGCTTGTACACAGTTTTAAGTCTGCCTCCTGCAGACTCTTCCCAAAATATGTCACTAGCACACAGCTAGTCTGGCTTCCACCTGACTCCAAGGCAGAGACCTCCCGTCTGCCGGGGTGGAGCCCTCCTGACTCCATTTGCCGGGGTGGAGCCCAGAACTATGGTTAGGCCTCTACAAAAAGCCCCGCACACACCTGTGCAATCAGTGTGCTGGGGGTTCTCAAAACACGGACCCCGGATTGGAGATTTCATCCCTCCCAGATCTCTTTGAAATCTCCAGGCTCCAGATCCCAAAACAAACTTAATGAACAAATGAGGAAACTGAAAAGCCAGTTTCCTCTGCAATAAATCAACTCTCTGGAGCCCTTCAACCTGCCTGGTTGAGAATCCAAGGTTCTCAGCTTTATTTTGACCGTGGCAGGACACCGCACTGCCACAGCGTATATAATTGGTTTGTATGAAAGTTATTGCGTCTACAAACTATGGTATAGGTATTGGAATTTTACGCAGCTTTTACTTTCTGACTGCCTATCACATTTCTTTAGGTGCTAAAATGCCAGGGCAGTACAAACGCCCCCCAAATGACTCCTTTTCAGAAAATAGACACCCTAAGCTATTTGCTGAGAGCCATTGTTGAGTCCATGGAAGATTTTTTTTTTCCACAAGTTTTTGGAAAATGACAAAAACTATTTTTTTTACACATAGTTGTCATTTAAATGGTATATTGCTCACATGTGCCAATGGGTATATGTGGAATTACACCTCAAAATATATTCTGCTACTGCTCCTGAGTATAGGGATACCACATGTGCAAGACATTTTGGGAGCCTAGCCATGTACAGGAGCCCGAAATCCAATGACCCATTTGAAATCCTTATGGTGCTTAAACTCCTCATTTCACTTCCTCACTACCTATGACAGTTTCAAAAACTCCGGGGTAGCACAACCCTCCCCCCCTTCCCTATAGACCCCTTTTTGGGAAGTAGACACCCCTACCACTACTTGCTGAGA
Source organism: Staurois parvus (assembly GCF_062004578.1). Lineage (NCBI taxonomy): Eukaryota > Metazoa > Chordata > Amphibia > Anura > Ranidae > Staurois > Staurois parvus. The sequence goes on from NW_028318071.1 coordinate 752,007, forward strand.
GGCATTTTGAATCAATGGAAACATTTTATTTTACCACAAGTTTTTGAAAAATGTCAACAAAAATTGTTTTTTTTTTACACAAAGTTGTCACTTAAATGATATATTACTCAAACATGCCATGGGTATATGTGGAATTACACCCCAAAATATATTCTGCTACTTTTCCTGAGTATGGGGATACCACATGTGCAAGACATTTTGGGAGCCTAGCCATATACAGGAGATCAGTTCAGGATGCAGACAAAAAGCATGGTCAATTAACAGGCCGAGGTCAATTCATATGGAAGGCAGAAACGTGGTTGATGGTTCAAGAGGCAGGCAGAGGCATCGTCAATAAACAGTCCAAGGTCAGTTCAGGTGGCAAGCAGAGGCATTGTTGATAAACAGTCCAGGTCATACAGGGAAATAGCAGATAGTGGACACTGGAAACATATCTTGACTAATAGTGTAGTGATATGTGATAGATCCAGAAGAAATCTCCAATTCCTGGCTGAGAAGGACATTGGGGACAGTAGTATCAGGTGTCATGGCGAATTTGGTTACTGGAACATACGCAACATTTTTGGGGGGGTTTGCGGCCTGTTTGGGTAAGAGGATATCAGGGAAATGCCTCTCATAGAGTCGGGTCACTAAATGAGAGTGAATTTGTTCAGGGGCTTGACCATGCGGATAGAGAAGGGCTGTAACAATATCTTCTTGATACTTCAGGTTAGGGCACTTAGAAAAGATGGCATACGTATTGTACAGGGTAACTGAAACAAGTAGATGGCAACCTTTTTATACCACTAGATCAATCTCCTGGTGGCTAAGTACGGCTTTAACATCTGGTCATTCATATCCCCCCCCCCCCCTTATCGTGAACTGGTTATAGACGTGTATTCATCTTGGTTTCTGGACGGGACCTTGTCTTGTTTGAAGTTCCACCGAGGTGTCATCATGAATTGAGGAAAAAATATAGACATCTCTTTTATCTTTCCACTTTAGGGCTAGGATCTCTTCATTCTGCAAACTGGCTGTTTCCCCCCCGTTTTAATTTTGTAGCAACCAATTGTTGTGGGAAGAACTTGCGGTTGGTCCGTGCTGTCCCGCAGGCCACAGATTTCTGCAAATAGAGATGGTGGAATAATGGGAGACTTGTGTAGAAATATCTACATACAAATGGTAACCCTTCTCCAACAGTGGTTCTATAAGCTGCAAAACAAGTTTTCCACTTGTCCATATATAGGTAGGGCATCCAGGGGGGGTCTAGCTGGCTGTCCTTTCCCTCATAAATCTTGAAGTTGTAGGTATATCCTGTGGCCCTGTCATGTGCCTTGTCGAATTTTACTCCATATTTGGCTCATTTACTGGAGATGTACTGCTTGATGCCAAGCCTTCCAGTAAAGTGGACTAGGAATTCATCCACACAAATGTTTTTCTCGGGGGTAATTATTTCCTTGAAGGTACAGCAAAAAAAGTTGATTAGTGGCTGAATTTTGAATAGCTTATCACAATCAGGATGATTTTGAGGAGGGCATTGGGTATTATTGAAATGCAAAAACCTCATTATCATCTCATAGTGTGTTCTGGGCATACGAGATGAATAGACTGGGATATGATGTATAGGTCGGGTAGACCAGTAGTTATGAACTTCATTTTTTTTGTTAGTCCCATGTTCTGAGTAAGCCCAAGAAAAATTTTAAATTTCTCCATGGTGAGGGGTTTCCACACAAATGGGCGGGCACATGATGAATTGGGATTGCTGGCTACATATTGGCTAACATACAGGTTGCACTACTCCACAATGTAATTTAGCAGATCATTAGTAAAACATAAATTAAAAAATCCAATTGGGGTATCCTTTTCTGCTTGTATATGAGGGCCTGGCTGTGCTGTAAAAGGGGGAATTGTAGGTTCTGCCGAATTAGCAGGCATCCACGTGGGATATAAAAGTACATCTGGGAGGCTAGTATGGGCCCTACTTTGTTGTGGACGGGAAACCCTGCTACTAGTGCCTGGCCTATCATCTGGGAATGTGGCCCTGCTTGTACTCACCACAGTATTAGGATTTGCAGTGCTACTGGTGGATGCCTGCCTATCTTCTGGGAATGCTGCACTGCTTGTATTCACCACTGCGCTACTATTGGATGCCTGCTCCTCCTCAGATCTCCTGAACCTTTTTGTTTGGACTCTCTCCTCCTCAGAATCCATTGCTGGCCCACTGTTTTCAACTGGCTCATACTCAGAATCTGAGTCTGGCAGAGCGAGTTCCCTGCTACTCTCGTTCGTCATACTCATTACTCAGTATCTGGAAAGCTTCCTCGCTAGTGTAAAAATTTTAAGACATTTTGATGTTCACTGGTACAGATGTTTATCACTGGTACAGATGTGGATTTGACACTGATACTCTGTGACAGATATTGATCACTGGAACAGATGTGAATTTGACACTGGTACACTGTGACAGATATTGATTACTGGTACAGGTGTGGATTTTACTCTGGTACACTGTGACAGATGTTATTCACTAATAAATTAAGAAACAACTTCCTGCGCTCAGAATGAGGCCCTATCCCTATAGCTGCTGACACTTAACCTCCTACCAATGTGAGTCAAATAAATAGATTTTAGTCAAATGCACTATTTATTTATCTAGATGTTATTCACTGGTACTGATGTGGATTTTACACTAGTACTGTGTGACAGATATTGAGCACTTGTAAACTGTGACAGATGTGGATTTGACACTGGTAGTCAGTGACAGATGTTGATCACTGGTACAGAAGCGTATGAGCACTGGTATACTGTGACAGATGTGGATTTGACACTGGTAGGCCATGACAGATGTTGCTCACTGGTACAGAAGTGGGTGACCACTGGTACACCATGACAGATGTGGATCACTGGTACAGATGTGGAATATACACTGGTACACTGTGATGGATGTGGATCACTGGTACAGATGTGGAATTTTACCCTGGTACACCGTGACAGATGTAGATCACTGGTACAGATGTGAATTTTACACTGGCACACGGTGACAGATGTGGATTACTTATACAGATGTGGATCACTGGTACGCTGTAACAGATGGGGATCACTAGTACAGATGTGAATTTTACACTGGTATGCCGTGACAGATGTGGATCACTAGTACAGATGTGGAATTTACACTGGTACCCGGTGACAGATGTGGATCACTGGTACAGATGTGGAATTTACACTTCTCCTCACTAACGGGCTCTGTGTGAGGAGAGGCAGAGCTGATCAACAGAATGGCGGCTGTGTTGATATTACATGGTGGCTGAGATCAGACACAGCCATCATGTGATCCGAAGGGCCAATCAGAGAGATATATACGGTGTATGTGTGTGTATATATATATATATATGTATATATATATATATATATATATATGTTATTTATTTATTTATTTTTTGCGGTAATAAACCTTGACATTAACCCACTGCATGGCAAGACTTAGGTCTTAATGATGAATCATATCCTCCCACATAAGCTGAGCCTCCTGCAGCGCTCTCTTCCCCAGAGCCTTCTAAGGTACACAGCTAAGATGGAATTTTTCAGCTTCCAAGAGGAAGCTTTCAGAGAACAGGCATCTGCTTCACACACTCCACAGCACAAAATCAGAGAGCTGAAACCAATCTGACACCTAAGTGGAGGGAATGGACACCTCCCTCTATATGCAGGCTTACTGAGGCTGTCATTTACCTGCTGTGTGGCAGGGAAAGGGAGGAGTGAGTCATAATCGATTGCCTTGTGTCAAAGAAAGCTGTAAGTTATAAATGCAGATTGCGGTGAGAGATCCACACTAGGTGCTAAGGATTGAGGGAAGTACACAATATGAGGACACGCCTTTTTCATTTTTCATTTCAAAGGTTTACAACTACTTTAATAGATGTGGGGGGAACAAACATGGAGTTGGACTTCAACCCCTGTGCTGCCATTGACGTACGTGTTATGTATTTGTTACAGCAAAACTAAATGCAATTTTTTAATTTCTGGATAGCATGGAAAGGGATCAGAACAGCGTTCCATTTTTATTGAAGTCTGTGCTCCCTTTAGGGATGTTTACCCTCTCTATACAGGTGAAACTCGAAAAATTAGAATATCGTGCAAAAGTTCATTCATTTCAGTAATGCAACTTAAAAGGTGAAACCAATATATGAGATAGACTCATTACATGCAAAGCAAGATAGTTCAAGTCGTGATTTGTCATAATTGTGATGATTATGGCTTACAGCTCATGAAAACCCCAAATCCACAATCTCAGAAAATTAGAATATTGTGAAAAGGTGCAATATTCTAGGCTCAAAGTGCCCCACTCTAATCAGCTAATTAAGCCATAACACCTGCAAAGGGTTCATAAGCCTTTAAATGGTCTCTCAGTCTGGTTCAGTAGGAATCACAATCAGGGGAAAGACTGCTGACCTGACAGTTGTGCAGAACCCCATCATTGACACCCTCCATAAGGAGGGAAAGCCTCAAAAGATAATTGCAAAAGAAGTTGGAAGTTCCCAAAGTGCTGTATCAAAGCACATTAATAGAAAGTTATGTGGAAGGGAAAAGTGTGGAAGAAAAAGGTGCACAAGCAGCAGGGATGATCGCAGCCTGGAGAGGATTGTCAGGAAAAGGCCATTCAAAAGTGTTGGGAGACTTTCACAAGGAGTAGACTGAGGCTTGAGTCAGTGCATCAAGAGCCACCACACACAGATGGATCCTGGACATGGGCTTCAAATGTCGTATTCCTCTTGTCAAGCCACTCCTGAACAACAAACAACGTCAGAAGCGTCTTACCTGGGCTAAAAAAAAACAGACCTGGTCTGTTGCTCAGTGGTCCAAAGTCCTCTTTTCTGAGGAGAGCAACATTTGCATCTCATTTGGAAACCAAGGACCCAGAGTATGGAGGAAGAATGGAGAGGCACACACTGCAATATGCTTGAAATCCAGTGTGCCATTTCCACAGTCTGTGTTGATTTGGGGAGCCATGTCATCTGGTGTTGGTCCACTGTGCTTAATTAAGTCCAGGGTCAACGCAGCCGTCTACCAGGAGATCTTGGAGCACTTCATGCTTCCTTCCACAGACAAGCTTTATGGGGATGCTGACTTTATTTTCCAGCAGGATTTGGCACCTGCCCACACTGCCAAAAGCACCATAACCTGGTTCAATGACTGTGGGATTACTGTGCTTGATTGGCCAGCAAATTCGCCTGACCTGAACCCCATAGAGAATCTATGGGGCATTGCCAAAAGAAAGATGAGAAACATGAGACCAAACAATGCAGAAGAGCTGAAGGCTGCTATTGAAGCATCCTGGTCTTCCATAACACCTCAGCAGTGCCACAGGCTGATAGCTTCCATGCCACACCTTATTGAGGCAGTAATTGCTGCAAAAGGGGCCCAAACCAAGTACTGAGCACATATGCATGCTTATACTTTTCAGAGGTCCGATATTGTTCTATGTACAATCCTTGTTTTATTGATTGCATGTAATCTAATTTTCTGAGATTGTGGATTTGGGGTTTTCATGAGCTGTAAGCCATAATCATCACAATTATGACAAATCATGGCTTGAACTATCTTGCTTTGCATGTAATGAGTCTATCTCATATATTAGTTTCACCTTTTAAGTTGCATTACTGAAATAAATGAACTTTTGCACGATATTCTAATTTTTCGAGTTTCACCTGTATGTCCTGTTTACTTTTATCTTTGAAAGTAAAAGAAAATCCCAAATTTTGAGTTGACATCAGAACCTTAATAGTGGGGATGCTAGTCTGGTGCCAGACGGCCTTTATAAGGAGGCTCATCACTTCCTCTAGTTGCTGGATGATCTCTAGCTCCCTGTGCCCTGTTCCCTATGATTCTGACTTGTGATTTCCTGTTACCGACTCGGCTTGCTCCTGGACCTGTCTACTCTGATTTACCCCTGATCTGACCTCGGCTTGGCTTACGGATACTCTTTCGCTCCTCTGTGAATGACCTCGGCTATCCCATCTGACTTCGTCAGCTCTGATTCCCACCTGGTACCTGACCTTGGCTTGAACTGACTACCCAGTAAATATCCAAATCCCGGAAGGGCTTGCATACCATGCACAGGCGCCTCCTGTCTGCAGACCTATCTCCATGCACCAGCTGTGCTTCTGAGTGGACCACCAACCAGCACTCCTACAGGTGACCTGTGCAACTTTGGGCCAGACTCCCGCTGTCCCACTCTCAGGGGAGTCTGGAACTTAGCCACAAGGGAAGTCCTCTCTCCATTGGCCTCCATCACCAGGTACGTGATATATGAGTGGGGGACCGGGGAGGAGGAAATATTACAAGCTCAGTTTTTGAAAGATTGAGTTTAAGGTAGTGATGTGACATCCATACTCATATTTTGCTAAGTAGATTTGTGATACGTGAGGGTGTGACCTGGGGAGTGGAGAGATCGATCTGGGTGTCATCAGCATAGAGGTGGTATTGGAAGCCGTGGGAGGTTATCAGTTGGCTCAGGAAGGAAGTATAGAGAGAGAAAAGGAGGGGTCCAAGAACAGAACCTTGGGGTACCCCAACAGAAAGAGGAAGAGAGCGGAGGAGGAGGAGTTGTATGTGACACTAAAAGTGCGCTGAGAAAGGTAAGAGGAGAACCAGGAGAGAGCAGAGTCACAGAGGCTGATGAAGTGGAGTTTACTGAGGAGGAGCAGGTGGTCGACTGTGTCAAAGGCAGCAGAAAGGTCAAGGAGTATGAGTATGGAGTAATGGCTGTTGGTTTTAGCAGTTAGTAGGTCATTAGTGAGTTTTAGTAGGGCAGTTTCTGTGGACTGTTGTGGGTGACAGCCAGACTGTCGGGGATCAAGAAGGTTGTCGGTACATGAAAAAAAAGTTCTGCCTTTAGAAATTTTAAGAATCGCATAGTGATGTACACCCTACACTGAAAAACAAACTAAATATTCAATTGCTGAACACCCAGACTTATTCACCAAAAAAATTCCGAATATACTAAATACATTTTTTTTCCTGACAGCTCCATGTCAGCACAGCTGGGGTTAAGGGTCTGGCCCCCCCCCCATGCTTCCAGGACCTAATTTATAAATTTGAGCCCACCTGCAGCCTCACTGTTCCTCTTTTTTCAACCCATGTGCAGGACCTAGGTGTGCTTCTCTACCTGGCTGGCCTAAAGGGCTGGCTGTCTGTCCGATGCGGTCGGGTTTCAATTGGACGCTGTCCCTGATGTACTAACTAAATGACCCAGAATCCGGGGAGCCCCACTGTTGGTCCTCAAGGCGGCTTTTATCACAGCTAACAGCCTTGTCTGCTGGGTCCATGTGAAGTGGGCAGTGGTGTCGCAAACGTGCGCAACAGAGACTGACGCAGTCTGCCATTTTGTTAAGAGTATCTATTTTCTCCCCTCACTCCCTCCCCCTCCCTCTCTGAGAGGAGACATTTGGCCAGCGTGTGTGTGCTGGTTGTGGGTCACTGGCAGGCCAAGGCATCTCTGAGCTAGGTGCCTAGCTGTCTGGGCGAGCTGTCCCTTTTCACACTTCGGAAGAGATAAGACAAGCTTTCTCTGGAGTTGAGAGAGATTCCACCCTAATAAAACCTAACTCAGCGTAGGTGATAGAATCAGATAACCTCTGTTAAAACCATGTTTTCCCCTATATCTCATATCTTGGAATATGAGAGACTTACATGAAAACCAGACATATCATCAGATGGACGATGAGCAGGCGAACAGTTTGATGGGTCACTCGCCTTGTCTCGGACGCACAGGAAAGCAGAAAAATAGATCTTGCAAACCGTTTAGCATACACTTTCATAATTCATATCTAATCAATCCTCAGACTTGTCTGCATAATCATCTACCCGCGGGTGGGATGTCACTTGTGCATAGGAAAAGTTATAGGCCAAATATGAGTTATGGGAGATTTTTGCTCTAGTTGAGGCATCCACCCATATGTCAACACCCTAAGCAGAGATTGGTCCTTGACTGCAGAGCCACCCCCTGCTGGGGATTACAAAACAGGCTGTCAGGCCTAAGAGTAGGAAGTTGAAAAATTCTCCCATTGACCATCATAACATAGGGAGATCAAAGCACTCTTCTGCTCTGAAACTTGGATCTGCTAACCCAGGACTTTGACAAGTACTTTAACCCTTTCACCTCTCTCTGATATCTCTTTGCTGTGCTATGGTTCTTTGTATATGTATATATATATATATATATCTTAGGCACATCTTTTTCTGTAAATATTGTTATTGCACCCATTTGACCTTTTAGTCATAAATCTTTCCTTCTGAAAGTGTTGAACTGTTTCTATAGCGCTTTATTGCAATTTACGAATTCCCGCCTCTAAAGAGAATGCTACTGTGCTTGTTTAAACCTCTGTATAACCGGCCTGCGGACTGTTTCATACAGACGATTATCTCAATCATTATAGTGTTATAGCTGATAACGCCGAGTTTCCCCTTTCTCTGTACAAAAAGGAGATGGTGGCAGTGTGAAGGGTTAATTGTGTAATTAACCTGACCCAGTAACAATCGCCCAGGCTGCCGGTACATCGATTGTGGCCCATTAGCTGGAAAATCGTTGTGCAGGGTGCAGCTGGGTGTGGCATTGTTACGCACGTCACATCGCGGTTCTAGATCGGCTAGTCCGTCAGTCACGAGTTTGGGTGAGAAGGTCTGGGATCTGACACCGCGATCATGACATATTGGTGGCAGCGGTGGGATCGTGACATATTGGCTGTCAGCGTATGTGAGATAGTTGCATTAAGAGCTTCAGTGCAGTGTTAAAAATTGGCTCTGCACTGAAGGATTGTAACCTTTGTGGAAACAGTCCTTAGAAACAAGCGGTGCATATTTTTATATATATATAGAGAGAGAGAGCGAGAGAGAGAGACATATAGCAACAGCTCCTTCCTTTTCCTTCTTTCTATTCTATCTTTGCTTGCAATCATGCCTGGTGCAGCAGAATACAAGAAAACAAGCAAAGGTGATTTGAAGGCGGAATGTACCTCACGAGGATTGGACGTCGGTCGCAAAAATCGTGAAGATTTGATTAGTGATCTAGTGGAGTATGATATCCGAGCAGATCAGAACTCGGGGGAACTTGACCATGACGGGGTTCCCGCTATATCCAATCCCAGTGGCTCAGAGATGGCCTCGCAGGATGGGCATACAGAGACTGACACTGGAGGATCACCGAATGGTATCGTCACACCACTGCCTGAGCGGGCCAGCACCGGAGTGCCTGTAACTAGCAGAGACTCTCCTCAGATGCAGGAAGCCCTGAAACGCATCATGGAGATGGATCCTATGGCCTACGTGCAGCTCCTTGACCGCCAGGCTGAGAGAGTGGCTGACAGAGCAGCCGCGGAATGCCAGGCCGAGAGAGAGGAACGCCAAACAGCGGCGGAGAGAGAAGAACACCGAGCAGCGGCTGAGAGAGAGGCAGTGCAGAGGGAAGCTGATCGTCGGCACGAGCTGGAGATGGCAAGGCTCCAGCCCCAGCATCAGGTGCTGAACCCCGGGTCCCTAGAGCACAGGGATGCCACTCTGGGCGTGGGCACAGCCGCCAAGTTCCCAGTGATGGAAAAAGATAGTGACATTGACACGTACTTACTGTCATTTGAAAAAACGTGCCGTCAGTACCATGTGCTCCAAACTCAATGGGCTCGGTACCTGACACAATGGCTAGGAGGCAAGGCCCTGGACGCGTTTGTTGAATTTCCAGAGGGGCAGGATGATGGTTACGAAGTTTTAAAAGATGCCATCATCCGGAAGTACCAGATGACCCTGGAAGTGTACCACAAGCAGTTCTGGTCCATGCAGAAGGGACCTGGGGACTCTTACACGGATGTGGCGAGTCGCTTACGTACCACATTACGATAGTGGACTAATGAACTGAAAGCTGACTCCTATGAGTCTTTGGAAGATCTCATCATACGAGATCAACTTTTGCACATTTGCCCGGCCAACGTCAGGCAGTTTGTCTTGGAGAGAGAGCCAGCATCTACTAAAGCTGCAGCCGATTTGGCTGATACCTATGTTCATACGCGGGTGTCTGACCCTCGCAAGGCTCCGCCGAATGGCTGGAAGGGGGGGAAATCACCCCTAGCAACCTCTCCTACATCGGGGAGTCAAGCTTCCCCTCCGCCCGCCCCTGGGGCCAAGCCATCCCTGCCTAACAACCGCAGATGTTTCACCTGTGGGAAAGCCGGACATCTCAGGATGCAGTGTCCTGAGCAGAAGCAGACAACATCATCTGGCCAGCCGGCCAGCAACTCTTCTTCCGTGCTGTTCGTTCGCAGGAAGATGCGGGTAACCCCCGCCAACTTGCAGCCAGTCACTGTGGGCAACCGGTCTGTAAGTGGTTTCCGGGACACCGGTCCAGAAGTCACCTTGATCCAGCCAGAGGTGGCTGAGCAAAGGAACCTCACCCCAGGAAAGTTCCTGACCCTCACAGGAGTTGGGGGGACCCGTTCACGCATACCCTGTGCAAAGGTATTCATTGATTGGGGTGCGGAAAGGGGGATGAGGGAGGTAGGGGTCTTGGATGAAATTCCCACACCTGTTTTGTTGGGTGCTGATCTAGTCACTCTTGTTTCTTATTATGACCCTGCCGAGAATATCCGGAAGGGCCCCCTGGAACTCTCGGGACATGCCAAGGTATGGTGTGCAGATATTGGGGTAATGTCTGAGCAACCTGTGGATGGACAGAGGGAGGGGGCTGGGAATGGAGTGGGGCTACAGGATTCTCCATTAGCTGGTATTGAACTCATGTGTCATTGATCTTATAAACGTGACTGTTGATAATGATAATGATGACGATGAGGGTGATAATGTCAGTAATGTTGATGATAATGTCAGTAATGTTGATGATATGGTTGGTAACGCTAATGATGTTTATTAGAGATGAGCGAAGTATTCAAAAATTCGATTCGGCTCATTCGGTGAATTCGAGGAATAAATTCGATTCGAGGCGAATATATTCGCTGCGAATTTAACTTATAAAAGGGTGTTTCTAGGCTTCAGAGAGCTTTAAAATTAGTGCAGAACACTGTACCTTTAATTTAAATGCCCTTGGAGTATGCTGGGGAAGAGAAATAATACTGTTAGTCAGTATGACATGCAGATGAGTGCCGTCGATCTTAGAATCACCGCACACTTCACTCATTTGGGCAGTCACGGGGCCAAAACCAGAGTGTGGAGCCACAGTGTGGCGGTGGAGGCAGCAGCAATGGGAGGCCATACAGCACCCTATGACAAAAATGGAACCCACCAGCAGTGTGAGGAGACCTGAAAGTGGCACATGGCAGAGTGTGGCGATGGAGACAGCAGCAATGGGAGGCCGTACAGGGACCCATGACAGATTACGGGCCTGGCAGCAGCATGAGGAGGCGGTACAGGGGCCCATGGCAGATTACAGGCCTGGCAGCAGCAATGGGAGGCCCGTAATCTGCCAGCACCCTATGACAAAATGGACAGCACCAGCAGTGTGAGGAGACCTGAAAGTGGCACATGGCAGAGTGTGGCGATGGAGACAGCAGCAATGGGAGGCCGTACAGGGACCCATGAGACACTGTGGACCTGGCAGCAGCATGAGGAGGCGGTACAGGGGCCCATGGCAGATTACAGGCCTGGCAGCAGCAATGGGAGGCCCGTAATCTGCCAGCACCCTATGACAAAATGGAACACACCAGCAGTGTGAGGAGACCTGAAAGTGGCACATGGCAGAGTGTGGCGATGGAGACAGCAGCAATGGGAGGCCGTACAGGGACCCATGAGAGACTCTGGACCTGGCAGCAGCATGAGGAGGCGGTACGGGGGCCCATGGCAGATTACGGGCCTGGCAGCAGCAATGGGAGGCCCGTAATCTGCCAGCACCCTATGACAAAATGGAACACACCAGCAGTGTGAGGAGACCTGAAAGTGGCACATGGCAGAGTGTGGCGATGGAGACAGCAGCAATGGGAGGCCGTACAGGGACCCATGACAGATTACGGGCCTGGCAGCAGCATGAGGAGGCGGTACAGGGGCCCATGGCAGATTACAGGCCTGGCAGCAGCAATGGGAGGCCCGTAATCTGCCAGCACCCTATGACAAAATGGACAGCACCAGCAGTGTGAGGAGACCTGAAAGTGGCACATGGCAGAGTGTGGCGATGGAGACAGCAGCAATGGGAGGCCGTACAGGGACCCATGAGACACTGTGGACCTGGCAGCAGCATGAGGAGGCGGTACAGGGGCCCATGGCAGATTACAGGCCTGGCAGCAGCAATGGGAGGCCCATAATCTGCCAGCACCCTATGACAAAATGGAACACACCAGCAGTGTGAGGAGACCTGAAAGTGGCACATGGCAGAGTGTGGCGATGGAGACAGCAGCAATGGGAGGCCATACAGGGACCCATGAGACACTGTGGACCTGGCAGCAGCATGAGGAGGTGGTACGGGGGCCCATGGCAGATTACGGGCCTGGCAGCAGCAATGGGAGGCCCGTAATCTGCCAGCACCCTATGACAAAATGGAACACACCAGCAGTGTGAGGAGACCTGAAAGTGGCACATGGCAGAGTGTGGCGATGGAGACAGCAGCAATGGGAGGCCGTACAGGGACCCATGACAGATTACGGGCCTGGCAGCAGCATGAGGAGGCGGTACAGGGGCCCATGGCAGATTACAGGCCTGGCAGCAGCAATGGGAGGCCCGTAATCTGCCAGCACCCTATGACAAAATGGACAGCACCAGCAGTGTGAGGAGACCTGAAAGTGGCACATGGCAGAGTGTGGCGATGGAGACAGCAGCAATGGGAGGCCGTACAGGGACCCATGAGACACTGTGGACCTGGCAGCAGCATGAGGAGGCGGTACGGGGGCCCATGGCAGATTACGGGCCTGGCAGCAGCAATGGGAGGCCCGTAATCTGCCAGCACCCTATGACAAAATGGAACACACCAGCAGTGTGAGGAGACCTGAAAGTGGCACATGGCAGAGTGTGGCGATGGAGACAGCAGCAATGGGAGGCCGTACAGGGACCCATGAGAGACTCTGGACCTGGCAGCAGCATGAGGAGGCGGTACGGGGGCCCATGGCAGATTACGGGCCTGGCAGCAGCAATGGGAGGCCCGTAATCTGCCAGCACCCTATGACAAAATGGACAGCACCAGCAGTGTGAGGAGACCTGAAAGTGGCACATGGCAGAGTGTGGCGATGGAGACAGCAGCAATGGGAGGCCATACAGGGACCCATGAGACACTGTGGACCTGGCAGCAGCATGAGGAGGCGGTACAGGGGCCCATGGCAGATTACAGGCCTGGCAGCAGCAATGGGAGGCCCGTAATCTGCCAGCACCCTATGACAAAATGGAACACACCAGCAGTGTGAGGAGACCTGAAAGTGGCACATGGCAGAGTGTGGCGATGGAGACAGCAGCAATGGGAGGCCGTACAGGGACCCATGAGACACTGTGGACCTGGCAGCAGCATGAGGAGGCGGTACGGGGGCCCATGGCAGATTACGGGCCTGGCAGCAGCAATGGGAGGCCCGTAATCTGCCAGCACCCTATGACAAAATGGAACACACCAGCAGTGTGAGGAGACCTGAAAGTGGCACATGGCAGAGTGTGGCGATGGAGACAGCAGCAATGGGAGGCCGTACAGGGACCCATGAGAGACTCTGGACCTGGCAGCAGCATGAGGAGGCGGTACGGGGGCCCATGGCAGATTACGGGCCTGGCAGCAGCAATGGGAGGCCTGTAATCTGCCAGCACCCTATGACAAAATGGACAGCACCAGCAGTGTGAGGAGACCTGAAAGTGGCACATGGCAGAGTGTGGCGATGGAGACAGCAGCAATGGGAGGCCGTACAGGGACCCATGACAGATTACGGGCCTGGCAGCAGCATGAGGAGGCGGTACAGGGGCCCATGGCAGATTACGGGCCTGGCAGCAGCAATGGGAGGCCCGTAATCTGCCAGCACCCTATGACAAAATGGACAGCACCAGCAGTGTGAGGAGACCTGAAAGTGGCACATGGCAGAGTGTGGCGATGGAGACAGCAGCAATGGGAGGCCGTACAGGGACCCATGAGAGACTCTGGACCTGGCAGCAGCATGAGGATGCGGTACGGGGGCCCATGGCAGATTACGGGCCTGGCAGCAGCAATGGGAGGCCCGTAATCTGCCAGCACCCTATGACAAAATGGACAGCACCAGCAGTGTGAGGAGACCTGAAAGTGGCACATGGCAGAGTGTGGCGATGGAGACAGCAGCAATGGGAGGCCGTACAGGGACCCATGACAGATTACGGGCCTGGCAGCAGCATGAGGAGGCGGTACAGGGGCCCATGGCAGATTACAGGCCTGGCAGCAGCAATGGGAGGCCCGTAATCTGCCAGCACCCTATGACAAAATGGAACACACCAGCAGTGTGAGGAGACCTGAAAGTGGCACATGGCAGAGTGTGGCGATGGAGAAAGCAGCAATGGGAGGCCGTACAGGGACCCATGAGACACTGTGGACCTGGCAGCAGCATGAGGAGGCGGTACAGGGGCCCATGGCAGATTACAGGCCTGGCAGCAGCAATGGGAGGCCCGTAATCTGCCAGCACCCTATGACAAAATGGAACACACCAGCAGTGTGAGGAGAACTGAAAGTGGCACATGGCAGAGTGTGGCGATGGAGACAGCAGCAATGGGAGGCCGTACAGGGACCCATGAGAGACTCTGGACCTGGCAGCAGCATGAGGAGGCGGTACGGGGGCCCATGGCAGATTACGGGCCTGGCAGCAGCAATGGGAGGCCCGTAATCTGCCAGCACCCTATGACAAAATGGAACACACCAGCAGTGTGAGGAGACCTGAAAGTGGCACATGTTTGGGGCATGATTCATGGCGGATTTAGTCAGTTGTGTCAGGAACTGGTGGTTTGAAATCCAGACTAATCCACGCCTGATTCATTTTCACAAACGTGAGTCTCTCCACACTTTGGGTGGACAGTCGTGTCCTCCACGGAGTTACAATACCTCCTGCCGCACTAAACACGCGCTCCGATGCCACGCTACTGGCCGGGCATGACATCCTTTCAAGGGCAAATTCAGCTAGTTGGGGCCAAAGGTCAAGTTTCGTTGCCCAGTAGTCAAGGGGATTGTCTACCTCGGTTGGCAGGGTGCTGTCCAAGTAGGCCCAAGCCTGTTGTTTGAGGTCCTGCTCCAGGTCCACCTGATGCTGCTGCTGCTGCGGCTGGTTAGTAGTTTCCTCACTGCGCTGGTGAAGAAAGCTACTCATCATCGACTGCAGACTGTGGCAGCCGCTGCTGGTGGAGCTGCCACTGCTCCTACCACCCCACCCCTCCCCTGCTGCCATGGCAGCGGAACGCGAGCGCACAGGGCCCACAGTGTCTGAGGATGGACGTTGGCGCAGAAAGGCAGAGACCAACTGACTACATAGGTGGTTTTTATAGTACGTTATTTTGGCCTCCCTCTCAGCAGGTGTGAAAAAGGCCACCATTTTTGAACGGTAGCGAGGGTCCAACAAGGTGGACAGCCAAAAGTCATCCCTCTGTCTGATGGTTATTATTCGGCTGTCGCTACACAAGCAACCGAGCATGCTATGGGCCATTTGTGCCAAGGAATGCGAGGGACTCCCTGCCTCCATCTCCACAGCATACTGCCACTGTGCGTCTGGGTCCTCTGTCTCCTCCTCCTCCTCTACCAGATGCTCCTGTTCCTCCACTCCTGTCCGCTGAGTGGAAAAACCACCCATTTCACTCAATAATTCCTGAGCACCAATGTCCTCCTCTACCTCCTCCTCTTCTTCCTGTCCTGCCCCCACAGGGGTCATGTGGCGTTGAGATCTGTGCGCCACGTCTACCGCACCCTGACCAGCCATTGTTAACAGCATTTGTTCCAGGACGTGCAACAGAGGAATGACGTCGTTCAGCCCATAGTCCTGCCGACTCACGAATAGCGTGGCCTCCTCAAAGGGCCTGAGCAAGCGGCAGGTGTCACGCATGAGCTGCCAATGGCTGACATCGAAGTTACACAGGGGAGTACCTTTATCCGCTTGTAACATCAGGAAATCGGTGATGGCCTTTCGCTGTTCGTAAAGGCGGTCTAACATGTGTAGGGTTGAATTCCACCTTGTTGCAACGTCGCAGATCAGGCGATGCTGTGGAATTCCGTTCTGCCGCTGCAGCTCAAGGAGGGTGTGCTTTGCGGTGTAGGAATGGCTGAAATGCATGCAAAGTTTACGTGACATTTTAAGGATGTCTTGCAGTGGGATGGTGGATTTTAGGAACCGCTTGACAACCAGATTGAACACGTGAGCCATGCATGGCGCATGGCACAACCTTCCTTGATGCAGAGCAGACACCATGTTCTTTCCGTTGTCGGTCAACATGGTTCCGATTTTCAGTTTGCGCGGAGACAGCCATCTGTCGATTTCTCTGTTCATTACACTCAGAAGTTCCTCCCCTGTGTGACTACGTTCGCCAAGGCATACCAGGTGCAGCACAGCGTGACACCGTTGCGCCCTGCACATGTGATATGCCGGTCGGGTAATGGGACTTGGCACGGGGGTGGCGGCTGAGGACACGGCGGAAGAAGAGGTGGTAGAGGCGGACATCTTTGCCGGACCAAGGACGTGCAAACGTGGAGGCAAAAGCGGCGTGACCTGTCCAAGTTGCTGGTGCGGCTGTGCCGGCACCACGTTCACCCAGTGGGCCGTAAATGACATGTACTGTCCCTGACCGTAGTTACAGCTCCACACGTCGGCGCTGCACTTTGGCAGAGACCGACATGCTCAAAGACTGGCCCACCATCTCTTCTACATGTGAATGCAGGGCTGGCACTGCCTTTTTGGCGAAGAAATGCCGGCTTGGCACTCTCCACCGCGGCGCGGCACAAGCCATCATTTCTCGGAAAGGTGCTGAGTCCACTTGGAAAGGGAGGGACTGCAGCACCAGCAACTTGGACAGGAGGATGTTCAGCTTCTGCACCGTCGGGTGCGTGCTCGCAAACTGTTGTCTCTTGGAAACGGATTCCAAGAAAGACTGCTGACGGAATCCGTGAAGAGGAGTAGCAGGAGAAGGAGCATCTGAACGAGCGGAAGATGCCAACGAGCGACAACTCCCCTCAGCAGAGGTGTTGGAGCCTTGACTGGCTGATAGAGGGCGATTGACGTCGGGTGACGGAGCAAGTAACGGAGCGGGTGATGGAGCGGGGGATGGGGCAGGCAGAACCGCCGTATCTTTATCACGGTTTTCCCAGGCCACCAAATGGCGACGCTGCATATGCTGCCGCAACGCTGTAGTCCCAACATGGGCCCCCTGGCCACGCTTGACTTTCTGGCCACATTGTCGACATACGGCTACGTTTACTTCCTCGGGCGGCTTGACGAAAAATTGCCACACCGCCGAGTAGGAAACTTTG
This sequence comes from Staurois parvus, assembly GCF_062004578.1. NCBI lineage: Eukaryota > Metazoa > Chordata > Amphibia > Anura > Ranidae > Staurois > Staurois parvus. The sequence continues at coordinate 769,405 of NW_028318071.1, forward strand.
CCCCCGCTACTCCTCACTGGCTGACTGCTACTTCCTCCGTGCACACCGGCACCACTACTGGCCGTGGTGGTAGGCTGCAGTGGAGCTGGTGCTCTACTCCGTGGCCGTTTGCCTCCACTGACACTGCTGCGACCCTGCTGCCTCCTGGGCAACCCACCGACTGTTTTGCTCGCTGCCAAGCTGGCACCCTCTTCTCCTGATGATGCGGAAGCAATAGCCTGATGACGACGAGGCTGCCAAGTGCGATCAGCCTCATCATCATCAATTAGGGTCTCCGCCTCACTACTAGCCCCCTCGGCTGCGTGTGGGTCAGGAGACAGACCTGTCTCTAGACCGGCTACCGAGCCACTCTCCTCGCCAGTACTTCTTCGCCTGGCTGCTGAAGAGGCGGATGTCTCCCCCCGTTCCTGACCGCCCTCTGTTAGCTCTTCCTCACTGTACAGTGGGGCTGAGCCCACAGCATGCAATACTTTGCTTGGTGAGGGAACACCAAAGGACAGGGGCAGGTAGAGGACACGTGATTTCAGTGGGCTTGCTCCCGGGCCATGCCAACTAACGGTTGTGTCTGACGTACCCACCGACCGTTGGCTGTAGGTGTCAGAGGTGACCTGGGAAGAGGAAGACGACCGAGCCAACCAATCGATGACGGCAGGGTTGTCGGTGGAGACACGACCGCTGGATGACACCGGGAGCACTGGCCTCTGGCTGCGACTAGTGCTGCCTCGACCCCTTCCTCTGCTGCCACGTCTGCTCGCTCCTAAAACATTGCCTCCTCTGCCACTCCTCTGCATGTTGTCTGACATACTCTTTAATTCAACGATTCTGTGTCCCTGAGTAACAATTCTGTGTCCCTCAGTAACAATTCTGTGTCTGTCCCTGAGTAACAATTCTGTGTCCCTGAGTAACAATTCTGTGTCCCTGAGTAACAATTCTGTGTCCCTCAGTAACAATTCTGTGTCCCTGAGTAACAATTCTGTATCCCTGAGTAACAATTCTGTGTCCCTCAGTAACAATTCTGTGTCTGTCCCTCAGTAACAATTCTGTGTCCCTCAGTAACAATTCTGTGTCCCTGAGTAACAATTCTGTGTCCCTGAGTAACAATTCTGTGTCCCTCAGTAACAATTCTGTGTCCCTCAGTAACAATTCTGTGTCCCTCAGTAACAATTCTGTGTCTGTCCCTCAGTAACAATTCTGTGTCCCTCAGTAACAATTCTGTGTCTGTCCCTCAGTAACAATTCTGTGTCCCTGAGTAACAATTCTGTGTCCCTCAGTAACAATTCTGTGTCCCTCAGTAACAATTCTGTGTCTGTCCCTGAGTAACAATTCTGTGTCCCTCAGTAACAATTCTGTGTCCCCGAGTAACAATTCTGTGTCCCTGAGTAACAATTCTGTGTCCCAGAGTAACAATTCTGTGTCCCTCAGTAACAATTCTGTGTCCCTCAGTAACAATTCTGTGTCTGTCCCTGAGTAACAATTCTGTGTCCCTGAGTAACAATTCTGTGTCCCTGAGTAACAATTCTCTGTCCCACAGTAACAATTCTATGTCCCTGAGTAACAATTCTGTGTCCCTGAGTAACAATTCTGTGTCCCTCAGTAACAATTCTGTGTCTCTCAGTAACAATTCTGTGTCCCTCAGTAACAATTCTGTGTCTGTCCCTGAGTAACAATTCTGTGTCCCTGAGTAACAATTCTGTGTCCCTCAGTAACAATTCTGTGTCCCTCAGTAACAATTCTGTGTCCCTCAGTAACAATTCTGTGTCTGTCCCTGAGTAACAATTCTGTGTCCCTCAGTAACAATTCTGTGTCCCTCAGTAACAATTCTGTGTCTGTCCCTGAGTAACACTTCTGTGTCCCTGAGTAACAATTCTGTGTCCCTCAGTAACAATTCTGTGTCTGTCCCTGAGTAACAATTCTGTGTCCCTCAGTAACAATTCTGTGTCCCTCAGTAACAATTCTGTGTCCCTCAGTAACAATTCTGTGTCTGTCCCTCAGTAACAATTCTGTGTCCCTCAGTAACAATTCTGTGTCTGTCCCTGAGTAACAATTCTGTGTCCCTCAGTAACAATTCTGTGTCTGTCCCTGAGTAACAATTCTGTGTCCCCGAGTAACAATTCTGTGTCCCTGAGTAACAATTCTGTGTCCCAGAGTAACAATTCTGTGTCCCTCAGTAACAATTCTGTGTCCCTCAGTAACAATTCTGTGTCTGTCCCTGAGTAACAATTCTGTGTCCCTGAGTAACAATTCTGTGTCCCTGAGTAACAATTCTCTGTCCCACAGTAACAATTCTATGTCCCTGAGTAACAATTCTGTGTCCCTAAGTTACAATTCTGTGTCCCTCAGTAACAATTCTGTGTCCCTCAGTAACAATTCTGTGTCCCTCAGTAACAATTCTGTGTCTGTCCCTGAGTAACAATTCTGTGTCCCTGAGTAACAATTCTGTGTCCCTCAGTAACAATTCTGTGTCCTTCAGTAACAATTCTAAGTCCCTCAGTAACAATTCTGTGTCTGTCCCTGAGTAACAATTCTGTGTCCCTCAGTAACAATTCTGTGTCCCTCAGTAACAATTCTGTGTCTGTCCCTGAGTAACACTTCTGTGTCCCTGATTAACAATTCTGTGTCCCTGAGTAACAATTCTGTGTCCCTCAGTAACAATTCTGTGTCCCTGAGTAACAATTCTGTGTCCCTGAGTAACAATTCTGTGTCCCTGAGTAACGATTCTCTGTCTCTGAGTAACAATTCTGTGTCCCTCAGTAACAATTCTGTGTCTGTCCCTGAGTAACAATTCTGTGTCCCTGAGTAACAATTCTGTGTCCCTCAGTAACAATTCTGTGTCCCTCAGTAACAATTCTGTGTTCCTCAGTAACAATTCTGTGTCTGTCCCTGAGTAACAATTCTGTGTCTGTCCCTGAGTAACAATTCTGTGTCTGTCCCTGAGTAACAATTCTGTGTCCCTCAGTAACAATTCTGTGTCTGTCCCTGAGTAACAATTCTGTGTCCCTCAGTAACAATTCTGTGTCCCTCAGTAACAATTCTGTGTCTGTCCCTGAGTAACACTTCTGTGTCTGAGTAACAATTCTGTGTCCCTGAGTAACAATTCTGTGTCCCTGAGTAACAATTCTGTGTCCCTGAGTAACAATTCTGTGTCCCTCAGTAACAATTCTGTGTCCCTGAGTAACAATTCTGTGTCTGTTCCTGAGTAACAATTCTGTGTCTGTCCCTGAGTAACAATTCTGTGTCCCTCAGTAACAATTCTGTGTCCCTCAGTAACAATTCTGTGTCTGTCCCTGAGTAACAATTCTGTGTCTGTCCCTGAGTAACAATTCTGTGTCTGTCCCTGAGTAACAATTCTGTGTCCCTCAGTAACAATTCTGTGTCCCTCAGTAACAATTCTGTGTCCCTCAGTAACAATTCTGTGTCTGTCCCTGAGTAACAATTCTGTGTCTGTCCCTGAGTAACAATTCTGTGTCCCTAAGTAACGGTTCTGTGTCCCTAAGTAACGGTTCTGTGTCCCTAAGTAACGGTTCTGTGTCCCTAAGTAACGCTTGTGTGTCCCTAAGTAACGCTTGTGTGTCCCTAAGTAACGATTCTGTGTCCCTAAGTAACGATTCTGTGTCCCTAATACAGAGAGATCTGTCTCTCTTGAATGACCAGAGGCAAATGGAGAATTGTAAGATGGCCGCAATTTATAGCTCCACCATTACACAGTGCTGGCTGGCTGCTGATTGGCTAATGCGATCACATGTCATGAATGAATGCATTATGGGTCAGCGCGCCTTGTCTGCGCGCCTTCCCAGAGATCCCCGCTCCGTCGCCGCACATGTCGCCGCCATTTTTGGAAAAATTTCGATTCGTGCATCCGAAGTCTGCTAATTTTCGGATTCGGCGCGAAATCGAAATTTTCCTAATATTCGAAACGAATTCCACTTCACCGAGTTCGATTCGCTCATCTCTAATGTTTATGATGGTCATGATGAAACAAATGATGCATTTTCATTGTTGGGGGTCACCCACAGTGCTGTGGAGGGGGCAGAGGTACAACCTCTGGGGGCTGAGCAAAAAGATGGTCTGGATAGGCCTGTTCATTGTCCAGGCCTAAAAGATCATGCCTTGATAAGTGCCCAGCCGTTGGCCTTGCATGGTACTGGGCAGCCAGCTGGGACTTGTAGTTCCACGTGCAAGGCAGCACTGAAAAGCGATTCCCAAAGGAACTTTAGATGTCAGCTAGCTGTGAGCTGCTCTGCGGAGGAGGGTAAACAACAGCCGGCTGGGACTTGTAGTTCCACGCATAAGGCGGTACTGAAAAGTGATCAACAAAGGACCTTCAGAGGCCAGCTAGCTGGGACTTGTAGTTCCACAAGTAAGGCAGCCCTGGAAAGCCATTCATATGGGAGTTTCATCCTCTGGCTAAATGTGCGCTCCCCTGCTGGGGAGAGTAAACAAAGGCCTGACAGGGAGGCTGGAATGACTGGCCTATTCACTGGGGGCTGGGAGCCTGAAAGCATTTCATTTGATCTGACCTGTCATGGTGTGTCAACAGGCAGACAAACATGTGTCCTAGGCACTGACACCACACCTGGATGGGGGCCTTATTGGGGTTGATCCTCAGATCTCAGAGAGGGGTCGGGGCCCTCAGCCCCAATCACCTCTCCTTTCCACTCAGACGGAACTTGGTCCTCCCGCAGTGCAGCGGTACCAGGTCGACCCAAGGTGAACCTCTGGGCAGAGGTCGGTTACGTGAGGAGGGAAATTGTAGTTCCCTCCCATGCAACCACCTGAGGGGGAGGTGTCGCAAACGTGCGCAACAGAGACTGACGCAGTCCGCCATTTTGTTGAGTATCTATTTTCTCCCCTCACTCCCTCCCCCTCCCTCTCTAAGAGGAGACATTTGGTCAGCGTGTGTGTGTGTGTGTGTGCTGGTTGTGGGTCACTGGCAGGCCAAGGCATCTCTGAGCTAGGTGCCTAGCTGTCTGGGCGAGCTGTCCCATTTCACACCTCGGAAGAGATAAGGCAAGCTTTCTCTGGAGTTGAGAGAGATTCCACCCTAATAAAACCTAACTCAGCGTAGGTGATAGAATCAGATAACCTCTGTTAAAACCGTGTTTTCCCCTATGTCTCATATCTTGGAATATGAGAGACTTACATAAAAACCGGATATATCGTCAGATGGACGATGAGCAGGCGAACAGTTTGATGGGTCATTCGGCTTGCTTCGGATGCCCAGGAAAGCAGAAAAATAGATCTCGCAAACCATTTAGCATACACTTTCATAATTCATATCTAATCAATCCTCAGACTTGTCTGCATAATAATCTACCCGCGGGTGGGATGTCACTTGTGCATAGGAAAAGTTATAGGCCAAATATGAGTTATGGGAGATTTTTGCTCTAGTTGAGGCATCCACCCATATCTCCACGCCCTAAGCGGAGATTGGTCCTTGACTGCAGAGCCACCCCCTGCTGGGGATTACAAAACAGGCTGTCAGGCCTAAGAGTAGGAAGTTGAAGAATTCTCCCATTGACCATCGTAACATAGGAAGATCAAAGCACTCTTCTGCTCTGAAACTTGGATCTGCTAACCCAGGACTTTGGCAAGGACTTTAACCCTTTCACCTCTCTCTATCTCTTTGCTGTGCTATGGTTCTTTGTATATGTATATATATATATATATCTTAGGTACATCTTTTTCTGTAAATATTGTTGCACCGTTTGACCTTTTAGTCATAAATCTTTCCTTCTGAAAGTGTTGAACTGTTTCTATAGCGCTTTATTGCAATTTACGAATTCCTGCCTCTAAAGAGAATGCTACTGTGTTTGTTTAAACCTCTGTATAACCGGCCTGCGGACCGTTTTATACAGACGATTATCTCAATCATTATAGTGTTATAGCTGATAACGCCGAGTTTCCTCTTTCTCTGTACAAAAAGGAGGTGGCGACAGTGTGAAGGGTTAATTGCATAATTAACCTGTCCCAGTAACAATTGCCCCGGCTGCCGGTACATCGATTGTGGCCCATTAGCTGGAAAATCTTTGTACAGGGTGCAGCTGGGTGTGGCATTGTTACGCACGTCACATCGCGGTTCTAGATCGGCTAGTCCTTCGGTCATGAGTTTGGGTGAGAAGGTCTGGGGTCTGACGCCGTGATTGTGACATAGCGGTGTCAGCAGTCTCCTCTAGGCATGCACACCCACGCAGTGCCAGTGTTTACAGTGGGAATATGGAAGTTGGGTGAGCTAAATGTAAAAATGCTTTGTAACCAAATGAATGCTGCATTGCTAGGTATTGTTGTGCCTTGCTATCTGCAGCCGCTGTGTATACCCTGAGCTCCTCCACAGATAGTACTCTGCATAACAGGTGCACAAAGTAATACTTTATCTGTTCACACATGGCATTATCTGTTGGTGGCTTCTCATGTTTTCTTTACTATTGTGCAATGGCATAATGATGCCAACCCCCTCAAAAGACCAGCATTCCCAAAGGAGGTAATTTATTTGTGGTCTCCCCTTTCTCCAAAAAAAACAAAAGAGAAGGTCTTTATGATATCAACAATGCCCTTGGATGGTTTGTGTACATTGCAGAATATTATTGTAATTCTGATGCAGATTCCTACCTTTTTGTTAACAAAACATTTTCATCATGCCCTGTTCTATGGCAGGGCAAAGTTTGGTTCATTAAAGTGGAGCTCCGCCCAAAAGGGGAAGTTTCGCTTTAATGCTTTGGCCCCTGCTCCCCATTAAGGATTGGTACCTTTGGGGAAGGCTCAGTCAAGCCAATAAATCCTCATCAGTCCCTTTTGAGCAAGAAGATGAGGACAACCTTTGTTCAGGATGTTGATTCCTCCTTTTGTAAGGTTGATGAAATTCCTTTAAATAGAAGCAAAGCTGTGGAAGTATTTCAAGTGCCTCCAGAGGATGGCTTGACAATTCCCTTATGATGACTGAATCAAGTGCCTGCTCTACAAGATTGGAGCATGTTGTCACAGCAGGATGTCAAGGACCCCTGTCCCTTATGTGATTGGCCAGATACATGACTTTACCATTAGAAGATGCTGTGGCCTCAAAGGATGTACTCAATAACTGCATTGTCCTTGATCTTGGAAGGTGAAGTGGTTAGTTTGACTTCCTGCCTCAAGATGAACATCTGTTGAGTTAAAGGAGACTGGAGTTCAAGTCCATTTCCAAGCTCACTCCAGAGAGAGTAGCTGCTGCATTTCTGGCTGGGAGTCAAAGAAAAAGCCAGCACATAATCCAAGAAGTCAATGAAGAGCTTCATGTCCGAATGCATTCTGGTATTTTGGGAATTGTCATCCATACATGTCTTATGGGAACTTGGTGGTTCCTCTTTGGACATAGGTATAGCTTTGGTGACAGACACATGACTATGAGTGACTACTCAAGGCAAGCATTTCAGGTTATATTTGAGATATTTCATCCTTCACATCTCAGATCCAGCAGGTTTGGTAGACTCAGTTGAACTCTCACCCACTATCAAGTTGGGTTTCTGGACTGGTAGCAGTCAGAGGGACTTTGTTAGAAGACATGGATTACGCCTTGTATGGAAGCGAGCCAATACTTGTAGTTGGAGAATCAGAATCTTCTGCAATGTCATTACCATCTGATGACCCAGTGGCTGGTGGTGCAGTAAAACACCAGCATTCTAGCCTTTAGTGACCTCATCCAAGGTGGGCCTGTCCTGGTGAAGTTAGACAGCTCAATGACTGTCCTACATCCGGAAACAAGGGGGCACTTAGTGTCTCCCTCCTGAAGGAGGTTTCTCTGATTCTGGAGTGGGCCCAAATCAATATCCTGCAGCTATCTGCTGCCTTTGTGCCCAGTCGGAATAATCTTTAGGCAAACAATTTGTCCAGGACAATCCTGGATGACAATGAATAGCCCAGACTGCCATAAGTCTTTTGTGAACTAACGAGCTTGGTAATCACTTCCAGAGGTAGACCTGTTCACATCCTCAGTCAACACCAAGTTGCTTTCTATTCCAGGGTCCAGCATCTACAAGCAATCAGGGTGGAGGTGCTGATCGCAGAGTGGGTCTTCAGGAGAGCTTATGCCTTTCTGCCTCTCCCTCTGATTCTCAGCTTCCTGCTGAGGCTGTGGCAGGGAAAGGTGATCGTTCTGGTAGTGATCCCAGATTGGTTGAAGGTGCATTGGTACCCTCTGCCCCTCCTAATGAGTGCCAAGGATCCACTCTCTCTGCCAGTAAGATCGGATTCTCCAAAAGTAACATTCATCCAACACCTGACAGGCTCATGCCTTGGGTCTTGAGAGGCAGAGGCTAATAGATTTCGGGGCTCTGTAAAGGTTGTGAGTACTCTTATGAAAGCAAAGGAGCACAGCACTAACAGTGCCTACAGTAGAATGACATAAATTCACAGGATTGCTGCTAATCAAGGTTTTACACTGGGCTCTTCACATTCTGAAGTTTCTGTTGGAGAAGCTTGATTTAGGTTTATGCATAAGTACACTATTGTAACACATTTCAGCTATCTCTGCTTTCACCAGCATACAGTGGGCATCCAACACCCAATTATACTCTCCTTCGAGCTATAACTTGGTTGAAGCCTACCTAAGGGATTGTTTGTGACTTGCTTGCATCAGATACCTTCAGTTTTCAGCGAGAGGTACCACAAGGGGCCACTTTGATTTATTTCCTGGTGGCAATTCCATCAACCAGAAGAGTGTCTGTATTAGCGGCCCTGGGGTTTACGTTCATCCTGGATAAGGTGGTACTCATGCTGATGCTCGAGATCGTGCCTAAGTGGCCTTCATAGCCCATATCACACAGAAAATTGTCCTTCCTACATGCTTCTTTGGGAGTACTAAAGAAGTTAGTCCATCAGATGTCAGTCAAGCTTTAAAATTTAACATCAAGGCTTCATCTTTCATTAGGAAGTTAGAGCACTTGTCGGTCATTCCATGTAGAGGAATTCGTGATTTTATGGCTTCCAACAAGATTATTGCCTCCTGGTTGGTGAAGCTCATCTCCTTGGCCTACAAAGTGAAAGGCAGCTACGTGGATGTCAATTATTATTATTATACAGTATTTATATAGCGCCAACAGTTTGCTCAGCGCTGTACATTACAGTGGGAGACAGTACACGAGACAGTACAGTAACAATACAATTCGATACACGAGGGGTTTGAGGGCCTTGGTCCTTGGAGTTTACAATCTAGGAGGGAGGGGATAGTGGTCCAGGAGGAAATAGCTGTGGGGGATGGAGTGGTAGGAAGAGTGGAGGAGATCGGCAATTAGCTGAGGGCGGGGTAGGCTTCCCTGAAGAGATGGGTTTTCAGGGTGCGCCTAAAGGAGAGGAGGGTAGGTGATAGTCTGATAGATTGGGGTAGGGAAGCCCTGGAGAAGTCCTGGAGATGGGCATAGGAGGAGGAGACCAGGGAAATAGAGAGTAGGAAGTCTTGCAAGGAGCGGCCTAGTACGTTTTGGGTGGTATTTGGATATCAGGTCGGTGATGTAATTTGGGGCAGTGTTATGAATAGCTTTGTACGTCAATGTTAACATTTTGAATTTTATCCGTTGGGCAATCGGAAGCCAGTGGAGGGATTGGCAGAGGGGAGTGGCGGATACGGAGCGGTTAGTAATGGATGAGTGGATGAGTCTGGCCACAGTACTCAGGATAGACTGAAGCGGGGATAGCCTGTGGTGAGGTAAGCCGGTGAGGACTGAGTTACTGTAGTCAAGTTGTGATATGATAAGGGAGTGAATGAGTTGCTTAGTAGTTTCTGGGGTTAGGAACGGATGTATTTTGGAGATGTTGCGGAGGTGGAGTCTACATGAGTTTGTCAGTGATTGGACCTGGGGCTGGAAAGACAGATTGGAGTCTAGGATGACACCTAGTACTCTGGCTTGCGGGGTGGGACTGATGGTGGCATTGTTGGTCGTGATGGAGAAGTCGGGGGGGGGGGGCGCGGGCTGGGGAAAAAACTAGGAGCTCGGTTTTGGAAAGGTTTAATTTGAGGAAGTGGAGTGACATCCAATCCGATATGTCGTTCAGTAGGCTAGTGATTCGGGCGGAGACTGAAGGGGTGAGGCGAGGGGTAGAGAGATTTGCGTGTCATCAGCATAGAGATGGTAGTTGAAGCCGTGAGAGTGTATCAGTTGGCCAAGGGAGGAGGTGTAGACGGAGAAGAGAAGGGGCTCGAGGACAGAACCTTGAGGGACCCCAACGGAGAGGGGGAGTGAGGGGGAGGTGGCAGCATTATTGGTAACACTGAAGGAGTGCTGTGAAAGATAGGAAGAGAGCCAGGAGAGAGCGGAGTCTCTGAGGCCAAGAGAGTAGTTTTTTGAGGAGGAGGGGGTGGTCAACCGTGTCGAAAGCCATGGAGAGGTCGAGGAGTAGGAGCACTGAATAGTGGCCATTAGCTTTGGCGGTTAGCAGGTCGTTGGTGAGTTTGAGTAGGGCAGTTTCGGTGGAGTGTAGGGGACGGAAGCCAGACTGTAGGGGATCAAGGAGGTTGTTGTCGGTGAGGTGGGAACTCAGGCGATTATAGACTAAGCGCTCAAGGAGTTTGGATGTAAATGGCAGCAGGGAGATGTGTCTAAGGTTGTTCAGGTCGGTGGGATCCAGGGAGGGTTTTTTAAGAATGGGAGTGATGTGCGTTTGCTTCAGAGGGAAGGGGAATGCGGGAGAGGATGGAGGAGGAGGGTGATCGTAGGGGGACAGGGTCAAGGGGGCAGGTGGTGAGGCGGGCTTCAGAGAAGATCTTAGTGATCTCTTCAGTGGTAGCAAGGTCGAAGGAGAGGGGTGATGAGGGGGTTTTTGTGTGAGGGATGCTAGGTGGGGTGGAAGTCTGAGCAGTGGCGATGTTCCTACGAATTGCTTCGATCTTGTTTTTGAAGTGATTGACAATCTCGTGGACGGTGAGTGAGGTACTGGGTGGAGGTGGGGGCGGAGAGAGTAGAGAGTTAAAAGTAGAAAAGAGCCAGCGAGGACTGGAGGAGAGGGTATTGATGAGGGTCACAAAGTAGGCTTGCTTGGCAGCGTGGAGGGAGGAAGTGTAGGTGAGGAAGGCAGGTGAACGCTTGTTGGGATCTGGCTTTGCGCCATAGTCGCTCCAGCGCACGAATGCGTCGTTTGAGATTTTTGGTGTGTTCAGTCTGCCAGGGTTGAAGCGCTCGGGGTCTAATGCTTCGTGTGGTTAGAGGCGCTAGCGAGTCTAGAGCGGCTGACAGCGAGTTGTTATAAACAGTAGTGGCCAGGTCAGGGCAGGACAGGGGAAGGATATTGCAGAGTGGAAGGAGGCAGGGTTCAAAATGCGGAGGTTTCGGCTGGTGATAGTTTGACATTTGGAGGGGTAGACGAAGAAGGTTGTGGTCAGAGAGAGGAAAGGGGGTGTTTGTGAGGTTGTGGGGAGTGCAGAGATGAGAGAAAACAAGGTCCAGGGTGTTCCCGTTGGAGTGGGTGGTGGACTGTATACAATGTGCGAGTGCAAAAGAAGAGGTTAAGTGGAGGAGTTGGGATGTAGCCGGGTTATTTATGTTGATAGGGATGTTGAAGTCTCCAAGGATGATGGTGGGTAGCTCAGAGGAGAGAAAGAAGGGTAGCCAGGCGGAGAAGTTGAAACGGGTCCAGGAGGCCGATAGATTACAGCAATCCTCAGAGGGATTGGTGAGAATAGTTGGATGCAGTGGGCCTCAAAGGAGGAGAAGGATAGAGAGGTGGGGTTTGGGAGGACTTGGAAGGTGCTCAGCGGTGACAGGAGCGTACCAACCCCACCAGCGGAAGTGTTTCCCAGGTGGTGGAGATGAGGTGTAGAAAAGGTTGTGAGGGGTGGGCATCAGCTGTGGGAGATGGGCGTAGTAAAGGCTGGGGGATTGCAGAATCAGCAGTGGGACTTTGTCCCACACTGTACTCACGGGGGTCATCAGATGGGCTTTAGGTCTGGGAAGGTTGCATCATGGTAGGCGATGGTAGGGCTCACCAGGTCAAGGTCATCTGTTGGGCTCTGCAGGTTCGGGCAGGGTTGCGTCGTGGTAGGGGATGGTAGGCCTCACCAGGCCGAGATCATCTGCTGGGCTCAGTAGTGTGGAAATAAGCTAGCTTCGGGTCGCTCTTTTGGGTGCAGATGGGGATGTGTGGGTGGAGCTCCTTTAAGCCAGTTGCAGGCTCCCATTGGGTTGTCAGGAGGGGGGGGGGTACCGTGGTAGGCCGCAACAGGCCCTGCCAGGCCAGGTGCTGGGGTAGTGAGGTAGGCCTCGGCCTAGGTGGTGCAGGTCCCTTGCTCCTTCGTGGTAGGGTCGGGGAGACAACCGGTGCCCTCCCCCTGTCGTCAACTACCTGGGTGGTAGGGTTGTGAGGTGGGGGCTGAGTGGTGTGGTTGGCCTGGTGGTCTATGTGGCTTTGGGCTGTGCTGGGATGGTGTGTGGCCTAGATGCGGGGGCCGCAGCGGGCTCTGCAGGCCAGGTGCCGGAGTTGTGGGCAGTGGGAGGCAGCGGAGTTGTGGGTGGTGGGAGGCTTATATGGCTGCACTCTCTTTTGGCTTGTGTCCCTTATGGTTAGTAACTATTGAGTATCAGTGGCTGGGCCCTGCAGGACGGGAGCCACTGCAAAGAGGCTCCGGCGGGGAGGCAGCGGTGGAGCGGTGGGGAGGTTCAGGCGGCCGCTCCTCCTTCTCAGGCCAGGCGTACCTCTGGGCGGTAGTGGGCCGCAGCTTGTTGTGCATGGGCGGCTCGAGGAGTGGCGCCGGAGCGACGAAGGGCCGGCGCCGCGTGGAGGACCAGGCTGGATCGTCCGCCGCGAGGAGAACGGCTCTCCCCTCCAGGTAGGGGAGGTAGGGGAGATCACTGGCTGCTGCACTCCCTGGGATGGCGGGCGGGAGCGCGGAGGCGACCAGAGCTGTGTGTATATATATATATATATATATATATATATATATATATAGGTCAATATATATATATAGATAGATAGATCTATATAGGTCAATATTTACATTCATGGTTCATTACTGTATAGAAGCAGTCTGAATGACAGTTGAGTTTGGCAGAGGCATCCTGGCTTTGGCTTTTTAGCCAGAATTGAGGAGTGTGAAGCATTATCCCTCCCCTATGTGCCTAGTTAGTTCCCAGCTGTGCTGACATGGAGCTGTCAGGAAAATGGAAAATTGAATGACAGATACTTACCGTAATTTTCCTTTCCTGAAGGGCTGACATGGATGTCAGCATAATTCCCACCCAGCTTGGTAGGACTAGTGACAGAACGGTGAGGCTGCAGGTGGGCTCAAATTTATGAGTTAGGTCCTGGAAGCATGGAGGGGGGGCAGGGCCCTTACCCCCAGCTGTGCTGACATGGAGCCCATCAGGAAAGGAAAATTACGGCAAGTAGCTGTCATTCAATTTTCCGTTTTATATAAGTGCATTAATACAAAACTGCTTGTCACTATAAATAAGATATTCAAATGGGTTTAGTATTAATCATAAACACAGTTCAATCTTAGTGCAGCACCAGAAGTGAGACTATAGTGATCTTTCCAAAAATTAAGTCCAAAAGTCAGTGAATCAAGAAAATAGTGATTCCATTGTACATATTCCCTCAAAACACATATATTGGTGTCCGTGAAGTCCAAATGTCACCTCTCCAGCATATAGCACCATGTGACTTCACACATAAAAAAAATATACATTTGCACCCCTCTTGAGACCTGATGTCTCCAGTCTTAATAAAAGTTCTCTTCCTCTCCTCATCTGTGCTCAAATGAAAGGAAAACAGACCTAGTGCTCTCTGTACATATTTTATTTAACCACTTGCCTTCTGGAAGATTTACAGCCTTCCTGACCAGGCCAATTTTTACATATTCAGCACTGCGCTATTTCGACTGGCAATTGCGCGGTCATGCAAGTCTGTACCCAGACAGATGTATGTCCTTTTTTTCACACAAATAGAGCTTTCTTTTGGTGGTATTTGATCACCACTAGGTTTTTTATTTTTTGTGATATGAACGAAAAAAGGCTGAACATTTTGAAAAAAAAAAATATTTTCTAATTTAGATTACAAAAAAAAATCCAACAAACTCAGTCATAAATTTAGGCCAAAAGATGAACGAACAAAACCAGCGCTCCAGTCTTCATACAACCAAGGCAATGCCAAAATGCCAACCGAAGAGGTGCTGCCCTTTTAATATCAGGGAATCTAACCACTTGTGGAAAAGAACAAACAAGGGCTCACTCTCATCGTGCATTACCGTGGTATAACACGTATTTATTAAATAAAAAGAGGATATATACTCACAAACCAACGTGATAAAAGGCAGTAAAAGTAGTCCACAAAGACAGTCACAATGCATCTGTGTCTAATGATGCAGGTAGGCTAACGCGTTTCGGGAGCTAAACCCCCTCTGAGGAAGGAGCTCTGAGGAAGGGGGTTTAGTTCCCGAAACGCATTAGCCTATCTGCATCATTAGACACAGATGCATTGTGACTGTCTTTGTGGACTACTTTTACTGCCTTTTATCATGTTGGTTTGTGAGTATATATCCTCTTTTTATTTAATAAATACGTGTTATACCACGGTAATGCACGATGAGAGTGCGCCCTTGTTTGTTCTTTTTCATAAATTTAGGCCAAAATGTATTCTGCAACATGTCTTTGTAAAAAAAGAAAATCCCAATACGTGTATAATATTTGGTTTGTGTGAAAGTTATAGCATCTACAAACTATGGTATATATACTGGGATTTATGCAGCTTTTACTTTCTGACTGCCTCCCACATTTCTTGAGGTGCCAGGGCCGTACAAAAATCCCCCAAATAACTCCCTCTTTGGAAAGCAGACACCCCAATGAATTTGTTGAGAGGCATTTTGAGTCCATGAAAAAAATTTTTTTGCCACAAATGTTTTTTACACATACCGTATATACTCGAGTATAAGCCGAGTTTTTCAGCACATTTTTTGTGCTGAAAAACGGCCCCCTCGGCTTATACTCGACTCTACATCTGCAGATAGTGGGGCGCGCCCCCCAGGAGGGGCAAGAGGCTCCGTCAAGGGGGGCGCGTACAGGGGTGGGCAGAGGGCTGCTGTCTCTTACCTGGCTCCGGTCCCACGATGATCCATCCAGGAAGCGCTGCTCCTTCCGTCACTCCGGCCACTCCCTCACTCCTGCCGCTCGGCTCCGCCTCCTCACCGGTGATTGGCCGCCAGAACTGTAGCTCAGGAAAGGTACACAGGCGGCCAATCACGGGCGAGGAGGCGGAGCCGAGCGGACCCGCGAAAATCGAGTGAGGTAAAAGCTGGTAAGTGTGCAGTGCAGAGGTGCTGCTGCAACCACATATGCTGGCTGCAGCAGCACCATACTGCAACAGGGGTCAGCAAGTGTCATTGGTGTCAGTGGGAGGAATAGTGCCGCATCATTGGTGTCACTGATACTAATGATGGGGCATTATTCCTCCCACTGACACCAACGATGGGGCACTATTCCTCCCACTGACACCAATGATGGGGCACTATTCCTCCCACTGATACTAATGATGGGGCACTATTCCTCCCACTGACACCAACAATGGGGCACTATTCCTCCCACTGACACCAATGATGGGGCACTATTCCTCCCACTGATACTAATGATGGGGCATTATTCCTCCCACTGACACCAACGATGGGGCACTATTCCTCCCACTGATACCAATGATGGGGCATTATTCCTCCCACTGACACCAACGATGGGGCACTATTCCTCCCAGTGATACCAATGATGGGGCATTATTCCTCCCACTGACACCAGCGATGGGGCACTATTCCTCCCAGTGGTACCATTACATTTTTGTTTTTTCTTCATTTTCCAAAAACCTGTGGCAACAAATGAGATCTATAAAATACTTACCATGCTCCTTAGCAATAAGCTTGAAGTGTCTTATTTCCAAAAAGGGATCATCTGGGGGGGGTGCTTCTACTGTCCTGGCATTTCAGGGCCAACATTAGAAGTGTATGCCATACATAACCCACTCTTATAATCACTTGAAGAACAAGCCTTTTCTGAATCTTTTTGTTTACATGAGAAGTTTATTTCCTGGAAAATTACTTTGAACCCCAAAATTATATATATTTTTAAAGCAATGGCCCTAGAGAATAAAATGGTGAGTGTTGCAATATTTTATGAAATATAAAAGGTGCAGCGCTAAAGTAATGAATGAATCAAATGAAATACTTCTAAAACATGTGCATATACATAACTAAATAATAAGGTGAATAGAAGCAGCAATAGAATGAATAGCAGCAATATTAAAAGGTAGACACAGTGAGGCGCTCTGATCAGCGCTACCAGTCTAAAGTGCGAGAGTTCATGAGTTATTAATATACTGATAACTGTGGTGATGGTATCTGTGACACTGAGTGGTCAGCGTTGAGTGATATAAAATGAATAGTGACTGATAGTGAACATATGTCAAATGACACAATTGTGATAAACAATAGTTATAAAAAAGTCCAGAAAATAAATCCCTGAACAGGTAACATCCAGTGCTGGTGAATCCGTGAAAAGTATTCTTTTATATGCACTCACCAGAAGCGCATATAAAATGCACCTGAACAGCTGGTTTCTTCCCCAGGTAAGTCAGGCAGCACACCCATCAGTAATAGGACCATGAAGGCCAGGATGATTTCAGATAGGGATGACGACACCAAGAACAATGCAAACTGTGATGAAAAATCCTGAGGAGTTAGCTCACAAAAGAGCCAGAGAAAATCGGCTAATAGTGTAGTACTTTATTAAAGGTACAGAGTATCCACATGGAGAGTACAAACAAACAGTATAAAAGAACTCACTAAAATGGCCGCCGGATCTTCTTGCGGCCTCGGCGGAGTAACATCAATGCACTGGCTCCTTCTCTGACGTGTTTCGTGAGCATGCACATTTTCAAAGGAATATGCCTGCTAATGGATGTCTATGCAATCTTATTTATAGTCCAGAGCATGTGCTTGTCAGCGGGTGCCATTTTCCCGGAGCCCGCATGTGTGAACGGTCTCCGTTTTCCCAGGGACCAACATACCAGCAACACAAAGCAGAGACTCCTCAGTGGAGGGAGAAGCAATACTCGAAACCTTTTGCATGGAATGGGAAAGGATATGTATTAGATATGCTCTTATAGTATAGCTTCCAATGATAAGACAAAAGAATAAACCACAAACATGCACGTGTCAGCGGGCGCCATTTTTCCAGAGCCCGCATGTATGGACGGGCGCCGTTTTCCCAAAGACCACCATACCAGCAACACAAACAAAGACTCCTCAGTGCAATACCCGAAACCTTTTGCATGGAGTGCTCTCATAGTGTAGTTTACAATAATTTCATGACAAAAGACTGATTGGCGATAGTCCTTACATTGAGATAAAACTCCATTTACTTAAAGCGGGAAAAATTATAAAAACGTGCAAAATTATGGTCATCCGGTAACCGCCATTATAATGTGACAATAATGATACTTATAAGATGAGGAAAAGATTATTATACAAACTTCGCTATTATGGGTAACATAATGATCTATATGAAATAGATTTCCCTCAAAACCGGGTACTCTAGGTAAATATCAAAAAAGGCATATCTATTAAGGGAACACTGTATTTAAAAAATGAAATCATAATGATCAGAATGAGTCTCATTATGTGTGCTGGTCATGTTATAATAATGCAAGAACTAAAATATATATAAAAACGTAAAAATCTAACACAATAAAATTCCTAAAATAGGAGTAAAAAATATGAAATGTAATCCTAAAAATAAAACTACTCTGAACATAATAAGAATAAGACCATTATATAAATGAAATTAGAATGAGGATCAATAAATAAAATAGCCTGTAAGCCAATCTAGTTATAAAATATGATACATGGATTGTGATATAGATGTATTCGCTATGATATGAAAAATTGCTCCTATAAATAGAATGACTAAAGAATGGAATGACCTCAATCCCAGAGGGATAAGAAGGTGATAACCACACAGGGGACAGAGGTATCGAAGATGAGGGACTAGAACAAACTAATAGCAAATGTAAATGAATAGACTAGGATAGAAGGAAATATAGACTAAGATAACTAAAAATACATAAAAAATTTATATTTCAATATTTTTATTAAATTTTTCAGGGAAAAAACAAAGGAATGAGACATTGTTCATTTATACTTTATTGCAATAAAACATTATACAGTTGATGAGCATTGTTGTTGTTATTATTCCATTCGTTAGGCAATGGTGGAGTTGGTCTCATTTAGCGATATCATCAGAGGTATTTATATATTTATGAAGAACCTTGGTGAGGAAAAGGGTTGTTAGGGGGGTTATTGGTAGGGGAGCTGGAGGTGGGGGGGAAAAAGGGGGGAAAGATATAATTGGGTGGATAAGGATGAGGATGTACCAGTCAAGGTTTAGGAGATGTTTTTAACTATTTGAATGTTATCAGAGTTGTACAGAACATTTTGGGTGACTTAACCATTGGGTCCATTTCTGGTTAAATTTAAGGTGGGAGGAAGTATTGACTGCAGATTTTTTCTCCATTTCGCATTGGAAGTTGAGGTCTATAATTAGTGAGGTAATTGGTGGGGCGTTATTTGTGTTTCATAATCTGGTGATGTTTATTTTGGCAGCAAAAAGTGTGTGGGTGATAATTGTGCGGGAGTGAGGGGGGAATTTCTCAATTCCGATATGTAGGAGTGCTAATGAGGGGTTCGGGGTAATCACAATTTTGGTTATATCAGATATTAGTTGGAAGGTGGAGCTCCGGAAGGATCTAAGTGATTTACATGACCAAAGAATATGTATCGTTGAGCCTGTTTCCCTGCGTTGTCTCCAGCATGTGGGAGAGTGTTTTGGGTAGTAGAGAGAGAGTTTGACCGGAGTCAGGTACCATTGGTGGAGTATTTTTAGATATGACTCCCAGTGGGAGCTGCATCTGGTAGCTTTATATGTAATGTTGAAAGCATTTTCCCAGCATTGTAAGGTTATTTGTTCTGATAGGATTTTTTCCCAATTGGTAAGAGAAGTAGTTTGTAGCGTGAATTGTAGGTTAGTGAGGTATGTATAGAAGGTAGAGATGCCTTTACCTGGGTATTGAAATTTGGTGAAAAAAGGGAATGCTGTAATTGGTATTTTGGTAATGTGAGGTAGTATTGTTGTTTGTAGGCAGTGAGCAATTCTTAGGTATGTGAAGTTTTCAGAATTAGGTAGATTATATTTTGCTTGAGAGTTTGGAAGGGGCATATAGATTGGTTGGCGTAGAGGTCTGAAATACTAGTTATGCCTTGTTTTGTCCAATGTGATAGGTCTACCGAGGGTATAAGAAGATGCAGAATATTGGTTGGGGGTGGGGATTTTTTTGATGTACTTGAATTTGGTGGACAAGAGGTTGCGCCAAACTTGTAGGGAGGCTTGTATGCAGGGATGTTTTAGTTTGTGTTCTATGCGGTTGGTTGGTGGGGTTAGGATTATATTTTGGGGTTTAAGGGGGTGAAAAGGAAGGATTTCCATTGTGGACCAAATTTTTTCTTTCGATGGGTTCCTCCAGAAATACATTTGGTCTAGAAAAGTTGTGGTGTAGTAAGACTTGAGGTGTGGGAGTCCTGCTCCTTTAGTTGTAGGGCGTATTAAGAGGTTTGTGGTGCATCTGGGCTTTTTCGAATTCCATAGAAATTTTGTGAGGATTGTTTGTAGGCTAGAAAAGAATGAGTTGGGGATTGGTATAGGGAGTGTACAGAATATGTATATGATTTTGGGTAGAATGAACATTTTTAGGGTTGCCACTCGGTCTAGTTTGGAGAGTTCTGAGGTACAGAGTGTGGTTAGTTCTCGGGGAATAGTTTCAAGTAATGTTTTATGGTTTGCGGAGTATAATTGATCCATTGTTGGTGTGAGTCTGATACCTAAGTAAGGGATGTTGTTTGTTTCCCATGAGAAGGGAAATTTGTTTGAAATAAGGTTTGGAGTTGGGGTGAAATGTGGAGGTTTAGTATGGAAGATTTGGGTTCGTTAAGTTTGTAGTATGATACTATTGAATAGTTATAGAGGTGTGAGCGAATCGTATTAAGGGACGTTTTTGGGTTGGTCACCATCTGTATAATATTGTCCGCAAATAGACTAATTTTGTGTTCTAAGTTGAGATGTGTGATTCCTGTGAATGATCGGTCCTCTCTGAGTTTGGATGCTAGGGGTTCAATAAGGAGTGTAAATATTATCAGGGAGAGTGGACAACCTTGTCTGGTGCTGTTAGAGATGTCAAAGGGGTCAGATAATGTGCCGTCTGTCAGAACTCTAGCGGATGGATGTGAGTATAATGATAGAATGACGTTCAGCATCCAACCTGTGATACCAAATTTTTGAAGAGTGAGTTGCATAAATTTCCAATGTATCCGGTCGAATGCTTTTTCTGCGTCCAGAGATAAAAGTAAGGAGGGGCATTTGGTGTTTTCTAAGTTGTGTAGGAGGGAGATAAGTCTTCTAGTCACAAAGGGTGATTGGCGACCTGGGATGAAACCTACTTGGTCTGGGTGGATTAGAGTTGGGAGATATGGGAGAAGTCTTCGAGATATAATTTTTGTGTATAGTTTTATGTAGGTATTGAGTAGTGCGATTGGCCTGTAGTTTTGAACAAGTTGAGGGTCTTTGCTGGGTTTTGGTATGGTCGTTATAATGGATTGTAGCATGTCCTTGGGAAATGAGCTCTTGTGGCAGCATGGTTAAAGAGTTTGGACAGATATGGAGCTAGGTCTGTGGATAAGTGTTTGTAGTATTCATTAGTGTATCCGTCATTTCCTGGAGATTTTTTGAGTGGGAGTTTTTTAATAGTTGTTTCTATTTCCTTGGGGGAAATAGGGATAAAGATGGCGTCAAGTTGGTCTGAGGATAGTTGGGGGAGGTTGGTCGTGTGGAGAAATTGTTGAATTGATGTGACCGTCAGTTGGACGGTGTTTGTGTCATTTTTGAGGTTGTATAGGTTTTGATAGTATTCTGCAAAGGCGTTAGCTATATCTTGCTGGTTTGTGTGTAGGGAATTTGTGGACGGATGTTTAATTGAAGCTATTTTGGATTTTAAACGTTTTTGTTTTATTGTTTTGGATAGTAGTGAGCTGGCTTTGTTACCTAATGAGTAGAATTTGGCTTTAATTTTTTGGAGATTTAGATCATATTTGTATAGAAGGAGGTATCTTAGTTTGTTTCTGTCTGTTGTGAGGGATGAGGAGGTTGCTGGGTCTGGGAATTTTTTGTTTTTTCCTTCATTTGTTTTAATTGAGGCTAGGAGCTCATCTATCTGTTGGGTTCTGTTTTTTGTAATGCGGGCATTTAGTTGTATCAAAATACCTCTGTTCTGTCCTCCTTATGTGTGAAGGTACATAGCTTGACAGACAGCTAAACCTTTCTCGGCAATGAGTTGACAAAGAAGCAACGTCCAACTTTGTCTTTATTGCAAAGATATAAGAGGTGAAACGACGATGCTATTGTGAACCTGAATGTGAGGGCTGGATCCTACCAGCATACCACAGGAATGGAGTCTGTGATGAGGAAATGGCTGCTATGAGCATGGCTGATGATGTAATCAGAGTTCATAGGCTACAAGCTATGGAAGCTGAAATGGGTCAAACTTCTACTGTGAAAAGATGCAGTGTATACAAACAGCCACTAGATGGAGCAGTTACACAATGAACAGAGAATTACAAACTGATAAGGCATACTAATAATGCCTAATTAACAAAGAACAAATTGCTAAAGGCATGACACTCCCCGTCTGGTATCTAAAGGATACCACATTAAATCACCCCTGGAGAGAGCAACAAAACCAGTTCAGTAACGGGTCTGAGGAAGAGTTTGGGCTCCTGTTGTCTGCAGACCTTGACCTCCACTTTTCTGACTTTCCCATCTTCACTTGGGAACACCTTGGTTATCAGTCCCAAAGGCCAGTCATTTCTTCTTGACTGAGAGTCTTTGACAAGAACAACATTACCAACCTCCATATTGGGTTTGCTGGTTTGCCATTTATTCCGGACTTGTAGAGTAGAGATGTATTGTTTTCTCCATTTATCCCAGAAGGTATCTGCTAGAGTCTGCACTCGTCTCCACTGACACTTGTACAAGTCTTTAGCACTAAATTCTCCAGGAGGAGCCGATGCTGTACCGACTTTTTGGGTGAGAAGAGTGGAAGGGGTGAGCAAGAAGGGATCTTCTGGATCACTGGATATTGAAGTCAAAGGTCTGGCGTTCATGATCGCCACTACTTCGGCCATGAAGGTTGAGAGGGTTTCATGGGTGAGCCTCGAAGTTCCCAGCTGTAGAAAAACAGAATCAAGGATCCGGCGAGCTATGCCAATCATACGCTCCCAAGAGCCTCCCATGTGAGACGCATGTGGGGGGTTGAATGTCCATTTACAGTCTTGGGCGGCAAGATATCTCTCTACATGGTCACTGTCAATGTTTGAGGGGATATGCAGTTCTTTGCAGGCCCCAACGAAGTTGGTACCTCTATCAGAGCGGATTAGTTTAACTGGGCCTCTGATGGAGATGAAACGTCTGAGAGCATTTATAAAGCTGGATGTGTCTAAAGACTCGATAACTTCTATATGCACAGCCCTGATACTCATGCATGTAAACATGACTGCCCAGCGTTTGCTGTTTGCCTGGCCTCCTCTAGTGTGCCGTGTGGTGACAGACCAGGGACCAAACACGTCAAGACCAACATTAGTAAAGGGAGGTTCTATACTGAGTCGGTCCGCAGGGAGGTTAGCCATCTTCTGTGACTGAAACATACCACGTAGTTTTTTGCAAGTGACACATTTGAAAATAAGACAACTCACAAGTCTTTTCGCTCCCACTACCCAAAATCCAGCTGTACGTAAAGCTCCTTCAGTGAACAAACGTCCCTGATGTTTAGTCTTCTCATGGTAGTGTTGCACAAGTAAAGATGCAATGTGATTGCTTGGAAGTATTATGGGATTACATTCTTTACTCTCGAACTTTGCATTTGAAATACGTCCCCCAACTCTCAACAGTCCATTAGCATCTATGAAGGGGTCAAGCCTCTTGAGGGAACTGTCTTTAGGAACACTCTTTTGATTTTGGATGAGTTCAAATTCTTGAGTATAAACCTCTTGTTGGATACAACGGATGATAACGTCTCTGGCCTGTGTGAGCTCATCCACTGTATGGGCCTTGTGACAGTAATGCCAACCTTTGCAGTGATCTGATCCTGTAGGTGTGGCTCTAAAGGATCTGGCTATGTGGATCAAGCCGGCTATAGCTCTGTTCAGTGATTTCCACGTAGAAAACTTGTTGAATCGTTTGGATCCAAGCTCTTTGTGAGAAACTCTTGTGGTGAGTACAGAAATATGAGGACGAATCTCTGCATCAGCATTTGGTTCTAATAGCTGAAATGAGTATTTCTCCAGGGTGTCAAGTACAGGTTTATAGAGGAATGGTGGCCCTGTGAACCACGTAGTATCTTTAAGGTGAGCTGCTGGAACAGCTCTTGTAGCATGGTCTGCTGGGTTGAGGTCAGTTGGTACATAGCACCACTGGGTAGGCTGTGTTGACCTCCTAATTCTTTGAACTCTGTTATGAACATAGACATAGAATCTCCTAGTCTCATTGTAAATGTAGCCCAATACTACTTTGCTGTCTGTATGAAACATTGTACTGACAAGTTTTATATCTATTTCTGACACAATGAGATCTGCCAGCTCTACTGCCAGAACAGCGGCACAAAGTTCCAGTCTTGGTATGGTAATCTCAGGGCTTGGTGCCAGTTTTGCCTTGCCCATTACAAAGCCAATTTGGACTTGACCTTTAATGTTTATAGTTTTAAGGTAAGCGACTGCAGCGATTGCTTTTACCGAAGCATCACAAAATATGCACAGCTGCCTAGACTGAACTTCTGCAGGGGAGAAGTGGGCATATGGCCTATAGATATGTAAGTTAGATAATGCCTGTAGAGAGTTTCTCCATGCTATCCATAGTGCTTCTTTCTCTGAGGGAAGTGGCGAATCCCAATCACACGTATCTGTGGTTAACTCTCTGAGCAGAGTCTTACCTTGGATGATCACAGGAGCTGCAAATCCAAGTGGATCATATAGACTGTTAATGGTAGATAACACTCCACGTCGTGTGAAAGGCTTTTGCTCTTGGTCGACCTGAAAGGTAAAGGTGTCAGATTTGAGGTCCCAGCTAAGCCCTAGGCTGCGCTGCATGGATATCGGGTCTGTCGCTAAGTCTAGATCTTTCAAATCACTGGCATGATCTTGAGTAGAGAAGGCTTCCATAACAACTTTGCTGTTTGAAGCTATCTTATGAAGTCTGAGGTTTGAACAGGAAATCATACTCTGGGTCCTTTTGAGTAGACTGATTGCAGCCTCTGGTGAGGGAAGCGACTTTAAGCCATCATCTACATAGAAGTCTCTTTCAACAAACTTCTTAACGTCTTTCCCATAGTCTTTTTCACCTTCTTGAGCAGAGAGTCTGAGTCCATAAATAGCGACAGCTGGAGATGGGCTGTTGCCAAAAACATGGACCTTCATGCGATATTCTATGATGTCTTGAGTAGGGTCATTGTCCTTGAACCAAAGAAATCTCAAGAAGTTCCTGTGCTCTTCTTTTACTAGGAAACAATAGAACATTTGTTGTATGTCGGCAACTATAGCGATGGGTTCTTTACGGAATCTGATGAGGACACCGAGAAGTGTGTTATTGAGGTCTGGTCCTGTCAAAAGGACATCATTGAGAGAGACTCCCTCATACTGTGAACTGGAGTCAAATACCACTCGGATTCGTCCTGGCTTCTTAGGGTGGTAAACGCCGAAGATTGGTAGATACCAGCATTCTTCTTTTTCTTTTAGCGGTGGAGCTACTTCTGCATGATTGTTCTCAAACATCTTTTTCATGAATAAGAAGAAATGTTCCATCATCTCTGGTCTTTTCTGAAAGTTGCGTTTAAGTGAACAGAAGCGTTTTAAGGCCTGATACCTGTTGTTGGGAAGATGACGTCTCTGTGTTTTGAAAGGTAGTGGTGCAACCCAGGTGTTTGTTTTATCCTTGAAGAATCCTTGTTCCATTATGCCCAAGAAGGCCTCATCTTCAATAGAGGGAGCTATCTTGTGGTCTTCCTTTGTCCTCTGGAACACCGTGCACCCCAAGTGATCTTGGTCTTCACTGCAAGAGTGGTTCTCGGTTTCTGTAAAGTCAGGATATAGCACACTTGCCGGCTTCTCTCTTAGAAGGAATCTGTTAGGACAAGGCTGAAAGAGGGATGGACGTCCATTCTCCAAGGTATTTGTGTAAAGAGAATTCACTGTGGTTGGCTTGTGAACATTTCCTAGGCAAACATCACCTATGATGACCCACCCCAGGTCAAGCTTCTGAGCATATGGAGAACTATGAGGACCATTTATTTGTTTTCTTACCTTGTGGACTCTTATGATATCTCTCCCAAGGAGAAGTACTATTTGGGCCTTTGGGTCGAGTGCAGGTATGAGATGCGCTATGGTCTTTAAATGTTCATGATGTAATGCTGCCTCAGGTGTAGGAATCTCTTCTCTATTGTTTGGGATCTGATTGCATTCAATCAAGGTAGGTAGTTGCAGGGATGCTTCACTATTTATGGATTCGACTTGGAAACCAGTAGCTCTTCTGCCTTTTTCTTCACTCACACCAGCGCAAGTTTTAAGTGAATATGAAGAGCAGTGTCCTTTAATACTGAAGCTATCAAAGAAGGCTGAGTTTGCAAGAGATCTATTGCTTTGGTCATCAAGGATGGCATACAACCTTACCGCTTTCTCTTTATGACCGATGGGGTAAACTGTAACAAGACAAATCTTGGAGCAAGATTTGTTACTAAGACCTTCTCCACAGACTTGGGTGCACTGGGGTGTCACTTCAGGAGGTACTGTGTCTCCCTCCTCCCCGCCGTGCTCTACAGCCTGGTCTGGGGGTGTGAGAGTCCATGGGGCTGGCCCAGGGTGTAAAGCTGTATTGTGCGCTTCACTGTTGCATTCCGAGCATTTGATGTTCGCTGTGCAGTCCTTTGCAAGATGAGAGGTTGAGGCACAACACCTGTAGCAAATGTGGTTTTCCTTGAGGAAAGTTCTGCG
Organism: Staurois parvus; assembly: GCF_062004578.1. Lineage (NCBI taxonomy): Eukaryota > Metazoa > Chordata > Amphibia > Anura > Ranidae > Staurois > Staurois parvus. Next base: position 795,479 of record NW_028318071.1, read on the forward strand.
ATCCCTGAGAAGTTTTCCTCTAAATCCTCTGCATTTCAACAATGAGTGTGGTTTCTTATGTAGAGGACATTCTCTGCATGGGTCCTTTGTGGAGATCGTCTCAGACTCTGTAGTACTGTAGGTTTTGTTTGAGGAGTCTTTAAGAGACACACTGGTTTTGTGTACTGCAACCGGTGTACCTTTCATGTTACGAAGTGAGATAGGTTTACCTGATTTGGGGTAAGCGGTGTCAAACATCGAGAAGTTAAAGCTGGGATCATTCCTAGTTTTTGCTTGTTGGTGCACGAAGTCCATAAAGAAAGAGAATGGAGGGAACGAGACATCGTACTGTTGCTTGTACCTGGAGCCTTGAGCAATCCACTTCTCTTGCAGGTTGTACGGTAATTTTTGTACTATGGGGTTTACACCACGTGCAGTATCTAAGAATGCCAGACCTTGTAAGTCTCCTTCAGTTTTGGCAACTTGTAGCTCTGTTAACAGATCACTCAGTTCTCTTAGCTTCTGGGAATCTTTGTTTTGGATCTTAGGGAAATCCTCAATTCTTTTGAAAAGTGCGTTCTCTATCACTTCTGGTGAGCCGTAACACTCCTCAAGTCTCTCCCATATCATGTTTAACCCTCTGATTGGGTAGTTAATATTAATGTCTCTAATCCGCCTTGCATGCTCTGTCGACTCATTTCCTAGCCACTTGACAAGAAGATCTACTTCCTCACATGCAGACAGATCCAGATCTCTAATATTATTCCTGAATGATGATCGCCATGACCTATAGCTTTCAGGTCTGTCATTAAACTTGGAGAGTCCCTTGGTTATTAACTCACGTCGGGCAAAGAATTTTAGAAAATCTGACATACCTGTATCTCTGTTTGACAGATTGTTGCTGTAATAGGCACCATCTACTTGTTCTTCCTTAAAGGGTTTGACCATACTGCGATCATTTGTGGGTTTGAATGCAGGTTGCATTGAGGGTTGATGTTCTATGGAACCGTCGACTTGTTCCATGCAGGGTCTTTGGTTAACTGAGGTCGCTTGTTGTATGACTGGAGTCTGTTGGAGCTCCTTAGCAGGGGTTGATGTCGCTCTTGGACCTGGATTTAGGCCGTCTTCTGACTTAGCATGTTGCAGTACGTAATCTGAAGTGCGTTGCAAGTTATTGTGAAGACTGGGTTCGGGCCTACTTATGTAGCTGAGTCTATCGCTTGTGAAGTTTGCTGCTTCCTCTAAAGCCTCTGCTTCTGCTACAGCAGCTGCAGCTTCTTTTTCCACAGTTAGCTTTTCTAGAGCTGCTTCCGTGCATGCTTTCTCTATTTTTAATTGTCTTTCTTGTTCGGCAAATGTCGCGCGGGTTTTGGCGGCCTCGGCCTTCGCGCGGGCAATGGCGACGGTGGAGCTGCTCAAAGATCTCCCTGAGCCTCTGGAGTTAACTGAGATGCGAGACCTTGTCTCGAACTGTCCGGATTCCCTTGCTGACATGATGATGCTGTGAACGGGTTAGCACACTTGCAACCGCTGCGGGTGGCAATGCTGCGTAGTTCCTCTTATCCAGCTTGTGAGAAGCCACCGTTTCGCTGCAGTCAGGACTTCAGGAGTCGCAGTCCTCGTATCCAGCTTGTAAGAAGCCGTCGTTTCACTGCAGTCAGGACTTCAGGAGTCGCAGTCCTCGTATCCAGCTTGTAAGAAGCCGTCGTTTCACTGCAGTCAGGACTTCAGGAGTCGCAGTCCTCGTATCCAGCTTGTAAGAAGCCGTCGTTTCACTGCAGTCAGGACTTCAGGAGTCGCAGTCCTCGTATCCAGCTTGTAAGAAGCCGTCGTTTCACTGCAGTCAGGACTTCAGGAGTCGCAGTCCTCGTATCCAGCTTGTAAGAAGCCGTCGTTTCACTGTTCTGTCCTCCTTATGTGTGAAGGTACATAGCTTGACAGACAGCTAAACCTTTCTCGGCAATGAGTTGACAAAGAAGCAACGTCCAACTTTGTCTTTATTGCAAAGATATAAGAGGTGAAACGACGATGCTATTGTGAACCTGAATGTGAGGGCTGGATCCTATCAGCATACCACAGGAATGGAGTCTGTGATGAGGAAATGGCTGCTATGAGCATGGCTGATGATGTAATCAGAGTTCATAGGCTACAAGCTATGGAAGCTGAAATGGGTCAAACTTCTACTGTGAAAAGATGCAGTGTATACAAACAGCCACTAGATGGAGCAGTTACACAATGAACAGAGAATTACAAACTGATAAGGCATACTAATAATGCCTAATTAACAAAGAACAAATTACTAAAGGCATGACAACCTCTCATGTATGCTTTATAGGTTGACCAAAAAATGGGTATGGATATATCAAGTGTATCGTTAAATTCAAAAATTGTCTTGTGGGCATGTAGTATTTGTTGCTTGTAGTCTCGATTTTTCAACAAAGTTGCATTCAGACGCCATATTCGGGGGATCTTCGAATGTTGTTTGCCTTCGAGGGAGATAGTGATTGGAGCATGGTCTGACCATGTGATAGTTCCGATCTTGGAGGAGGTAATGTGTTGTAGGGTCTATTTATCGGTGATGAAGTAGATTCTGGAGTAGGATAAGTGGGATGGAGAGTATTAGGTATAGTCCTTTTCTGTGCTGTGTTGGCATCTTCAAATATTGTAAAGGTCGTTAGAATGAAGGAATTGGTTAAAGGACTGTTTTGAAGATTTTTTTTGGATGAGGAGTCCAGAAGAGGGTTACCGATGATGTTAAAGTCACCGCCGATGAGTAATCTGCCTTTTCTATGCTGAGTGATAATGGAGTTAAGTTTGTTGAAGAATTGGAGTTGGTTGGTATTGGGACCATAGACGTTCACCAGTGTATGTAAAGTATCGTTGATTTTGCAGTTCAAATATGTGGTAGCGGCCTTGGGGTCTGATATTTCAGAAATGAATTGGAATTGTAGAGAGTCTTTTATGGCTGTAATGACGCAATTTTTCTTTTTGGGATTTGTTGCCATGTACATTGTGGAGAGGTGGAGGATGTTGAGTTTAGGAATTTTGGATGAAGCAAAGTGGGTCTCCTGTAATATAGAATGACAGGTTGTATGGAGAAGATTTCTCCTGAGAGTAAGGATCTTTTGAAGGGGGAGTTGAGGCACCAGACATTTAGTGAGGTTATGGTAATCATTTTGTTGCTTTGTAGATGGATAGAATCTCGTAGCGGTGGTGTTTCAGGTATTGTGGAGATGTGTGATTTTCCGCATGACAGATGTGGTGGACCATTGAATATGTACGTAGTTTGCTGGGTTTGGGTTTGTCTTGATTGTAGTAAGAGCATTCACTTGTATAAGTGTGTTTGTTGGGAGGAGTGGTTCTAGCGACTTTTGACTGGTAGATTGGGGTATGAACAGGGATAAAAAAAGACCTGCAAAAAACACAGGTAACATGTGTAGCAGGAACAGCTACTATAAACTGTGGAGGCACGGGTAAGCATGACTCATTCGAGAGCTCATGCTTAAGACGAACTTGAAAGTTTAACATATTCGATCTGGGGCCGATTGCCAGCTTATGGTTTAGTGAGTGAGGCCCAGGGTGTTTGGGCAAAAAGAGGTTAGACTTGTGCGTGGGGTTATGACCATTCTGCTTCCATCCGTTGTGGCCGGTTGGGTGTTGGTTGGTGGGAGTCTGTTGGGATGATGTCCCACGTTTTCAGTAGTTCGATGCCTGCTTCTAGAGATTTGATTGTGTAAAATTTACCTTAGTGTTTGACATTTAGTTTTGTAGGAAAGCCCCATTGGTATCCAATCCCATGGTTCCGTAAAGCTTTAGTTATTGTGACAAGCTTTTTACGGTTGGAGAGTGTGGCCTTGGATAGGTCTGCGAACAATTTGATGTTTGCTTGGGCTGAGGGAATGGAGGTAGGGTTCCTCGCCATGACCATTATTCTTTCCTTCACGTGATAAAAATGTATACGCGCCAGTGTATCCCTGGGGACCGTCACTGGTAGAAATGATGATTTGGGGATTCGATGTGCTTGATCTATAGCCAATTTCACATCTGTGAGGGAAGGGATTAGATTTTTCATGTATTGTTGAATATATGGGACAATGGCAACTGGGGTGACGGATTCTGGGATGCCACGGAATTTGATGTTTTGCCTGGAGAGATCTTCTAAATCTGCCAATTTGAGATTAATCTGTTCGATGTCGGCCTCATGGTCTGTGTGTGAATCTATGAGGTCATTGTGTGCGGTACACATTTCTTCTAGCTTGTTTTCAATATGGCAGATACGCTTTTCATGCATTTGAACCGTATTTGAGATTTGGGATAGTGATGTCATCATGTCATATGTAGTGTTTTGATGCAGAGAAAGGAGCATGTTTTTCATGAAAATCTCTGTGATGGGTTGGTCAGAAGCAGGGTAGGATTCAATTAAAGATGGAGCATTTTCTGTCAAAGTTGCGGCTGGGGGAGAGGATTGTCTGTCAGTGGGTGATCCTGTATTCAGTCTGGGCCTGGATTTAGCCAGGCTGCAGGATGTGGGGGACGGGGGGGGGGGAGACAACTCATCCGGGTCCCCAGGGTACAAAGATCCCTTCAGCCTGGCATTTGGGTGGTATGCTGTCTGTGATCCTGTGTTCTCCCCATGCTGTGCTGAGAAGCCGTTTGCTGTGCAGCTAGCGCCATCTTGGCTGCATATTGCTATTCCAGGGAAGAAGCTGGTTATCTTCCCTGGATTCCCTGGGGTCTAGCAGCAGTGGGTCATAGCCCGTTCAGATGGCGAGAGGTAAGGGAAGCTGTCAGTGTCCCTGATACGCTCTGGGGTCATAGTGTGTCGCTGTCAGGCTGGCAGATGGACGGAGCTCACCACACTCCAAAGTGCATGCACCCCTACATAAAAAATTAAAAAAAAAATTAACAAGGAGAATAAAAACAGGTCAACTATTGTCAATAAAGCAATTTATAACAATATCAATGTTGTGCCCCAAAGGAGCAAGGGTTTGCATCTCAAATATCCATCATGTTTCTAATCTAGATACAGCCCTACGCTTGTTACTGCCTCTCCAATGGGAGTGAATGAGATTAATTCCCATGAACTTCAAAAGAGATGGATCCCTATGATGGTGATATCTAAAATGTTTTAAAAGAGAGTGCTCCTTGAAGCCTTTTTTGATGTTATGAACATGCTTTTTTAATCTATCCCTTAGTCTCCTTGTAGTTCTACCAATGTATTGTTTTTTGCAGGGACATTCAAGGCGGTACACAACAAGTTTGCTATTACAGGTAATAAACGCATTCATATTGTAGCTTCTACCTGTGGAATGAGACTCAAAGGTGTCTTGTATCCTTTTGCGTGTCCCATCACACAGAAAATGCATTTATTACATGGATAAAATCCTTTCATATGTGAGGGCTGGCCCTACGAAAATTACCTTCGGGTTTTTCTGGTAAAACCTTTGCTAGAATGGGGTCAGTTCTTAGCACCCCCCAATTTTTATTTATAATCCTGGATATTTCCTTATGCTGAATTGAAAAATTGGTGACAAACGGGCAGACTTTAGTGGGCCTGTTGTCATTTCTGGTAGTTAGCATTGAGGATCTGTCCATCTCTGCTACTTGCCTAATTGTCCGATCTAATGTTGCATCATAATATCCCCTTTCAGAAAATCTGCTCTTTAGAACCTGTGCTTGGGAGAGAAAATCCACTATATTGTTACAATTCCTCCTGATCCTCAATTGGCCTTTTGATATATTCTGTAGCCTAAATGGATAATGACAACTTTCGACGGGGATATAGCTATTCCTATCGGTCGCTTTAAATTATGATTTGGTAATGATCCTAGTGCCTTGAGTCAGAAGTAGTTGTAACGAATTGCAAATTCTAATAATTCTAGGATAAATTTCTTTTGGCATGAGGGGATATCAGTGGCTCCATTAAGATAAAGTCAGCATAGGGACCCAATCCCACTAACTATGGGCCTTCCAGGGGGTTGTTGTTGATATTTTATGTATTTTAGGGAGACAGTAGAGGACCGGTAATCTAGGTGCAGTAGGGCATAGAAATTATTTTTCTTTTTTATTAATAATTTGCTTGTCAAACTCTCTCTTAATAATGGTCTTTAGGATACGTTTATAGGACACCAACGGGTCTTAGGTAAGAACACAGTAAGTTTCTGTGTTCCCTAAAATTCTATGGACCTTTGTTAAGGATAACTACTCCGCCAGCCGGATAACCAGGTCTTTATTATCTAGAAGCGATCTTATCGCTGCATCAATAGACCGCTGGTTGTTGGGGGTCTTAATATATAGGGACTCCAAATCTTTAATCACCATGTCTCTGAAAATATTGACATGGAAGTGGGCCTAAGTGGGTGGTTTGTAAAGAGAGGCATTTCTCAAATTAGATGGTTTGGCCTCACTGTATGTGTTAACGCTGGCAATGGGGTTAGTTGAAAAATATCTTTTGAGAGAAAGTTGCCTGGTAAACTTATGTATATCAACGGAAGTTTGAAACTTATTAAGCTTAGCTTTGGGAGCAAATTTTAATCCTTTATTCAGCAGAGAAAGTTCATTCAGGGATAGTTCAGTATGACTGAGATTAAAAATACCATTGTTGGATGAAAATATAGGGACTAGGGAACTTTGGGTACACCCTTCCCACCCCACCCCTACTCATCAAGGTAGGAAATATCAACATGAGGGTGGATGGTAACACCCTAGGGCAAAATTTTCTAGACCTGATGATGGAGGTTATAGACCATCACAACAGACATGGAAAGGTCCATGAAATGAGTCAGGTACCTACCATACAAATGGGAGAAATAACAGGGAGAATTATCATGATTACTACTCCCCTTCTTATGATGAGAGCAGAAATGCTTACTATTCTCCTCAACAGCAATGGGGAAACAGAAAACCCCATTTTAGACCACCGAAAGGGGTAATCAAGGGAATTCTAGGGTACAGTCACAGAGACATGAGTCGGACTACTACCCTACCCCTCAAACCAGACCTTTAGAACAATCGAGTAATTTTTTAGGGGAAAAACCATCCAGGAAATGAAGCGCACGTGCAAAGGAAAGCGAGGGGGAAAGAGGGTCAATAGACTCCAAAAAAAACGGATTTAACCAACAATAGTATTTTTAATCTCAGTCATACTGAACTATCCCCGAATTAACTTTCTCTGCTGAATAAAGGATTAAAATTCGCTCACAAAGCTAAGCTTAATAAGTTTCAAACTTACTTTGATATACATAAGTTTACCAGGCAACTTTCTCTCAAAAGATATTTTTTAACTAACTAACCCCATTGCCAGCATAAACGCATACAGTGAGGCCAAACCATCTAATTTGAGAAATGCCTCTCTTTACAACCCACCCACTCAGGCCCACTCCCATGTCAATATTTTCAGAGACATGGTGATGAAAGATTTGGAGTCCCTACATATTAAGAACCCCAACAACCAGCGGTCTATTGATGATCAGATTGCTTCTAGGTAATAAAGACCTGGTTATCCGGCCAGCAGATAAAGGACGGGGAGTAGTTATCCTTAACAAAACGGACTATATGGCAGAGGTCCATAGAATTTTAGGGGACACAGAAACTTACTGTGTTCTATCCAAAGACCCGTTGGTGTCCTATAAAGGTATCCTAAAAACCACTATTAAGAGAGGGTTTGATGAGCAAATTATTAATAAAAAAAGAATTTCTATGCCCTACTGCACCTAGATTACCGGTCCTCTACTGTCTCCCTAAAATACATAAAAATCAACAACAACCCCCTGGAAGGCCCGTAGTTAGTGAGATTGGGTCCCTATGTTCCAGAGTGGAAGAATATATTGATTACTTTTTGCAACCTCTAGTCGTGTCCACTCCATCTTTTCTTAAAGACACTAAGCAGGTCCTTAATGATATTAAAGGAATAACTGTAGAAACGGACACATTTTTGGTCACGGCAGATGTTGCCGCACTTTATAGTAATATTCGACACTCCGACGGGATGGCAGCTGCTGACTTTTATCTTAATGGAGCCACTGATATCCCCTCATACCAAAAGACGTTTATCCTAGAATTATTAGCATTTGCAATGCATCACAACTACTTCTGGTTTCATAAAACCTTTTATCTACAAACCATAGGTGTTGCAATGGGGGCCAGGTTCGCTCCTAGCCTAGCCAATTTATTCATGGCTAGGTGGGAGGAGGACATCATATACTCCAGAGAATGGCCAGAATTAATTTTCTACCACCGCTAAATTGATGACATTTTACTGTAATGGCATGTGAGGGAGGAGTCTCTGATCAATTTCTTTGGCACTTTGAACAATAATGACGAAAACATACAGCTTACCTACACTTATGATCCTAAAGTAAAGAGGTCAACTTCCTCGATTTGACTTTAATGATTCAAGGCACAAGGATCATCACCAAATCATATATTAAAGCGACCGATAGGTAGATTTTCAGAAAGGGGATATGATGATGCAACATTAGATCGGGCAATTGGGCAAGTAGCAGAGATGGACAGATCCTCAATGCTAACTGCCAGAAATGACAACAGGCCCAATATAGTCTGCCAATTTGTCACCAATTTTTCAATTCAGCATAAGGAAATATCCAGGATTATAAATAAAAATTGGGGGGTGCTAAGAACTGACCCTATTCTAGCAAAGGTTTTACCAGAAAAACCCGAAGTTACTTTTCGAAGGGCCAGCCCTCTGAGAAACAAAATAGCACCGAATGTCATAGACCCTCCAAATACTACCTCCTTCTCACATATGAAAGGATTTTATCCATGTAATAAATGCATTATCTGTAAGTGTGATGGGACATGCAAAAGGATGCATGACACCTTTTGAGTCCCATTCCACAGGTAGAAGCTACAATATGAATTCATTTAATACCTTTAATAGCAAACATGTTGTGTACCTCCTTGAATGTCCCTGCAAAAAACAATACATTGGTAGAACTACAAGGATACTAAGGGATAGATTAATAGAGCATGTTTATAACATTAAAAAAGGCTTCACGGAGCACTCTGTAAAAACATTTTAGATATCACCATCATAGGGATCCATCTCTTTTGAAGTTCATGGGAATCAATCTCATTCATTCCCATTGGAGAGGCAGTAACAAGCGTAGGGCTGTATCTAGATTAGAAACACGATGGATATTTGAGATGCAGACCCTTGCTCCTTTGGGGCACAACATTGATATTGTCAATAAAGCAATTGATATCAATAGTTGATCTGTTTTTTGTATCAATTGCTTTATGGACAATAGTTGACCTGTTTTTATTCTCCTTGTTAATTTTTTAAAAAATGTTTATGTATTTTTAGTTATCTTAGTCTATATTTCCTTCTATCCTAGTCTATTCATTTACATTTGCTATTAGTTTGTTCTAGTCCCTCTCCTTCGACATCTCTGTCCCCTGTGTGGTTATCACCTTCTTATCCCTCTGGAATTTTTTAGCCATTATATTCATAGGAGCAATTTTTCAAGTCATAGCGAATACATCTATATCACAATCCATAAATCAGATTATATCACAAGATTGGCTTAGTCTATTTTATTTATTTATCCCCATTCTCATTTCACTTTATATAATGGTCTTATTCTTATTATGTTCAGAGTAGTTTTATATTTAGGATTACATTTCATATTTTTTACTCCTATTTTAGGAATTTTATTGTATTAGATTTTTACGTTTTTATATCTATTTTAGTTCTTGCTTTGTTATAACATGACCAGCACACATAATGAGACTCATTCTGATCATTATGATTTGATTTTTTTTATATACGGTGTTCCCTTAATAGATATATGCCTTTTTTGATATTTACCTAGAGTACCCGGTTTTGAGGGAGATCTATTTCATATAGATCATTATGCTACCCATAATAGCAAAGTTTGTATAATAATCTTTTCCTCATCTTAGAAGTACCATTATTGTCATATTATAATGGCGGTTACCGGATGACCATAATTTTGCACATTTTTATAATTTTTCCCTCTTTAAGTACATGGATTTTTATCTCAATGTAAGGACTATTACCAATCAGTCTTTTGTCATGAAATTATTGTAAGCTAAACTATGAGAGCACTCCATGCAAAAGGTTTCGAGTATAGCACTGAGGAGTCTGTTTGTGTTGCTGGTATGGTGGTCTTTGGGAAAATGGTGCCCATCCATACATGCGGGCTCCGGAAAAATGGCGCCCGCCAACACGTGCATGCTTGTGGTTTATTATTTTGTCTTATAATTAGAGATGAGCGAATTATTCAAAAATTCGATTCGGCTGATTCGGCGAATTCGCGGAATAAATTCGATTTGAGTCGAATATATTCGCTGCGAATTTAACTTATAAAAAGGGTGTTTCTAGGCTTCAGAGAGCCTTTATATTAGTGCAGATGAGTGCCGTCGATCTTAGAATCACCGCACACTTCACTCATTTGGGCAGTCACGGGGCCAAAACCAGAGTGTGGAGCCACAGTGTGGCGGTGGAGGCAGCAGCAATGGGAGGCCGTACAGGGACCCATGACACACTCTGGACCTGGCAGCAGCATGAGGAGGCGGTACAGGGGCCCATGACAGATTACGGGCCTGGCAGCAGCATGAGGAGTCGGTACGGGGGCCCATGGCAGATTACGGGCCTGGCAGCAGCAATGGGAGGCCATACAGCACCCTATGACAAAATGGAACCCACCAGCAGTGTGAGGAGACCTGAAAGTGGCACATGGCAGAGTGTGGCGATGGAGACAGCAGCAATGGGAGGCCGTACAGGGACCCATGACACACTCTGGACCTGGCAGCAGCATGAGGAGGCGGTACAGGGGCCCATGACAGATTACGGGCCTGGCAGCAGCATGAGGAGTCGGTACGGGGGCCCATGGCAGATTACGGGCCTGGCAGCAGCAATGGGAGGCCGTACAGGGACCCATGACACACTCTGGACCTGGCAGCAGCATGAGGAGGCGGTACAGGGGCCCATGAAAGATTACGGGCCTGGCAGCAGCATGAGGAGTCGGTACGGGGGCCCATGGCAGATTACGGGCCTGGCAGCAGCAATGGGAGGCCCGTAATCTGCCAGCACCCTATGACAAAATGGAACCCACCAGCAGTGTGAGACCTGAAAGTGGCACATGGCAGAGTGTGGCGATGGAGACAGCAGCAATGGGAGGCCGTACAGGGACCCATGACACACTCTGGACCTGGCAGCAGCATGAGGAGGCGGTACAGGGGCCCATGACAGATTACGGGCCTGGCAGCAGCATGAGGAGTCGGTACGGGGGCCCATGGCAGATTACGGGCCTGGCAGCAGCAATGGGAGGCCCGTAATCTGCCAGCACCCTAGGACAAAATGGAACCCACCAGCAGTGTGAGGAGACCTGAAAGTGGCACATGGCAGAGTGTGGCGATGGAGACAGCAGCAATGGGAGGCCGTACAGGGACCCATGACACACTCTGGACCTGGCAGCAGCATGAGGAGGTGGTACAGGGGCCCATGACAGATTACGGGCCTGGCAGCAGCATGAGGAGTCGGTACGGGGGCCCATGGCAGATTACGGGCCTGGCAGCAGCAATGGGAGGCCGTACAGGGACCCATGACACACTCTGGACCTGGCAGCAGCAAGAGGAGGCGGTACAGGGGCCCATGGCAGAGTGGCGAAGCGTAAGCAGCTTAAATTGAAGGCCATACAGAGGCCTATGTTAAAAATAATAACATGTTTGGGGCATGATTCATGGCGGATTTAGTCAGTTGTGTCAGGAACTGGTGGTTTGAAATCCAGACTAATCCACGCCTGATTCATTTTCACAAACGTGAGTCTCTCCACACTTTGGGTGGACAGTCGTGTCCTCCGCGGAGTTACAATACCTCCTGCCGCACTAAACACGCGCTCCGATGCCACGCTACTGGCCGGGCATGACAGCCTTTCAAGGGCAAATTCAGCTAGTTGGGGCCAAAGGTCAAGTTTCGTTGCCCAGTAGTCAAGGGGATTGTCTACCTCGGTTGGCAGGGTGCTGTCCAAGTAGGCCCTAGCCTGTTGTTTGAGGTCCTGCTCCAGGTCCACCTGATGCTGCTGCTGCTGCGGCTGGTTAGTAGTTTCCTCACTGCGCTGGTGAAGAAAGCTACTCATCATCGACTGCAGACTGAGGCAGCCGCTGCTGGTGGAGCTGCCACTGCTCCTACCACCCCACCCCTCCCCTGCTGCCATGGCAGCGGAACGCGAGCGCACAGGGCCCACAGTGTCTGAGGATGGACGTTGGCGCAGAAAGGCAGAGACCAACTGACTACATAGGTGGTTTTTATAGTACGTTATTTTGGCCTCCCTCTCAGCAGGTGTGAAAAAGGCCACCATTTTTGAACGGTAGCGAGGGTCCAACAAGGTGGACAGCCAAAAGTCATCCCTCTGTCTGATGGTTATTATTCGGCTGTCGCTACGCAAGCAACCGACCATGCTATGGGCCATTTGTGCCAAGGAATGCGATGGACTCACTGCCTCCATCTCCACAGCATACTGCCACGGTGCGTCTGGGTCCTCTGTCTCCTCCTCCTCCTCTACCAGATGCTCCTGTTCCTCAACTCCTGTCCGCTGAGTGGAAAAACCACCCATTTCACTCAATAATTCCTGAGCACCAATGTCCTCCTCTACCTCCTCCTCTTCTTCCTGTCCTGCCCCCACAGGGGTCATGTGGCGTTGAGATCTGTGCGCCACGTCTACCGCACCCTGACCAGCCATTGTTAACAGCATTTGTTCCAGGACGTGCAACAGAGGAATTACGTCGTTCATCCCATAGTCCTGCCGACTCACGAATAGCGTGGCCTCCTCAAAGGGCCTGAGCAAGCGGCAGGTGTCACGCATGAGCTGCCAATGGCTGACATCGAAGTTACACAGGGGAGTACCTTTATCCGCTTGTAACATCAGGAAATCGGTGATGGCCTTTCGCTGTTCGTAAAGGCGGTCTAACATATGTAGGGTTGAATTCCACCTTGTTGCAACGTCGCAGATCAGGCGATGCTGTGGAATTCCGTTCTGCCGCTGCAGCTCAAGGAGGGTGTGCTTTGCGGTGTAGGAATGGCTGAAATGCATGCAAAGTTTACGTGACATTTTAAGGATGTCTTGCAGTGGGATGGTGGATTTTAGGAACCGCTTGACAACCAGATTGAACACGTGAGCCATGCATGGCGCATGGCACAACCTTCCTTGACGCAGAGCAGACACCATGTTCTTTCCGTTGTCGGTCAACATGGTTCCGATTTTCAGTTTGCGCGGAGACAGCCATCTGTCGATTTCTCTGTTCATTACACTCAGAAGTTCCTCCCCTGTGTGACTACGTTCGCCAAGGCATACCAGGTGCAGCACAGCGTGACACCGTTGCGCCCTGCACATGTGATATGCCGGTCGGGTAATGGGACTTGGCACGGGGGTGGCGGCTGAGGACACGGCGGAAGAAGAGGTGGTAGAGGCGGACATCTTGGATGGCAGCGTGACCTGTCCAAGTTGCTGGTGCGGCTGTGCCGGCACCACGTTCACCCAGTGGGCCGTAAATGACATGTACTGTAACGATTCTGTGTCCCTAAGTAACGATTCTGTGGCCCTAAAGTCTCTGTGGCCCTAACTCTGTCCCTAATACACAGAGGTCTGTCTCTCTTGAATGACTGGAGGCTAATGGAGAATTCTAAGATGGCCGCGATTTATAGCTCCACCATTACACAGTGCTGGCTGGCTGGCTGCTGATTGGCTAATGCGATCACATGTCATGAATGAATGCATTATGGGTCAGCGCGCCTTGTCTGCGCGCCTTCCCAGAGATCCCCGCTCCATCGCCACACATGTCGCCGCCATTTTTGGGAAAATTTGATTCGTGCATCCGAAGTTTGCTAATTTTCGGATTCGGCGCGAATCGAATATTTCCTAATCTTCTAAACGAATTCCACTTCGTCATGTTCGATTCGCTCATCTCTACTTATAATCATTGGAAGCTATACTATGAGACAGGGGCGGACTGACAACTCATGGGGCCCCTGGGCAATAGGGGATCATGGCGCCCCTGTGTCCTTGCCCAAACTCAAAAAAGCCTATGAAAAAGGTACCGAGGGCATCTCATGGGGCCCCCTACTGACCCCGGGACCTCGAGCAGTGCTCGAGTTTCCAAATGGTCAGCCGCCCCTGCTATGAGAGCATATCTAGTACATATCCTTTCCCATTCCATGCAAAAGGTTTTGGGTATTCCTTCTCCCTCCACCGAGGAGTCTCTTCTTTGTGTTGCTGGTATGTTGGTCCCCGGGAAAATGGAGCCCGTTCACACATGAGGTCTCCGGGAAAATGGCACCCGCTGACATGCACATGATCTGGACTATAAATAAGATTGCATAGACATCAATTAGCAGGCATATCCCTTTGAAAATGTGCGTGCGCACTTAACGTGTCAGAGAAGGAGCCAGAGAATTGGCATCACACCGCCGGGGCCGCACGAAGGTCAGGCGGCCATCTTAGTGAGTTGTTCTATACTGTTTGTTTGTACTCTCCACTTGGATACTCTGATGTTCTCTGGCTCTTTTGTGAGCTAACTCCTCAGGATTTCTCATCACGGTTTGCATGCTGCTTGGTGTCATCACCCCTATCTGAGATCATCCTGGCCTTCATGGTCCTATGACTGATGGATGTGCTGCCTGACTTACCTGGGGAAGAAACCAGCTGTTCATGCGCATTTTATATGCACTTCTGGTGAGAATACTTTTCACGGATTCACCAGCGCTGGATGTCACCTGTTCACGGATTTATTTTCTGGACTCTTTTATAACTATTGTTTATTGCAATTGTGTCATTTGACATATGTTCACTATCAGTCACTATTCATTTTATATCACCCAACGCTGACAATTCAGTGTCACGGATACCATCACCACAGTTATCAGTATATTAATTATTGCTGTATTATTTAGTCCTGAACTCTCGCACTTTAGAATGGTAGCACTGATCAGAGCGCCTCACTGTGTCTACCTTTTAACCACTTGCCTCCCTGCCACTGCATATATACGTGTGCAGGGCGGCACTGGGGCGCAAAAGCACGTTTTAAAACGGGCTCCGTGCTCCCGACGTTTTCGCGGGCAGGGGGCACGCGCGCGCGCTCCCGTCGACCCGTGGGTGACACCATTTGATCCCGGAGGGATCAATCATTCGATTTCAGCCAGTGATGTCTGGCTGAAATCAGATGATCGGTCCCTGTCCTATCCTGTCCTGTGTTGACAGTTACACAGGACAGGATATGATGTCATTCTTCTCTGCCTGGACACATTCCGTTCCAGACAGAGAAGAAGACATACAAATTGTGAGTAAAACACTGCACATACCCACAGTTAGAACACTCTAGGACACATTTAACTCCCTGATAGCCCCCCCCAGTTACCCCTTCACTGCCCTGTCACCCAGTGTCACTGATCAGTGAACCGATTTTTACTGATCACTGTATCAGTGTCGCTGGCGACTTCCGATAGAGTTAGCACCCCTCCCAGATAGCGCCAGCTTGCCCGCCAGTACACCAGTAATCCCGTTTAACCCCTTGATCGCCCCCCCCCCCCCAGTTAACCCCTTCACTGCCCTGTCACCAGTGTCACTGATCAGTGAACCAATTTTTACTGATCACTGTATCAGTGTCGCTGGCGACTTCCGATAGAGTTAGCGCCCCTCCCAGATAGCGCCAGCTTGCCCGCCAGTACACCAGTAATCCCGTTTAACCCCTTGATCACCCCCCCAGTTAACCCCTTCACTGCCCTGTCACCAGTGTCACTGATCAGTGAACCAATTTTTACTGATCACTGTATCAGTGTCGCTGGCGACTTCCGATAGAGTTAGCGCCCCTCCCAGATAGCGCCAGCTTGCCCGCCAGTACACCAGTAATCCCGTTTAACCCCTTGATCGCCCCCCCCCCCAGTTAACCCCTTCACTGCCCTGTCACCAGTGTCACTGATCAGTGAACCAATTTTTACTGATCACTGTATCAGTGTCGCTGGCGACTTCCGATAGTGTTAGCGCCCCTCCCAGATAGGGCCAGTTTGCCCGCCAGTACACCAGTAATCCCGTTTAACCCCTTGATCACCCCCCCAGTTAACCCCTTCACTGCCCTGTCACCAGTGTCACTGATCAGTGAACCAATTTTTACTGATCACTGTATCAGTGTCGCTGGCGACTTCCGATGGTGTGAGCGCCCCTCCCAGATAGCGCCAGATTGCTCGCTAGTACACCAGTAATCCCATTTAACCCCTTAATCTCCCCCCCCCCCCCAGTTAACCCATTCACTGCCCTTTCACCAGTGTCACTGATCAGTGAACCGATTTTTACTGATCACTGTATCAGTGTCGCTGGCGACTTGCGATAGAGTTAGCACCCCTCCCAGATAGCGCCAGATTGCCCGCCAGTACACCAGTAATCCCGTTTAACCCCTTGATCGCCCCCCCCCCCCTCCAGTTAAACCCTTCACTGCCTGTCACCCAGTGTCACTGATCAGTGAACCAATTTTCACTGATCACTGTATCAGTGTCGCTGGCGACTTCCGATAGAGTTAGCACCCCTCCCAGATAGCGCCAGATTGCCCGCCAGTACACCAGTAATCCCGTTTAACCCCTTGATCGCCCCCCCCCCCCAGTTAAACCCTTCATTGCCCTGTCACCCAGTGTCACTGATCAGTGAACCAATTTTTACCGATCACTGTATCAGTGTCGCTGGCGACTTCCGATAGAGTTAGCGCCCCTCCCAGATAGCGCCAGCTTGCCCGCCAGTACACCAGTAATCCCGTTTAACCCCTTGATCGCCCCCCCCCCAGTTAACCCCTTCACTGCCCTGTCACCAGTGTCACTGATCAGTGAACCAATTTTTACTGATCACTGTATCAGTGTCGCTGGCGACTTCCGATAGAGTTAGCGCCCCTCCCAGATAGCGCCAGCTTGCCCGCCAGTACACAAGTAATCCCGTTTAACCCCTTGATTGCCCCCCCCCAGTTAACCCCTTCACTGCCCTGTCACCAGTGTCACTGATCAGTGAACCAATTTTTACTGATCACTGTATCAGTGTCGCTGGCGACTTCCGATAGTGTTAGCGCCCCTCCCAGATAGGGCCAGTTTGCCCGCCAGTACACCAGTAATCCCGTTTAACCCCTTGATCACCCCCCCCTCCAGTTAACCCCTTCACTGCCCTGTCACCAGTGTCACTGATCAGTGAACCAATTTTTACTGATCACTGTATCAGTGTCGCTGGCGACTTCCGATAGTGTTAGCGCCCCTCCCAGATAGCGCCAGTTTGCCCGCTAGTGCACCAGAAATCCCATTTAACCCCTTGATCGCCCCCCCCCCCCCAGTTAACCCCTTCACTGCCCTGTCACCAGTGTCATTGATTACAGTGAACAGATTTTTACTGATCACTGTATTAGTGTCACTGGTGACTTCCGATAGTGTTAGCGCCCCTCCTAGATAGCGCCAGTTTGCCCGCTAATGCACGGGATTTTTTTTACCAAAAACATGTAGCAGAATACATTTTGGCTTAAATTTATGACTAACTTTGAGTTTACGATATATTTTTTATAGCTGAAAGTAGAAAATATTGTTTTTTTTCAAAATTTTTGTGGTTTTTTTGTTTATAGCGCAAAAAATAAAAAGCGCACAGGTGATCAAATACCACCAAAAGAAAGCTCTATTTGTGTGAAAAAAAGGACGTAATTTTCGTTTGGGTGCAGCATTGCATAACCGCGCAATTATCATTTGAGTTAGTGCAGCGCTGTATAGCAAAAAAAGGCATAAATTACAGTATCTATACCATAGTTTGTAGACGCTATAACTTTCACACAAAGCAATCAATATACACTTATTGGGATTTTTTTACCAAAAACATGTAGCAGAATACATTTTGGCTTAAATTTATGACTAACTTTGAGTTTACGATATATTTTTTATAGCTGAAAGTAGAAAATATTGTTTTTTTTCAAAATTTTCGTGGTTTTTTTGTTTATAGCGCAAAAAATAAAAAGCGCACAGGTGATCAAATACCACCAAAAGAAAGCTCTATTTGTGTGCAAAAAAGGACGTAAATTTTGTTTGGGTATAGCATTGCATGACCGCGCAATTATCATTTGAATTAGTGCAGCGCCAAACAGCAAAAAAAGGCCTGGTCATTAAGGGGGGTAAATCCTCTGGGGCTCAAGTGGTTAATTCATTACTTTAGCGCTGCACCTTTTATATTTCATTCACTAGTGAGGATACCAAGGGCGGTCCTTTAGTGCCAGCAGCTTATACCTTTCTACACACCCATAGCACTCACTGATGTTCCATATACGTTGCAATATTTTATGTCACACAGTATCTGCACGGCAATTTTTCAAACGCTAATTTTTTTGAAAAAATACACTTTTTTGAATATTCATGTGCAAAAACACAATATATTGCCCAATTGTTTGATAACATATAAAAGATGATGTTACGCTGAATAAATAGATATCAAACATGACATGCTTTAAAATTGCACATGCGCATGTAATGACGACAAACTACGTCAATTTTTAATATCGATAAGTGACGCTTATAAAGCCTTTACAGGTCGCCACTTTATATTTACACAGGAAATCTAGTGCTAGAATTACTGGCCTCAATCTAACATTTTTGGTGATACCTCACATGCATGGTGCAATCTCTGTTTACATACAGACACAGGGCCAATGCTTGAGTTCACCCCTTTGTGCATGAGCATGGGAAAGGGGGCAGGGGTAATTTTTTTTATTTTTACACTGTATTTTTTTTAATCACTTTTATTGTTATCACAGGGAAAGCCAAGGAAGGCAGCAGGGGTGTGGGGACATCCCTTTCTGCTGCTTGTAAAAATTATCCAGCAGCTAATTAGCCACTAGGATTACTTTTACATGAAAGCTGACCACCAGCTGCAAAAAACAATACCAGGATGATTGCAGCTGCAGGTTGATCGGAGCTGATCCTGCTAAAGCTGCATTTTTGGGGACACTATACAAATGAGGTACTAGTATAGTTCTGTTCATGATCAATATATTGATCCGTACAAATACTATACCAGTAATGGCGGTGAACAGTGACCTATAACATGAGTGCAATCTAACGCTAGCTGACCCAGACTGGGAGGAGAACTTAGAGACCTTGATATTATCTGATATCACTAGTGGCAGTAATACAGTGATCAGTGAAAGTCTATATACTGACACTGTACTAATGGCCCTGGCTGGGTGATGGGGTCATCAAAGGGTTAATAGGGGAGATTAAAGAGTTAAATGTGGTAATCTAACATGTGCGTGTAAAATGTAGTGCTGTAGCGTAGTAAAATGTAGAAAGCGATGTAACGTTACGTCGCTTTGCCCAGAGCTACTGCTCGCCCGCACTAGTAGTGCGGCAAGTAGTTCAATTTTTTGAGGGTTTCTTTCTTTTTTTTTTAAAATACTTTTATCACAGTAGTACAATGTTGTAAAAATGGTATAGCGAGCGCTACAGACAGAAATATGTAAACACCTAGAACTCCAAAAAAGGCAACCAACCCACCTTACAATGATCAATAAAAAAAGCAAATGGGTGCAGCGCTAGAATCAGAATGCAAAAACTCTCTATAAAGGTATATATGCGTATAAATGTCAATGATCAAAAAAGATGTGACACAATGGTGAACAGTGCGCTCATCAGTGAGAAATATTAAAGCACACATAAAGTCCTCATCCCAGATCAGTGGTTGAAGAGAAGTGAAAAAATCCTAGGAGCAAATAGAGTGCGCACTCACCAGAGGTGCGTTAAAATAACGCATGTAGAGAAGTATAATCTGCAAAATCTCTCCAGCATCAAGGCTCTGGTCAGATCGCACTCCGTACTATCCTCTGTCTCACCGCGAAGAACAGTAACCAGGATTCATCAAACCGTGTAGGCGTCAAGGTACTCCTTAGTCCAGATAGGTACTGTGGGAGATGGTGCTCTCAAAGAGAGCCCAAAAAAGGACGCCACATAGTGTGATGCTGTTTGACTAAGGTTTATTGGTCAAAAAGGGTGAAACAACAAGAAATTACTGACCATAGAAAGTTGGCCACATAGAGTGGCTAGATGTCCATAAGGGTCAGTTTGTCACAAAACTATTCAATTCAACATAAATCTGTCACCAAGATAATTCGTAACAATTGGAAGATTCTTATGTCAGATCCAGTTTTAAGACGATTTTTACCAGATAAACCACAGATCACCTTTAGAAAAGCCACTCCGCTGGGGAATAGAATAGCCCCAAATGTTCTCGACCCCCCTATATATGCTCCTTTTTTTCCACAAATGAAAGGTTTTTATCCATGTAGAAAATGCATGATTTGTACGAATAGTAACTTTACAAGCAGACATACAAGTTTCAACTCTACAGGAAACGGCAAGACCTTTAAGATTGACGATTTTATTACTTGCACAAGTAAATATGTTGTTTACCTAATACAATGCCCCTGCCATTTACAATATATTGGACGAACAATTAGACGGTTGAGAGATCGTTTAAAAGAACACGTGAACAATATCAGAAAGGGTTACAAAGATCACTCATTATCCCTCCATTATAAAACGCATCACAACCAAGACCCATCGTCATTAATATTTATGGGTATAGGAATGATAAACGCACATTGGAGAGGACAAAATAAAAAAAAGAGCTATCTCACAATTAGAATCTAAGTGGATATATAACCTGGGATCCTTATACCCAAAAGGTCACAATATTGAATTTGATTTGAATTGTTTCATTGATGACAGTTAATGTGCGTTTACATTGTCCTGAAATTATTGACACTTTTGCCCTGTATGAGTAGATGTGGTTGATAGTACCCTATTATTAACTACACCAACATAACTTGTAACTGTGAATTCTATTTATATATGTTTCTAGGTAGTTTTATCATGTACTATTTTTATGTATCATTATTGTTTTTTATGTATCATTATTGATGTTTGAGTTTATTTTTCTGACCATATGAAATAGATTATACTGTACTGACCTATTTTAAAATATATGCTTAATAAAATATATTAGATTTTAAATGTATTTATATTATCTACATCTATTTATCACAGCAGAAATGGCCATTGCATAACTATTTTATAACCATTTATTTTTATAACCATCTATTATCATGATTTTTAATTAATATTTTATATTTAATGTCAAGTTATTAGTGAGTAGTCATTGATTGACTATTCACATTCATATTTTAATGGAAAGCTAAATAAGGAGTAATTTCCCCTAATTTTATATTATGCAAATTCTGCAACATGCATCTATATATATATATATACAATTTGAACATACTGCAGCAAATTACCCATTTGTATTTGGATATGTTCCTCCTTGTATGAAGCCATTGTTACTAGATAGCATAATGCTCCTTTAGTTACAACAGTAATGTTTATTTTGTCAGCAGCTTGATCGGCGTTTATAAAAGACTTTGCTTTCCCCACCTATAACATGGTGCCTGCCTTGTTTGTTCTATATAATTCTAATGGACACTTGGGGAATAAGTGTGTTCTCCCCAGTGACCTATGGCAAAATGGCACCGATCCACTGCGCATGCGCGAGACGCCGGCAAAATGGCCACCGCGACTAGCGCGATTGCCATTTCTGTGAATAAATAGATGGGGAAGGATGTCCTGCTGTAAGCCCTGACCCTCTGAGGACGTGCATCGCACGAAACGCGTTAGAGGGGCTACAGCTTATGGACATCTAGCCACTCTATGTGGCCAACTTTCTATGGTCAGTAATTTCTTGTTGTTTCACCCTTTTTGACCAATAAACCTTAGTCAAACAGCATCACACTATGTGGCGTCCTTTTTTGGGCTCTCTTTGAGAGCACCATCTCCCACAGTACCTATCTGGACTAAGGAGTACCTTGACGCCTACACGGTTTGATGAATCCTGGTTACTGTTCTTCGCGGTGAGACAGAGGATAGTACGGAGTGCGATCTGACCAGAGCCTTGATGCTGGAGAGATTTTGCAGATTATACTTCTCTACATGCGTTATTTTAACGCACCTCTGGTGAGTGCGCACTCTATTTGCTCCTAGGATTTTTTCACTTCTCTTCAACCACTGATCTGGGATGAGGACTTTATGTGTGCTTTAATATTTCTCACTGATGAGCGCACTGTTCACCATTGTGTCACATCTTTTTTGATCATTGACATTTATACGCATATATACCTTTATAGAGAGTTTTTGCATTCTGATTCTAGCGCTGCACCCATTTGCTTTTTTTATTGATCAGTAGTACAATGTTACCATAGTAACATTGTACTACTCTGGGGGGTAATCAGGGATATTTTTTTACCACTTTGCTTTATAAAAAAAGATCATTGCTCTTCAATCCAAAGATTGCTTGAACTGTAATGAATGAGTTGAGTTCAATATAATAGTGATCTGTGATTGGCTTAAGCTGGTCACATGGTACAGGGTGCTGTGATTGGCCCCATGTGTCATGTGAGAGCTGTTGGCCAATCACCGCTCACCAGGAAGAGAAGCAGAGCTGGTATGAATCAGATTGATTCATAAGAGCTTTGCTATCATTGTGATTGCATAGCAATTACATGATCACCGGGTACCGTACACTGGGATCTTCATTTCACCAGACACAGAAATCGCGGGTGGGGAGTGCTGCACATAGGGTTCATAGGGCCGACTCATCCCTTTAAACCCGAACACATGTTAATTACACAGGTTCTGAGACCAATTTAATGCAGATAAGGCACTAAGTGAGTTTAATTGCCACCTTAATCAGCCACAGAACCTGTGTAATATGTGTTTGGTTTTAACGGGATGAGATGGCAACCCTAGCTGCGAGCGTGCAGAGCCCCGCTGTGTTAGTACAGCCAGAGCGACGTACCTGCAATGTACTACGGACGGGCAGTCAGCAAGCAGTTAAAATTGGCATTAAAAGCTACTCCCAACATGGTAAAGGTATACAGCTTTATAAATACAGGTAACAATCCTGCATCAGCTCTCATAGATCCTCCATACTGACACTGCTGGCAGCTTCCGGGAAGCATGATGACATCATGCCTGTCTCCACCTTACATACTTTCTAGGTGGGGCTTCGTCAGAGGTGCACAAACTCTTAAATATTTCATTTATAGTGCCGCACTGTTCTTTTATTCATGCACTTATGAATTATTTGTGTAGAAGTCTCACTTTTAGTGCTGCACAGCACAGGCGCAGCGATCGCTTAGCGAAGTGTGTCCCTTGGATCGAGGTAAAAAGCCAATGGCAGTGGCTCTTTACCACGTGATTGGCTATTTCCAATCACAGCCGGTCAACAAATGGAAACACAGAGCGGTAACTTGCTGTTACCAGCTTCCTCTACTCACACACAGATCTTGTGTGAGGAGAGGAATCTTCAAACAGTGAGTTTCTGTTCTGCACACAACCTATTGCACAAACAGATCACAGTGCCCCTGTCACAGTGCCCTCCCCCATCAGTGTACCTGTTGCCCATCAGTGCACCTGTCACCCATCAGTGCCCAACAGCAGTGCACCTGTCACATATAATCCATAAGTGCTGCCATCACCAGAGTAACCGTCACACAACCACCATCAGACAGCTGCCCATCAGTAGTGTACCCATCACACAGCTGCCCATCAGCAGTGTATCCGTCACACAGACACCATCAACAGAGTACTGTCATGCAGCCATCATCAGCAGGGTAGCCAGCCTACAGCCACCATCAGCAGTCTACCTGTCCCAGAGCCAGTCATGTAAAAAAAAAAATTACATTAGTGAAGAGGCGTTCAATATCCTCAGTATGAAAGATGAGAGCAGTGTGGCGCTCTCACTGTCCAATTCTGTATCAGTATATGAACCTATCAAAATCAGTGGATCAGCAACCGAATTGGAGGAGGAAAAGGTCCCTCCTAAAAGGATACTGTGCTACGAAGACCAGACAACCTCCAGCAGTGCAATACACCCCAACGGTCAATCGGCAAACACCAGTGGCTCTAGACCCATAGATGAAAGGCGCAGTACCAGCCCTAGTGTTGGACTCTGTTTGACTCGAACATCGGCCATTCATGTGTTCAGCAAACACATGAACGGTAAGAGCATTCGGTGGGCTGTTCTGCTGAGCGCCCCCCAATGTACTGCACTTTCGCAGTGCATTGTGACTTGACCACAGGTCAGGTGTCATGCTTTGGCCAATCACAGCACAATGCACTGTGAGAGCCATGATTGGCCAAAGTCACAGTGACTTTGGCCCATTGTGGCTAAATCCACGCCCCACACTATATACTCTGCGGTATGTTGCTGGAGTTTGGTGGAGTTAGTGGTGTTTTAGGAGTGTAGTGCAGTGTTGTGAAGAGCAGTGTAGTGGTGTCAGTGAAGTATCAGTGTGTTTTACAGCATTTCTGTATCACCGCTGTTCCCATTTTTTTTTCTTTTTTAATTTCTTTTTTAGATTTTTTTCTTTTTGCAGCATTAGGTTCTCTTGCTGCATCATTGGTGTCCCCCCCCCCCCCCCCCTTCTGTGTCACAGATTTTCTTCCTTCTGCATCAGCAGTGGTTCCCTTTTTTTTATTTTGGCCTTCTGAATTTTTTTTTAAATTAAAATTTTCTTTTTTTACCGCAGAAGCAGCAAAATATTTAGGGCATAATTGCTTTCCCCCCTTCTGCATTGCAGGTGTTCCTTACGCATCAGCAGTTTTATTTATTTTTTTTGGCTTTCTGAATTTTTTTTTTCCAGCAGCAGAAAAAAAATTTATCCATAATTGCTGTTCCTCCTGAGTCGCAGGTGTTTTTCCTTCTGTGTCGCCAGTGTGTTTTTTCTTTTCTGGCTTTCTTAATTTTATTACATTTATTTTAATTTTTGCAGCAGCAGTAAAAAAAAAACTCCATAATTGCTGAACCCCCTATTTTCTTTAATAAAAAAAAAATAAAATGGTTTATAGTGCACCAAGCATAAAAGTATTGCACCCAAGCAACAAATTCCCAGCCCACACTCTAAAATAAAAAGTTTAAAAATCCCCCCAAAAAATCCCCATCATGTCCAAAATGCCACAAGGAGAGGAAGATGCTCACATGCAGCTAAAAGAGGGCAAGCAGCCTCTGTGTTTACAGTGAAAAGTGGTGGTCGTGGATATGGTGCATCCCCTGCAGACAGGACACGATTGTGCTCTTTTCCAGTGATGGCTGTTATTGAGTCACAACATACAGAAGAGGTGGTGGAGTGGATAATTAAGCCATCTTCATCCTCCTCATCCTCTATCACCTAGGCTTATACTAGTTCGCCTTGCACAGCAGCTGCCAAACGCCTATTCCACAGGCTCCTTGTCCATAGTCCCACCATCATGCACGGAGTCAGTTGAATTATTCAAACATAGTGTCAGTCCCATGCTGCTGGAGGATGCACAGCAATTTCACTACTTTGATGTTGGTTCCCAGGTTGAGAAAGGGAGTGATGTCAGCCTAGAGAGAGGGGGTGCCAATGATGGACAAGAAATTGGCAGTCGTGTTCCCCCAGCCATAGCATACTGCCAAGTTGGCTCCAGTGACTAGTGGGGAGGGGATGATGTTGTTACTGACTGTACTTGGGTGTCTGAGAGAACAGAGGAGGAAAGTGAGGAGGCAACTTCAATGTGGTAGGGTGTGCTCCAGGGACAGGCATAAGGGCAGCCACCCTATTGCATCACACGACAGAGCTCCACAGGTGCTGGACACTGCTGACTCCCCGCTGACTTCTAAAAGTTCATTGGTGTGGGCTTTTTTCAACACAGGTGCAGCAGATCACAGCGTTGCTGCTTGCAGTCTGTCTGAAGCGGATCAAACATGGCCAAAACACCAGCCGCTTGGGCACCACATGCTTGACAAGACATATGACTACCTGCCATGAAGCCCACTGGCAACAACACCTGAAAGACCCACATCATAAAAAACTGCAGACTTCTCTTTGCTTCTCATCTGGGATCTCTACCCCTACTACACCTCAATTCTTTTCAACAGCCTCCACTGAGAGGGATGATGGTATAGTAATGGGTGCCACGGGTCATTGCTCCCAATCTGCTAGCAGTACAAAACCTGTTGATTTCACCAGGCAAATTTTGCTACCCCAGTTGCTGAACCATAAAAAAAGACCCATCCATCCACATGTCCAGCATATAAATGCTAGCTTGGACAAATTGCTAGCTTTACAACTGCTGCCTTTCCATCTGGTGGACTCTGCCCCCTTCAGTGAATTTGCTTAAATGTGCTGTACTACAATGGCAGGTTCTGAAAATAAATTTATTTTCACATAAGACCATTCCAGCTCTGTACTATGTGGAAGGCAATGTTTTGGCCTCATTGGCCACGGCAGTCAGCAGCAAGGGCCACATTACTGCTGACACGTGGTCCAGCAGGCATGGTCAGGGACATTACATTTCCTTCACAGTGCACTGGGTGACTCTACTGGCAGCTGGTAAGGATGCAGGGCAGGGTTCAGGGCTGGAGCTTGTTCTGCCACCACGCCTCTGCCTCTTCCTCTATGGCTTCTTCTGCTGAATTGTCCTCTGAGCCAACAGTGCTAAGCAAACTGTCAGGCTACAAGTTCAATTAAATTATTTTTTAATTTTTTTTTTATTGAATTTAACCCTTTAATGAATGGTTAGGGGTACAAGTACCCCTTACTCACTCACAAGGGGGAACCAGGCAGCATTAGGGTGCCCCCTTATTTAAAGACCTAAAGGGCCTGGTATGGTGTTTAGGGGGAATCCCACACATTTTTTTTTTACTTTTTACTACGGGGTCCCTCCTAACCTTCCTACCAGACCTAAAGCGTCTGTTGTTTTATGGGTTTTTTTTCCCCATTTTTAAAAAAAATGTTAGTCCTGCTGCAGCAGATTCTATACATTGTACAGATATGCAACTTCGCAGGTAGTTTAAGGGGACCTCCCCAAGCATATTAAAGAAATTTTTTTTGTTTGTTTTTACTTTATGCAATGAGACGGTACTTTCTGATTTTTTTTTTTTACACGGATTCATGTCCCTCAAGACAATACCCGAGTCCCCATCTCCCTTTTATGGCCAATAACTTGCATATATGCCTTTAAAATGGGCACTTTTGCATTTAAAAGTTTGAGTCCCGTAAACATGCATTGAGTTTGAAGTTCGTGAATTAGGGTCGAACATTCGACCATGAACCGAATACGGCAGTGTTTAGCCCAACACTAACTAGCACTGGAATATCCCATCAGACCCCAAGAATCAGGGCCCAAACATACTTCTCAGAAGCTCTTGCCAACCCATTATGGCTGCCCCCCAAGTCAGGATCAGCAAGTATTCACCCTTTCACCGCACAGCCAGGTGTGCAGGTCAACACTGAAACTTTTCAGAAATTGATTTTTTAAAATGTATTTTTGCCCGACAGTTTACTTCATTTTATTGTGGCCCAACAATATATTACTAACAACCCCAGTTCATCCTATGCCCGTCCGTTTGAATGGAGGAATTTGTTATTTTCAGGCCTAACCCTTAACATTGGGCTTACAAAAAAAAATGAACATGCTTACTGGTCCACACACTCCATCCACCACATGCCCATTTATTCCATTGTAATTCCCAGGTCACGGTAAGAGATGATCATGTGCTTCCTTCATTTCAATGACAATACCCAGTGCTCTCCCTGAGATCATCCCAACTATGACAAATTATAAAAAATGTGCCCACTTCTCAGTTTTTTTTCCCAAAGATTTGCTGAACTTTATGTCCCGGACCAAAAAAAAAACCCTTGTCCACTTCACTGGTCATCTGGGAATCAATCAATATATTCCAAGCAAAAGAGCCAGATATGGAGTAGAGCTCTACAAGCTTTGTGAAATAGCCACGGAATATTTATATGCGTTCAGCATGTATGAAGGCAAAGATTCCCAGCTCCGGCCCCCTGAGTGCCCAACCTACATCGGCATAAGTGGAAAAATTGTCTGGAACCAGGTTTTTCCACTTTTCAGAAAAGGTCATCGCATCTACCTAGAGAATTTCTATACCAGTCTGCCCCTTTTCCGACACCTGGATTTCAATGATCAGATGCTACAGCTGTATTTAGCAACAACAAAGTCCCATTTCTGTTTTTAAAAAGTTGCAATTTGTCCTAATCATTTGGCTGTTTATAATGCCTATGTAACCTACACCAAATCCACAGAAAGACCCACTGCCTTCCTCAGATTTATAGAAGAAATCGTTACGTCCCTTATCTAAGGATCACCCCAGAAAACACTCATTCCGAATCTGTGAGCAGACTTCATCAGAGTCTGCTTCCAACATTTTCACATGTCACTAAAATATTAGCCCATACTGTATTTCTAACAGCCTGCCATTTCCCCATTTTCAATATCTCTGCTGATCACTTGCCTGCTTCCTCAACCAACCATGCCATTGCCTTCCACTTTAACTGACCCTGGACTGTTTATCAACTGTGCCTCTGCTTGCCTTCTGCATTGTTTATCCACCACATTTCTGCCTTCCACCTGATCTGACCCTTGCCTGTTTGACTATGCTTCTGCATGCCATCTGAATTATCAAACACGTTTATGCCTTCTTCCTGGACTGACCTCAACCTGTAAACCATGTTTTTTGCCTGCCGCTTGGATTGATCTTTTGCCCTTCAAGTTCCTCATTCAGTCCGCCAGGGGCAAGTGTCCAAGGTATAGATCCAAAATGTCTCTTTCACAGGGATGTTTAAAACATTCTGCTGTAGGCAGGTCATGGGATATGGCTTTGATGACCCAGACCATCAGACCCGAAGAGGATTTTTGGTGAAATTCCAGGAACCAACATGGACAGAGAGACTTCACCACAAAGGGTAAAACTTACCTCATCCCTGAGTTTTACACCTGTTCATCTGAATATGTAGTCTACTGTCTCATGTCCATGCGGCTTGCTGTACGTTAGCCATACTATCCGGACCCTCAGGAAGAGGTTTGGGGAACACCGTCATTTTGTTGAGGATGGCATCAACAAACACAGTGTCCCCAGGCACTTCCAGGAATTTTAGGAACTTGAAGTCAGCACAGTTCTTTAAATATTTTATGGATGTGTCTCCTTGGCATTGCCTCCATGGTTTTCCACATTTTTGGGAGGCAAACTGACAGTCTTTTAGTGGTGGAGTTGTTCCACCATCACTCCTGTGTCTCTTGACACTAAAGTTGATCCACATATTGCATGTTAGTTTATACACCATGTGCTTTGTTTGTACCAGCTAGTGATTATCATATACTCTACGATCACACCTACTCACTTGATACCTCTAGTGCTTCAGCTTAAACATAGTTACATCCATTTCCTAATATTTCCGATAGCTAGCCATCCTTCCAAGATTCTTTTTATATTTCTATCCTTTATTATCTCTTGCTCTACATTATTTTCATTTTTTCAAATGGCATAGGTAGCATTATTGTTATCATCTAGAATTTTTGTTTACATATTTTCAATAATATGGAATCACCTGTTTTTGTATAAACATTTCTATTTTTAGATATCTATTTATTTATTCATACAGGACCCTTATGGTCTCTATGTTATAGTGCTTAGTGAGATACATGCCTAATTTGCATAATTTCCCCTTAACATTCCCCTTATATGTTTATTTTATTTATTGTATTTTAATTTAAGAGTGCTTAGTCTAATTAGTTTGAGAGGGAGGCTTGATATGTTTTTTGTACTAACTTATGATGACACTTGGGTCTCTCCATGAGTGGGCGGGGCCCTATAGTCTGCCACTATCATTTGCCAATATATGCCCCCTCTATGGCCTGATGAATGAGCATGCATGTTCTGAACACGTGCCACGCCTACTGCTTCTGTGCCTGGAGCTGACATCACTCATGCCTGCCTGCCCTGAGGATCCACACCGATCAGGAAGTACTGGGAACCACCAGCACAGCCAAGGACAGTGCTTTGGAGACTTGCCTGTAGTGGGACCAGCCAGGAGTTGCACAGTGGTTGACACCAGTTTGAATAGCGCTCATTTGATTATTGTGAGTTGCCAATTTTGTGGAATAAATTATTTGCTTATATTGCTGCACTTAGATGGCTCTGCTTCTCTCTTTTTTTTTGGTTCACACAGAGTCTCTTCTAGCTCTTTTTGAATCGGCTGCCACTAAGTCAAGCATTGCTGGAATATCCCTTAACCACCTTTGGACTTTAAGAACTTTACTTGTGTGGTTAATATACTATCCATCACAGTATACCTGTTTTTTTTTCTTTTTAGTGCGCCAAATATTTCTCTTGTACTTGGATGTTGGGCCTTGCTATGTGGCCAGGCTGTGAAAAGTCTCACACACGTGGTATCCCCATACTCAGAGTAGCAGAATGTGTTTTGGGGTGTAGTTGCAAGTATGCATATGCTATGCCAGATAAATAACCTGTTAATATGACAAATATGTGGGGAAAAAAAATCTTCATTTTCAATAAAATTGTGGGAAAAAAATTACAACTTAAAAAAAACTCACTATGCCTCTTACTAAATACTTTGGACTGTGTACTTTCCAAAAGGGGGTCATTTTGGGGGTGTTTGTACTGTCCTGGCTTATTAGTGTCTCAAGAAATGAGATAGGCCGTCAGTACATCTATAGCTTGTAACTTTCACACAAACCAGATAATATAGACAGCCTTAGGTTATTTTTAGCAAAGAAATGTAGCAGTATAAATTTTGGTCAAAATTTATGAAGAAAAAAATATTTATTTTACAACAGAAATGAAGAAAAATGCATGTTTTTTTTCAAATGTTTTGGTCTTTTTTCATTTACAGTGCAAAAAAAAAGCCCAGTGCTGATTAAATATTACCAAAAAAAAGCTTTATTTCTGTGAAAAAAGGAAAAACAAATCATATGGGTACAGTGTTGCATGACAGTGTTGCATGGTCTGGGCAGGAAGGAGATATAAGTGTACAGTAGGTAAGTGGTTAATAAAGTTGATGACCTGTTAACCACTTCCTGCCAGAGGTATGCATATATGTGGCCTCTTAGCACGTGGGCTTTACCACCAAGAGTCTGCATATGTAGCCCTATGTAAACACTTTTCTGTGGTGAGTGTGTGCTCCCCCAGCACAGTTACCGGGATGGAACGGAAAGCTCCCAACACGAACTTGTGACCGGGAGCTTTCCGATCATGTGACAGCCAATCACATAAACAGGAATGCTCGCCTCCGCCCCCCGGCATTTAGAAGCTCTTAAAGGGCAGGCATGGAGCTGCACTGCTGAGACACAATGACAGTGAGGACACTGAATCCTGCTGCCAAAGAAATGTCTGCAACATCTGAGCGAGTGGCCCTGGCATCTCAGGGATGAACAGATTTCACTACACTTCTAGTACTTGTATCTGGCCTGAATAGGACCACACCTGAGAGGCAGAGTGCCTTGCTGCTTAACTTATTAGATTCAGCCAGTGCGGGGAGGAGCCTAACTATGGCAGTGTAGGAGAGCACAGTGTGGGTGCTCTCCGTGCTTCCCCACCACCTCAGATACAATAGTTGGAGAGCAGGGGCCGGGGTGACCTACCAGAGTATGGTGGGTCCCGCAGTGGAGACGGTGCTCCGTTATCCTCGACGTCGGGCTGGATTGGAGACAGGTTGGAGTCACGCTCGAGGAAGTGAGGGCAGAGTGCAGGGTTGCCGAGGAGACAAGGAGGTGCGGCTTGACCACGTGTCAGCCGCAGAGAAGCACTGGGTAGGGGAAAAGCCGGCCGGCGTTTAGAGGTAAGAGGAGAAAGGAAGACGCCGGCTCGCTCCCCCCCCAGTACATGGTACTTCAAATGGGAAAATCGTGCAGCAGGATGCCCCCCCTGAATAGAGATGACCTTTCCACAGGGGAGTGATAAAGTGAAGAGACCCAGAGGAAACCCCCCCCCTGAAGAGAGCAATGGACTGTGACAACTGAGGAGTCTGCTGGTAGCTGTGGCTGTGGAGGGTGAGTGTGAGCAGCCTGGACTGACCATTGCTATGCATAAATGACTGTTTTTGTTGTCTAAGGGGAGAAAGAGGATTTGTGAAAGGGGGTTTCCCTGGGGGGTCTGATTGAGAGAAAGGAGGAATCTAAAGTGGCCTTGAAGGAGCACTAAGTGGAGAAGTGGACAATAATAAGTCTGGCAAAAATTGTTTGGGTCCCTGGCGCTTATTTTTATCAATTCTGGTGGTTCCCTTATTGAAGAAAACAAAACGCGCAGAAGAGATGAATAAAAATGTTAAAACAGTGGCCCAAAGGGGTCTCAAACTGGTACGATAAAAAAATATACATCACAAGGAAATGTGACTCCAGATAGGTCTCAAGGTGTCGGTGAAAAAAGTGAACTGGAAATAAGTATAGATGGCAGCCCTAGACTCTCCCTGGGAAAAAAATGTAGCAGCCAGCAAGCTACAGAAAATTTGGAGATGAGGGATATTGAAAGTGAATTACAAATTCCAAACAAGAAAGAGATGGCAGATATGTTCAAGAATCTAG
The DNA here is from genome assembly GCF_062004578.1 of Staurois parvus. NCBI lineage: Eukaryota > Metazoa > Chordata > Amphibia > Anura > Ranidae > Staurois > Staurois parvus. The sequence goes on from NW_028318071.1 coordinate 827,913, forward strand.
AAAAAACAATAAAACAAGAAATGACAAGTATACGAAGTGATCTGGGCCGGATGCTATTGAGGGTGGAGGAGACGGAGGAAAGAGTTAAAAATCATGCCCAATATATTTCTGACCTAGAGAAAAAGGACAATAGATATTAGGAAAGATCAAAAAAAATTGTTATACAGAATGGAAGCACAAGAAAACAGGGAGAGGAGAAACAATATTAGGGTAAGAGGAGTTCCAGAGTCGGTAAAGGGAGAAGAAACAGGAGGCCTTATCTGTAAAATCTTAAACTCCATAATGGACAGACCAGAAACAGAAGTGGTTAACCTGGAAGGTGTTTTCAGGATAGGAAAGAATCAACAAGGAAGTGGAAAAGAGAAACCAAGAGATATAATTGTCCAATTTCAGAAATGGGGAGATAAAGAAGAAGTATGAAGAAAGATTAAGGGAAGATCAAGTATCAAATATGGAGAAATTAATATACAGATTTTTGCGGATTTAACAGCAAAGACATTGTGGAGGAGAAGATCACTAAAACCCTTGTTAGAGCAGATGATAAAGCAAAAGGTGCAATATAGATGGGGTATTACGGAGTGTTTAATCGGATGGAAGAATGGAGTTACAACGCGTTTGAGATTCCCCGAGGACTTAAGAGACTTCTGTGATAGACTTGAGTTACAAATGATGGAGGTCCCTGGTTGGGAGGTAGAAGAGGGGGCTTTAGGAGGTAGAGGGAAAGAGGAGTGGCAGTTTGCTAGAAAAGGGAGATAGGGAACTGAGGGAGGGGGGTAGGGCGGTGGGTGGAAGTTTTCTTTTGTTTTTTTTCTCTTTCCGCTCAGCCCTACCCCTCTCTCTTCTCTCCCTCTCTTGGGGCCTCAAGAAATGTGGGGAGCATATCGAATTGATTGAAATAGTTTTGGGGTATCTGAGGTGGTGGGTGGTGGGGGGATCTGTCCATGGTTGGAGTTTAACCCCAACCAAGGTGGTAAATCTATGGTGGGTTTGGTCCCTCAAAAGATGTATAGGCAAAATGTAAGCCTAAAGGAAGGGAGGTGTGGGAGGGAGGGGGGGTGCACTGGAGGGTGGAGGGGTGAGGGATGTAAGCCTAAAGGAAGGGTGGAGGGGGGGTGGACTAAAGGGTGGAGGGGTGAGGGAGGGTAGGAGGGAGGATATTGGGTTGGATAGCTTGGAGGAAGACAGGAGTAATAGGGGCGGAGAGAGAGAGAGAGGAAAAGATGGAGAGAAGGGAAAGGATATAACGGAAATGGAAGATTTAAGATTTATAAGCTATAATAAAAATGGCTTGTGTTGTCCAGGGAAAAGATTTAAATTATATAAGGAACTACGACATAGAGCAGCTTCAGTGGTTTTCCTGCAGGAAACGCATTTTAAATTGAAGTCAAATGTAAAATTGAATTCTAGATATTATCCATTATGGTACTACGCAGATTCCCCTGTTAAGAGAGCAAAGGGTGTAGCTATAGGATTTGCAAAGAATATAAGGTTTGAGTTGGAAGAAAGAGAGACAGACCCGGAGGGGAGTTTTTTATTTCTGAGAGGTAAAATACAAGATATTGAATGTACAGTTGCTAATATCTATTGCCCTAATAAGAAGCCGGAGCTATTCCTGAAAAGAATTTTTAAAAAATTGACGGATTTTAGAAAGGGGTATTTGATAGTAGCTGGGGACTTTAATTTATGTATGCACCCACAAATGGATACAACTTCATCCACACAAAGAGAGGGTAGTAAGTCCCTAAGAGTACTGAGGAAAGTGATAAGGGAGTATCAGCTGGTGGACAGTTGGAGAATTATGTACATGAAAGATAGAGAATATTCCTTCTTCTCAAGGGTTCATGAGATGTATTCTAGACTGGACTACATACTGATAGATAACAGATTAATAGAGTCTTTGGTTAGAGTAACAATAGAGGTAATGTCACTCTCAGACCATGCCCCGGTTGTAATGAAAGTAGGATGGGGAAGAAGGCCTCCAGGAGGGTCGGTTTGGCGGTTGACTGAGGCTCTCCTAATGGATCCAGAGATCAAGCGAAAGATTGGAGAGGAAATTAGGAGATATTTTGAGGAAAATGAAACGGGAGATGTGTCAGAGGCTACAGTGTGGGAGGCCAATAAGGTATATATAAGGGGAGTCCTTATCGCAATTGGGGCAAGAAAGAAAAGAAAAAGGAGAGAGAAGATCAGTAGGCTCCTAAAGGAATTAGCGGAGTGTGAACAATTGCATAAAAAGAATATAACGAAAGAGATAATGCAGAAAGTAAAGGAAAAGAAGAAGAACTAGAGATTATGATGGAAGAAGAGAAGAAGAGAGTCTTTAACCGCTTGCCGCCCTGCCACTGTGTATATACGTGTGCAGGGCGGCAGTGGAGCGCAAAAGCACGTTTTAAAACGTGCTCCGCGCTCCCGACACATTCGCAGGTAGGGGGCACGATTCGATCCAGGAGGGATCAATCATTAGATTTCAGCCAGTGATTTCTGGCTGAAATCACATGATCGGTCCCTGTCCTATCCTGTCCTCTGTTGACATTTACACAGGGCAGGATATGATGTAATTCTTCTCTGCCTGGACACATTCCGTTCCAGACAGAGAAGAAGACATCCAAACAGTGAGTAAAACACTACACACTGACAGTTAGAACACTCTAGGTCACATTTAACCCCCTGATCGCCCCCCCCCCCCAGTTAACCCCTTCACTGCCCTGTCACCAGTGTCACTGATCAGTGAAGCGATTTTTACTGCTTACTGTATCAGTGTCACTGGCGACTTCCGATAGTGTTAGCGCCCCTCCCAGATAGCGCCAGATTGCCCGCCAGTACACCAGTAATCCCGTTTAACCCCTTGATCGCCCCCCCCCCCAGTTAACCCCTTCACTGCTCTGTCACCAGTGTCACTGATCAGTGAACCGATTTTTACTGATCACTGTATCAGTGTCGCTGGCGACTTCCGATAGTGTTAGCGCCCCTCCCAGATAGTGCCAGATTGCCCGCTAGTACACCAGTAATCCCATTTAACCCCGTAATCCCCCCCCCCCCAGTTAACCCCTTCACTGCCCTGTCACCAGTGTCACTGATCAGTGAACCGATTTTTACTGATCACTGTATCAGTGTCGCTGGCGACTTCCGATAGTGTTAGCGCCCCTCCCAGATAGTGCCAGATTGCCCGCTAATACATCAATAATCCCGTCTAACCCCTTGATCGCCCCCCCCCCTGAGTTGACCCCTTCACTGCCCTGTCACCAGTGACATTGATCAGTGAACAGATTTTTACTGATCACTGTATCAGTGTCGCTGGCGACTTCCGATAGTGTTAGCGCCCCTCCCAGATAGCGCCAGATTGCCTGCTAGTACACCAGTAATCCTATTTAACCCCTTAATCTCCCCCCAGTTAACCCCTTCACTGCCCTGTCACCAGTGTCACTGATCAGTGAAGCGATTTTTACTGATCACTGTATCAGTGTCGCTGGCGACTTCCGATAGTGTTAGCGCCCCTCCCAGATAGTGCCAGATTGCCCGCCAGTACACCAGTAATCCCGTTTAACCCCTTGATCCCCCCCCCAGTTAACCCCTTCACTGCCCTGTCACCAGTGTCACTGATCAGTGAACCAATTTTTACTGATCACTGTTGTATCAGTGTTGCTGGCGACTTCCGATAGTGTTAGCGCCCCTCCCAGATACCGCCAGATTGCCCGCCAGTACACCAGTAATCCCGTTTAACCCCTTGATCGCCCCCCCCCCGTTAACCCCTTCACTGCCCTGTCACCAGTGTCACTGATCAGTGAACCAATTTTTACTAATCACTGTATCAGTGTCGCTGGCGACTTCCGATAGTGTTAGCGCCCCTCCCAGATAGCGCCAGATTGCCCGCTAGTACACCAGTAATCCCATTTAACCCCTTAATCTCCCCCCCACCAGTTAACCCCTTCACTGCCCTGTCACCAGTGTCACTGATCAGTGAACCGATTTTTACTGATCACTGTATGTGTCGCTGGCGACTTCCGATAGTGTTAGCGCCCCTCCCAGATAGTGCTAGATTGCCCGCTAATACACCAATAATCCCGTCTAACCCCTTGATCGCCCCCTCCCCTGAGTTGACCCCTTCACTGCCCTGTCACCAGTGACATTGATCAGTGAACAGATTTTTACTGATCGCTGTATCAGTGTCGCTGGTGACTTCCGATAGTGTTAGCGCCCCTCCCAGATAGCACCAGTTTGCCCGCTAGTGCACCAGAAATCGCATTTAACCCCTTGATCGCCCCCCTCCCCAGTTAACCCCTTCACTGCCCTGTCACCAGTGTCATTGATTACAGTGAACAGATTTTTACTGATCACTGTATTAGTGTCACTGGTGACTCCGATAGTGTTAGCACCCCTCCTAGATAGCGCCAGTTTGCCCGCTAATGAACGGGATTTTTTTTACCAAAAACATGTAGCAGAATACATTTTGGCTTAAATTTATGACTAACTTTGAGTTTATGATATATTTTGTATAGCTGAAAGTAGAAAATATTGTTTTTTTTCAAAATGTTTGTGTTTTTTTTGATTATAGCGCAAAAAATAAAAAGCACACAGGTGATCAAATACCACCAAAAGAAAGCTCTATTTGTGTGAAAAAAAGGACGTAAATTTAGTTTGGGTACAGCATTGCATGACTGCGCAATTATCATTTGAATTAGTGCAGCGCCAAACAGCAAAAAAAGGCCTGGTCATTAAGGGGGGTAAATCCTCTGGGGCTCAAGTGGTTAATAAAGTGTTATGTGAAAGATATAGATGGGGGGATAGAACAGGAAAGTTTTTAATGAGAGCTTTGAGGAAAAAGAAAAATAGGAATTATGTAGAGAAAATAAAGAACCCTAAGGGAGAACTGGTTTACTCAACTAGAGATATTGCGAAAGTGTTCAGGGATTATTATAGCAAACTTTATAACATTGCCCCCCAAGATTTAACAGGTAAGGATGGAATAACAAATGTAGAAAAAAGAAGAATTCATTTAAAAAATGCAGGTCTACCGAAATTAAATGAACATCTTTTGAATTCGCTAGAATCTGAAATTACCTATGAAGAAATAAAGATAGCATTAAAAAATTCCATGACAGGCAAAAGCCCAGGGCCAGATGGGTATACTGTTAGATATTATAAAAAATATAGTAAATTGTTAATACCTAAATTGAAATCCTATTTCAACGCCTTGGGGGAGGAGATGGATATAAGATGAGAATCACTGCAGGCTCAGCGGTCCTCATTTACAAGGAAGGAAAAGATCCCACCCAATGTTCAAGTTATAGACTAATATCATTATTAAATATAGATACGAAGATTTATGCAAAGATCTTAGCAAATAGACTGAGAGAATTAATGCCTGAATGGGAGACATGAAGATCAGGTGGGTTTTGTTCAAGGGAGAGAGGGTAGAGATAATGGGTTGAGATTACTGTTGCTTATTCAGAAAAGTAGAAAGGGAAAGACTCCAGTGGTGGTTCTTTCAGTGGATGCAGAGAAGGCATTTGATAGAGTTAATTGGGGATATATGATGGATACATTGGAGATCCTCAGAGTGGGTGCTAGAATGAGAACTTAGATAGGAAAGTTGTATAGGGGCCCCCTCTACAGTGGTTATGGTAAATGGGGAGATGTCGGAGTCATTTGGGATGACAAATGGAACAGGACAGGGCTGCCCCCCGCTGTCCCCATTGTTGTATGTTTTGTCCTTGGAATCACTGTTGGCAACAATAAGGAAAAACTCAGACATAAAAGGAATATGGTTAGGAAATACAGAGCATAAGGTTGCCGCTTTTGCGGATGATTTATTGTTTTATGTAGGAAATCCTAGGATAACGCTCCCTAACTTAATGAGGACACTGAAGGAATATGGAAAGATGTCAAACTTAAAAATTAACCCATCTAAAACAGAGATATTAAATATAAACCTTCCAAATAAGGAAAAAAGGGGGATACAAGGGGAATTTCTCTTTGTATGGAAAGAGAGTGAACTAAAATATTTGGGGGTAAAACTCACTTCGGCATATAAAAACTTGTATAAATCAAATTATATAGTAATGTTAAATGAAATTAGAGAGGAATTAAAAAGACTAGGGGCAGGAAATCAGTCCTGGTTGAGACGTATAAATTTGATAAAAATGGTTATAGTTCCCAAAATCCTATATAAATTCCAAATGGTCCCTATTAAGCTTCCAGAGGTATATTTTAAGATAATGAAAAAGAGTGTGGGATAAAATGCACAAACAGTTAAAGTGGGAGTATAACTCATTCTTGATGCCATTGAGAAACTCCGGGTTCTTCCCGCCAGATAGGGAGGAAGTCTCAGGACAATGGATCAGGAATGAGGGAGCCCAGTTGAGAGATATAATGAAAGGTGTAGAATTGAGAACACTTAAGGACTTGGAAAAGGAAGAGGGAAAGATTTTCACTAAGATAGATAGCTGGAGCTATAATCAATTAAAATTTTTTGTGGGGAAATTGCCTAAGTCTTTGAGAGCTAGTATAGATTGGAACTTGTTTGAGAGGTTGTTGGGATCACGAGGTGATGGGAAACATGATACGGCAAAAATATATAAAATTCTCACGGAGTTAGATATAGGTGAAAAAAAATTAATGTATATAGAAAAATGGGAAAGAGATTTGGGGGTGGAGATAGATGAGGTTAAACAGAAAAAAATATTTAGATTGGTTCACGAGATTATAAGTACACGGGATGTGGAAATGAATTATAAATGTTTGACAAGAGGATATATTACACCGATTATAGAGTATAAGATGAGTGGGGAGAAATCACCTTTGTGTTGGCGGGGGTGTGGAGAGATAGGCACGTTTTACCACATATGGTGGGAATGTCCAAAGATACAAGTATTCTGGAGAAAAGTGGTACATCAAATTAGAAAGATTACGGAAATTGATATTAGTCTGGACCCTGGAACCTGCCTTTTACATAATACAGAAATATCAGTGAATAAATTTAAGGAATCAGGAGTATGGTACTTTTTAAAGGGATTGATCCCAAAGTTTTGGCGTCAAGTCGAAGCTTCAAAAAAACAGGACTGGATAGATAGAGTGGACCATTTTGTTAGATTGGAGAAACTGTTTTATATCCAGGAAGATGGGTTGGTGATATACTATGCGAAATGGAAAAAATGGGAAAAGTTTAGATCAAGGGTGAGTGGATAGGAAAAAAGGCCTCTCTTTTTCCTGCCCCTCTGTGTTGAGAATATGGGTTAAAGCCTCTTTTTCTCTTGCCAAAGAGCGGTAGTCGAAGGGTAGGGTGGGTGACTTTGGTTTTTCTAATGGGGGGGTCAGAAGAAATAAGGAAAATATGGGAAATGAGTGTACAAGTTTGTTATTGTTGTTATACGAATGTAAAGAAGTTACATTGTAGATTTAAATTTTTCCTAATATTTTGAAAACTAATAAATATTTAAGTTAAAAAAAAAACTTATTAGATTCAGAAGTCTATAGCATTTTCTTAACTCTAGGAGAAGATTATTTATACACAACTACAGTACAAGCCCTGGAACAGTATTTTAACAGCTTCCCATCCACCCTATAGCAGAAATACAGGGCGTGTATATATACGTGATTCACGCTCCCACAGTTTTCGTGGTTTGATCCCCAAGGGATCAGTTATCTGATTTAGGCCAGTGATCGTCAGCCTAAGTCAGATGATCGATCCCTGTCCTATCAGGGATCATCCTGTACCTGTGTTTATAGATACACAGATACAGGAAATGGTGAATCAAGACACACAGTGAGTAAAACAGCACACTTGCACAGTTAGATATTTTAGGACACAATTAACCCCTTGATCCCCCCCCCCCCGTTAACTCCTTCTGTGCCCTGTCACCAGTGTCATTAGTACAGTGTACAGATTTTTTGCTGATCACTGTATTAGTGTCGCCGGCTTCTTCAGATAGCGTCAGCGTCAGTTAGTGCCCCTCCCTGATAGCATCAGATTACCCGTCAGTACACCAGTAATCACATTTAACCCCTTGATTGCCAGGAACACGCTCACATACACAATAAACTTCCATTGCTAGTATAGTGTCTGAACGGATCGATATCTTGGATCAGATCAGCACTATACCAGCATTCACATTAATATAGTGTCCCCAAAAATGCAGCATTAGCGGGATCAGCCCCAGCACCTGCGTTTAGCCCCTATGCTCCCCCCCCTCTCCCCCAGCAAGTGCAGTGTCAGTAGGTCACTGTCACTTGATACATTACACAAAAAACTGCAGTGTTCACAAAATTAGGCCTGATCTCTGTTAGCACTTGCCAGTAAATGTTTTTGTAGTGATTCAAGCAGTCCATGATAGCCAGGTGCTCTTTTTCCCATGAGTCTCACTAGGTACCTATAAATTTAGTGGCCAAAATGTCAATGGAAAGTGAAGATGCCTACAGGATTCTGAGCATGTCAGGTGAGTGCAAAGGGGAAGAATCACTGACACAGTCAGCCTCAGAATATGAACCTGTAGACAGCAGCAGCACCCTGACAGATATCTCAGACAATGGAGAAGAGGTCCCTGTTAAGATCAGGCATACCTGACCCCATTCTCAGGTTGCTGAGATGTTACAAATGCATGATGACTCTCATATGCAGCAGAGTGCCAGTACTATTGTCCCTAGCCTTTGGTGAACTGGTGAGCACCAGCGACCTAGGACATCCTGGTCTTTCACATACCAGCACTGCAGTATCACTTGGTGATGTGGTGAGTCCCATAAGTGCAGTACAAGTTGGTGCGGTGGCGAGCACAAGTAGTGTCCCGTAGCCACCAAGAATTCACACACAGGCCTGTAGAGCCCCTAGTATCCTTTCGGATGTGCTTGCAAATCCCAATTGGCAGCCCACAAATTCTGCAGCACCCCGTACTTCCCCCATTCACTGCCCAACCCGGAATTCAGATGGAAACAGCAAATTTAACTACTCCCTGTTTTCACAGAAGATCTGTATGCATTGATTGTGAATCAAAGCAATTTATATGCACAACAGTTTATCACCACCAACCAAAATTCAAACCTTGCCAGAGCATTCACATGGAAACCCATTATGGTTTCCGAATTTAAATTATTTTGGGCCTAATCCTCAACATGGGCATCACTAAAAAAAAATGAATTGTGGTTGTATTGGTCCACAGACTTGATTCATCATATGCCCGTGTTCTCTGCTGCCATGGCCAGGCATAGATATGGGAGTATAATGCATTTTATGCATTTCAAGGACAACAAACTCTGTCGTCCTTGGGGTGACCCTGAAATTGACAAGCTCCACAAAATTCAGCCCCTCGTAAATCACCTTAACCAAAAATTTGCAGATGTCTATACACTCCAGCAAAACATCTGCGTTGATGAGTCCCTCATTCATTTTTCTGGCTGCCTTGCATTCAAAGAATCTCTCCCCAGCAAGCATGCCAGATATGGGGTCAAGATGTAGAAGACCTGTGAGAGGGCAACAGGCGATACATATAAGTTTTGGATTTACGAGGGAAAAGATAGTCACGTGGAGTCCCCCGGATGCCCAGACCACATGGGGAGTATTGGCAAGATAGTGTGGGACTTGGAAGGAATATGGGAGTGAAGGGAAAGGTGAAATAATAAAGATCCAAAATGAGGACCAAAAGGTGTAACAGACAATAAACCGTGAACATGGGCAAAACGCACGGAAATGATCAGGGAAAAATAAAATATTAACTAAATCATAGTAATAGTGGGACATATGAGTCCGTCATAACATAAATGAAATAACGTGAATACAACTGATGAGATAGTGGAGCAAAATGGGAAAAATACAAAATGAAGTGCTTCATTATTAAAAGTGGACAAACCACTTATCACAGAAGAATGACAATAACAATGCACAGTGAGGCCAAAAAAATGTGACCATGCAATTAAAGGGTCATAACACAATGTGCATCAAAATGCCATGTGACATAAAACGATTAATAAGTGCCCATATAAATACCATAAATAAATGTGGCAAACATATATAGAGTGCAACTAGTATAGAACAGAAAATGGCAATACAAATGCACAGTGAAACCAAATGAATGTATTACTGTGCACCTTAACATACAATAACACAATGAAGAAATAAATAACGTGACTAAAAAAAAAAATATCAGAAATGTGACAAAAGTCCATGTGCAAAAACGTCCAACAAAAACGCATCCAAAAAAAGCCCAACATGGATAGGGTCCCACACCGCCTAAAATGCCTCCTCACCTCCGCGTCCAGACCCCAAGGGGCCAAAAGGCTTTCAGGACACTCACTGCAGGGGCCTTTTAAGTGGAATCCCAAACGGCGATGTAGAGATGATATCCCCCTCACTGGTGGACCGTACTGTTCAGAGGTGGTAATATATCTTTCACCTTTTGGACACAGAAATCAGCCAGCGCACAGAACTCCTGCCAGGGGTTCGTTGGACCAGAAAAAAGAGCCAGTTCACAGCACTCCCAGGAAGACAAGAAAAAGTACTTCTATAGTGTAATATTGTAAATGAATCAAATTTATTGTAAAGACAAATGTGCACTTATATGGGAACAGATCAAACAAGGCATCAATGACGTGCTGATATGGGTGTACTGAGTGTACCAATATGGCTGCGGCCGTTTGTGTCGGAAATGACTTTACCACATTCCTACGCGTTACATCACTGTCACGTGATTTCATCAGGGACCCTGATGAAGTTACGTGACAGTGATGTAACGCATAGGTCGGAGAGAGGAATGTGGTGACGTAATTTCCGACACAAACTGACGCAGCTAATCCTAGATGTAGGATTGTTTTTAAAAGCAGCGGGTGAAGATGTCCCCCTCCCTCGCTGCCTTCCAGGACAGTCCCGTGCCGTCGGGGAACCTGAGAATGCAGCCAGTGTTTCTGACAGCTGACAATAGAGCTGATTGGAGAGCTGACGGAATGGTGCCAATCATTTCTATAGTCTAAGAAATCGGAAGCTACGAGCAGTTCATCACTTCAGTTTTGTAGGATATAAACAGCGCCATTTGTAAATTGGGAAAGCATCTGATCACACCAATCTTGGTGAGATTAGATAATGTAAGGACAGAGGAGATATCTAGAGTCTGATAGACCCCAGATTTCTCAAAAAAATAATATATAACAATGGACATTGAAGTTATAGGGGATATTTGCATTCCCTGTGATAGCATTAAAAGTGATAAAAACAAAAATGAAAGGGACAGTGTAAAAATAATTAATAGAATCAAAATAATAAAATAAAAAATCCACCCTCGCCCTCCCCCATGCGTGCACACACCTGCGTGAGTAAGCGTTGACCCCGTGCCAGTGTGTAAAAAGCAGTTGCACCATGCATGTGAGGTATCGCCATAAACATCAGATCAAGGGCAGTAATTCTAGCACTAGGCCACCTATGTAAATCTAAAATGGTAGCTTGTAACGGCTTTTAAAGCGTTGCCTATGGATATTAAAAATGTATGCAAATTGTCACCATTGCACAAGGCATACGCAGTTTACAGTATGTCATGTTTGGTATCTATTTACTCAGCACACCATCATCTTTTATATTTTACCAAATAATTGGCCAATATATTGTGCTTTTGTGCATTAAAAGTAAAAAAAGGGGGGCGCATGCGCGGCCGGCTCACAGATGGACGCTAAGCTGTGAGAGCTCCGTCCACCCGCCAGCATCAGAGCGGCACACACCGGCCCAGGGAGTAACCAACCCCACAGTGACATTGCCAGAGCGTGCCTGCACCTCTCTGATCATGCCCTGCAGGAGAAAAACCCCGGAGCAGCCGGGGAAACTTACATAATTCTTCCCGGCGCTCATTCCAGGAATCCAAGATGGCGCCGACTGCAGCACCCAGGGAGAAGACAGGAGACATGAGGGGGACTACATGGCCCAGCAAGCAGACACCAGGCTGCGGCATCCACTTTATCCAGGGGACCCTGGTGAGTTGTCACCTCCACTAGCCCCCACGACCAGTAGCCAAGCCAAATCTCGGCCACGACTTGACCATGACCCTGACCCCGCATTTCAGGCCCAAAACTTCCCGCCTCAGTCAACTTGCACAATATTGCCTGACATAGATTCCTTCCCTGCGTCAGACCAGCCGCTGACGGAAATCTCCATGAAAAACATGCTGACCCTATTGCGGCAAACCTTACATAACGACATCTCGGTATCGCTAAACCAAATTACTAATGCGGTACAAAGACAAGAACGCAGAATACGGCACATCGAACTTAATATGGGAGATGTAATATCAGCACATAATGATTTGATCGATGCTCACGCGGACCATTCATCTGACATCAAACAAATTAATTTAAAATTAGCTGACCTGGAGGATCGTTCGCGTCGCAATAACATCAAATTCAGAGGGATCCCTGAATCAGTCACCGGCGAGGCGCTATTGCCCTATATACAGCAGTATATCAAACTTCTTATTCCATCACTTCCTGATCTGGAGATGGCGATAGATCGAGCCCACCGGCTACCAAAACCCTCATTTCTGTCAGCATCTATTCCAAGAGATGTATTGGCCCGTATCCATTTCTACCATATTAAAGAAAAAATTGTGACGGCTGCTAGGAATCCACCTCCGCTCCCGCCATCACATGCAAATCTCCGACTGTACGCAGACCTATCCAAAGCCACACTTCTCAACAGGAAAAAAATGATTTCCATTACCAAAGCTTTGAGAAATCATGGCATAGCATACCAGATTAAACCCCTGGAAGCTGGCCTGGACTTACTCAAAGTATGGAACATCCTACCCACGGATGCGCAGGAAACGACATCCGCCTCCATTTTACCTATGGAGGCAACATAACCACCATAATGTCACACTTTACGCTTTGACACACCCATACTTCTCCCTAGAGGCCACCCTTTTGCATACTACCGTCTGGTGATAGGCCATACCTGATGACTCGTGTTCTAAGTTTCTACAGTTGGCATGACCCCTTCGGAGGTCGAAGCCGGTTCAAAACCCCCAGTTATCAAGTAGCAGTTGCAGCTACTTGGTCTACTTGCATTGTCTGCAAGTTTTTTTTTATCCTTTTTTGTGTTTCCTCCCCCCCCTTACCCCAGGACCGCCAGCTACTTACTTACATCCTAAGATTTGGAAATCCTGCACATCCAGGGAAAACGCACTCCAAATCCTCCATCGAGCCTAACCCGCACTACGATAATGTCATATCTTTCCCCCTCCAGAAGACACCTACTAAACCACGATCCCCCCAAATAACAATGCTACTAAGCATACACCTGGGAAAAACATGTACAAATGATTAATATCACATCCCTAAATGTACGAGGCCTAAACTCCCCATTTAACTTGTTGCCGACCGCAGATAGCCGAATGACGGCTGCACTGCGGCCGGCCAGTTCTGAGTGGACGTCATATGACGTCCTCCCAGAACGCGCTCTCCTGCCTGCCCCAGGGGGCGCGCACCCGGCGATCTCCGTGATCGCTGTGTCCTACGGACACAGCTGATCACGTGATGTGGTAAAAGGCCAATCACAGCGGCCTTTTACCACCTGATCAGCGGTGTCCAATGACACGCTGATCAGAGGGAAATGCAAGTGCCGGTTCTCGGCTGCACTTTCCTCACGCTGTCAGATCGTGAGGAAAGTACTGCCGAGAACCGGCAGTTGTCAGAGCGGGGATCGGCACTGATCATCAGGGCACTGATGATCAGTGCCCTGATGATCGGTGCCCAGCAGTGCCACCTGCAAGTTCCGCCCACCTGTGCCCAGCAGTGCGCCCACTAGCTCCGCCCACCTGTGCCCAGCAGATCACCCACCTGTGCCCAGCAGTGCACCCACCTGTGCCACTCTGCAGTGTCACACACCTGTGCCCAGAAGTGCCACCTACCTGTGCCCAGCAGTGCCACCCACCTGTGCCCACCCACCAGTGCTGCCCACCAGTGCCACCCACCAGTGCAGCCCAGCAGTGCTGCCAGTCAGTGCCACCAGTCAGTGCCCAGCGGTTGTGCCAGTCAGTGCTGCCAGTCAGTGCCCAGCAGTGATGCCAGTCAGTGCCGTCTATCAGTACCCATCATCAGTGTCACCTATCAGTGCCGCCTATCAGTGCTGCATATTAGTGCCGCCTATCCGTGACACCTCATTAGTGCTGTCTATCAGTGCCGCCTATCAGTGCCCATCAGTGCTGCCTCATCAACGCACATCAGTGAAGGAGAAAAATTACCTGTTTGAAAAATTTTATAATAGTAAAGCGCCCAGTGGCGATTAAATACCACCAAAAGAAAGCTCTATTTGTGAGAAAAAAATGATCACAATTTCATATGGGTACAATGTTGCATGACCGCGCAATTGTCAATCAAAGTGCGGCAGTGCTGAAAGCTGAAAATTGGCCTGGTAAATAAGGGGGTATAAGTGCCTGGTAGGCAAGTGGTTAAGAGATTGATGCTCGCCAAAGAAACCCGGAAGTCCCAAGCCGATGTAATCTTTATACAGGAATCACATTTTGCCACAGACAAAATCCCCAAATTATACCTCCACCATTTCACCCAAATATTTATCGCAACAAACGCTAAGAAAAAGAACGGAGTTATCACTGCCATAAATGACTCTATTCCATTCCACATTATTTTGGATACAGCTGATCCGCAAGGACGCTACCATATCCTGATGTGCCAAATAAATGACATAACCTACACCTTAGTGAACATCTATGGACCAAACAGCAAACAGCTGAGCTTCTACCACAAGCTATACAAGATCGTTGAACGTTGAAAACAAGGTAGACTTATTATCAGTGGCGACTTTAATGTCCTGAATAACCCTTCTTTAGACTCCTCCTCCAGCCAAAGATCCTCCAAATTAAACCTCAATCGCTTTTTGCATGATCACGATCTATACGATATCTGGAGATGCCAGCACGGCACGGAAAGAGACTATACATACTTCTCCCCTTCCCACCTTTCGTACTCGAGAATCGACTTTTTCATTACTGACAAGTGGACTCTACAACATGTAACGTCGTCCAAAATCGGTACTATCTCCTGGTCTGACCACGCTCCAATCAACATATCCTTAGACAGCAAACGACGATCGGCAATCCCGCTTATATGGAGACTGAACTCTACACTCCTGAAAAATCCAGAGAACCAGAAACACCTACTAGAAGCCCATAATCTTTTCTTTGAAACCAATTCTACCCCTGATATATCTCTATTACTACGCTCTGGTTAACATACAAAGCCTACAGGAGAGGTATCCTCATACAACTTAACTCACGCATTAACAGGCAACGCACACAACAAATTGACCAACTACTCAGTTCCATTCAATTAAATGAAGAGATCAACAAAAAAAACCCAAACCCTTCCACATCTGCGGCTCTAAACACAGATAGAAACAAACTACGCACCATCTTACTCCACGAATATGACATCAATCTCCAAAAAATGAAAGCCAAATTTTATGCACTTGGGAACAAAACGAACGCATTACTATCTAAAATCATTAAACAAAAATGACTTAAAACTAAAATTCTTACAATCCAACACCCCATCACGCGTTCCCCACTAATAAACCCACAGGATATAGCCAACGCATTCGCATCTTATTACCAAACACTATACAATATTAAAGACGACCCAAATACAACCCAACCAACGATTGTATCTATTGAAAACTTTCTATCCAATACTAATTTACCCCAAATTACCCAATCTCAACTTGAAGCCATTTCTGTGCCAATTTCTCCCATGGAAATTGAAAAAGCCATAAAAAATCTCCCCCTACACAAATCGCCAGGGAATGACGGCTTTACAAACAAATTTTATAAAACATTTGCACCCAGTCTAACGCCACATTTAGCTGCCCTATACAACCTTGTTGCCTCTCGCGGGGAATTCCCCCCTGATATGCTCCAATCAATAATTACTACAATCCCAAAACCGGGCAAAGATCCCCAACTGGTCCAGAATTACAGACCGATTTCACTCCTCAATACAGATATAAAAATATACGCCAAAATAATCGCCCAGAGACTCCTCCCTCACTTACCTACACTGATCCACCCGGATCAGGTGGGGTTTATACCGGGTAGACAAGCCCCAGACGCTACCAGACGAATTATATCCCTTCTACACCATCTCGAAACTAATAAGAAACCCTCCCTCCTACTGTCGTTAGACGCGGAAAAAGCATTCGATAGAATACATTGGCAATTTATGACACTTACACTCCAAAAATTTGGAATAACAGACTGGATGCTATCGGCAATTTTATCACTCTATTCAAATCCCTCAGCTAAAGTCTTAACTAATGGCACGCTGTCACAATCTTTTTCTATATCTAACGGGACCAGACAGGGCTGCCCACTATCCCCTATTATTTTCGCACTACTCATTGAACCACTAGCTTCCAACCTTAGAAAAGACTTAAATTTCACAGGCATCAATCTCCTCCAGAAAGAACATAAAATTAGTCTCTTCGCAGATGACAATATTCTAATGGTTACTAATCCATCCAAGTTGCTTCAGTCAATCCATACACAGATTCATAGATACGCGGCAGTCTCCTATTATAAGCTTAATGAACCCAAATCGTCTATATTGAACCTCTATATACCCACAGTAACACAAAACGTTCTCTCCCAGCGTTTCCCGTTCACTTGGGAAACGCACAGTGTCCCCTACCTGGGGATTAAACTCTCTGCCTCTACTAACCAACTTTACACCAATAACTTTAAGCCTCTACTTGAAATTATCCCACAAGAGCTCAAATACCTCCGCACAACTACGTTATCGACACTTGGCAGAATAGCCACTTTAAAAATGTGCATACTACCCAAAATTCTTTACATCTTTCGGACACTCCCTATCCCAGTCCCCTCCTCCTTTTTCTCTAAACTACAAGCAATATTAAACAAATTTATGTGGAATTCAAAAAAACCCAGATGTACTACGAACCTACTCATACATCCACCCTCTAGGGGAGGAGCTGGACTCCCACACCTGAAATTGTACTATCAAGCTGTTCTGTTGGACCAGATTTTCTTTTCGTGGCATCCTACCGCTGAGAAGATCTGGTCCACTATGGAAACATCCCTATTCCTACCACACAAAATAACTGACATACTACTCATACCACAGGTGGCGCAATCTAAACCTCTACATAAACACCCCTGCATACAAGCCTCTTTGTGTGTCTGGCTCGACTTTTTAAATCATAATCAGTTAAATCAAAATACAGTGCGAACCCCTGTCCCACTGTCCTCCCTACACCGCATCATCCCACAACTAAACCTAACAAGGTGGAAAGCCGCTGGCTTACTACATATTCATGACATCTACACTAATCATAACCTTGACTCATTTCCCACTATCCAAAAGAACTTCCATCTCCCAGACATGGAACAATTTACATACATGCGGATAGCCCATGTACTACAAAAAAAACCCATACCATCTGAGGTAAAAGTCCCGGTATCTACGCACCAATTCTTCCAGATGTCCACTTACCCAAAAAAAGGAATTTCAAATTTTTACACAACTATAATTGGAACACTATTTACCACAAATACCACCTCAATAGCCAACTGGGGAAAACACCTTCTTCTTCCAATAGCTCCACTTACCTGGGAAAAAACATTCACTATTACTTTCAAAGCCTCAATGTAGCCTCAATGTAGCTCTCATTGGGAAATGTATCTAAAAATTCTCCATCAGTGGTACCTAACCCCTACCAAACTATCCCTCTATTACCCCCAGCTCTCGCAAGCATGTTGGAGACACTGTGAAGAGACAGGCTCACTACTTCACTTACTCTGGATGTGTAAGTCCCTCAAATCATATTGGAACAAGGTGTTCCAGATAGTCTCCTCAATTGCGGAAACACAAGTATCCCCGAACCCAGCACTAGCCCTTCTTCACATCGGGATTGATAAATACCCTACAAACTCACGCATTATCATTATACACATTCTAGCAGCCGCTAAAATTAACATTACCAAACTATGGCGATCCACTACAACTCCTCTTTTGTCACGCCTCTTTTCTGAGCTCAATCTCCAATGTGAGATGGAAAGAAGAACAGCCCTGCACAACTCCTCCTACCACAAATTTAAGACCCAATGGTTTCGATGGTTAAAAAATCCTAATTGCTCAATACGTTGTTGATCGATGATTGATGATTACTAAACACTGCTCCAACATCTTCCACACCCACTGAATTGGTGCTTCCCTTTCCCCCCCCCTCCTCCCCACTTTGCTTTATCTCACTACACATCTGCTACTAACAACCCATTAAGGTTCACATTACATTGAGTATACCTCTCATGTACATAATACGAAATCCCTTAGATCCCCGGCCAAATGGTGGGGATCCTCTATTCTTCTCTCTCATTTCCTTTCCCTTCATTAAGCAATGTTCTCCCCAAATGTGAATCTTCTCATGTTGATGTTTGTTCTTCTTCTCATGTATGTTAAAATTTTTTTCAATAACAAAAAGTGTCAGAAAAGGCTTGGTGTAAGGGAATTCCTGTGAGACGGCTGGTAAATAGAAATGCGCATGCGCACGGAAATATCCGGAGAAGAGTGACCAGACGTGTGCATGCGCACAGAAATGCACGATTGCGCACACGCGCGGCGAAGATTGGTGCCAGACGGACTATTTAAAGGGTGCCTCTGCCTGTGCTTAGTGCTGACTGGTCTTCAGCTGTCCCCCGTGTCCTGCTTGTTCCTGTGTGATTCCTCTGTTGCTGACCCAGCTTGTTCCTGACCTGACTGTTGTTTCCTCTCCTGCTTGATACTCATTCCTGACCTTGGCTCTGCTCCTGACTTTGTCTTGCTTATGGTTTGGTACCTCGCTGTCTGCCCGTTGATGAGCCCGGCTATTCCTATGTCATTGTTCCTGTCTCCCATCCCAGCTTCTTGCCTTGCTCTGGTGCATGCCTGGCAATCTACCATACCTGCTCTGCATATTGCTACTGTTCCTGAAATCGGTGGTTCATCCAGTTTTTAAGGACTCCAGCTGCAATTGCTTCAAACAACATCTGCTGGCACTCTTGTCCCCCTGGCCTAGACACCCTCTGTTCCACTTCCAGTGGAGTCAGGGCTAGTGACACAAGTGAGGCTGACCTCGTCATTTCAGTCTCCAATCTGGTACGTAACAGTACCAGTCAGCCAGTGATGGAGTCTGAAAGGGAGGCCTCTGCATTGGGGGACATTTGTCAATCAATCTCTGCCTTGTCTTACCAGGTTTGCAAAGAAACCTTGATCACATGGAGAACCAACTACCAGCCAAGCCAGATGTTTCATCAACCATGGGTCCCTCTGCAGTCTCAGATATGACTACTCAGACAGAGCTCAGCATGAGTTATGGAACTTTTCCTCCACCTAAACCCCGGGTGCCAATACCTGAATATTTTAAGGGAGATCACAGGAAGTTTCAAACCTTTCATAACTCCTGTGAGTTATATTTCTCTCTGCTACCAAGAACCTTTGTATCACAAAGCACCAAGGTGGGATTCATTATTTCACTCCTTCAGAATAAACCCCAATGCTCGGCAACACCACTTTTGAGAGCAACATGATCCGGCTCTGACTTCTACAGACTCTTTTTCTCAGCCATGTCACAGCTTTACGCTGATGCTTTCTGTCATCAGACTGCAGAATTTATGCTTAGCAAGCTACAGCAAGGCCAAAGGTCTATAGAGGACTATGTGACTGAGTTCCGTATATACTGTAGAGTTATGACACTCAATGGAACGAGTCTGCTCTCCAACATCAGTTTCGTCTCGGTCTCTCCAACACCTTGAAAGATGAGCTTGCCCGAGTGGGGGTACCAACCATGCTAGAGGACCTGATAAACCTTGCCATTCAAATCGACCGACAGCTCCGGGAAAGGCAGGGTGAAAGAATTAGCAGGGGTGTCTTGATCTGCTCAGAAATGAAGACTCCTGTCCCCACTGCTGTCACATCAGACATACTCTCCAGCAAAAGGGGGCATCGTAATTCTCCTCGAAGGAGTTTTTGGAGACCACCTTTATCTTCTGTTGAATGTCTTCGATGACAAAGCTCCAACCTCTGCCTTTACTGTGTTGATGCGGGTCACTTCATACTGACTGTCCAGTGAGACCTCATAAACCTTCTCCTAGCTGGTTCCATATGATGCACCCACAAGGAACGAGTCAAAAACGCACCTCTCCTTCCTTCTTCACTTTCAACTAGCTGAAAGAACTATTACTGTTCCAGCAATTATAAACTCTGGTGCCTGTAGCTGTTTCGTGGATTCTACCTTTGCTAATCAACACAATATCCCTCTCTGTACCAAAAAACAAAGATTTTCGGTCCATCTGGCTGATGGCTCTGGTATCAGATCTGGCCCGGTGACACAAGGGACTGTGCCAATCGTCTGCCACTCATCCTCAGGACATCAGGAATTTCTACATCTGGATGTCATAACCTCACCAATGTTTCCGGTCCTCCTCGACATGCCATGGCTAAGGGTGCACAACCCATCCATCAACTGGCTCTCCGGGGAGATCCTCTGTTCTTCCAAATACTGTCAGACTCATTGCATTCCAAAGGAACCATGCACAGTGACTCCATCCTAATTCAGAGATGATGAAACTTGTCCCTGCCACTTACCATGATTACTTGGATGTATTCAACAAGAAAAGTGCCAATGCTCTTCCCCCGCACTGACCCTACGATTGTCCTATTGAACTCCTGCCCGGTGCTGAGATTTCTTTTGGGTGAATTTACCCTCTCTCCGAATTTGAACTAGAGGTCCTCCGGAATTACATAGATGAAAGCCTGGAGAAGGGGTTTATTCCGCCCTCTACATCACCAGCGAGAGCTGGTATCTTCTTTGTCAAAAAGAATGATCATACTCTTAGACCATGTGTAGGCTATCGTGGTCCAAAGCTGAAAAGTGCGAATTTGAGAAACAGATTATTCAGTTCCTTGGACTTGTGATTACTCCCGATGGCATTGCTATGGATCCCCAAAAGGTGACCTCTGTATTAGAGCGGCCTGTCCCAGGAGACAGGAAAGTGGTACAACGCTTTGTGGGGTTTGCTAATTTCTACAGGAAATTCATTAAGAGCTTTTCTGGTATCATTGCACCAGTCATGCAGTTAATCAGGCAACATGTTGCTTTCAAGTTAACTCCCGAGGTTCAAGTAGCTTTTGAACAGCTAAAAACCTTATTCACCTCTGCTCCTATCCTGAAGCACCAAGATCCTGCCTTAGCTTATGTTCTTGAAGTAGACGCTTCTGAAAATGCTGTTGGAGCTATATTGTCTCAACGACAGGGACTCAAATCCCTCCTTCACCCTGTTGCCTTCTTCTCTAGAAAGTTAAGCTCCCCTGAAAGGAACTATGACGTGGGAGACAGGGAGCTGTTAGCCATCAAGGCGGCCCTCGAGAAATGGCGCTACTTGCTGGAGGGAGATTCACACCCTATCCTCATTTTTATGGATCACAAGAATCTGGAATACTTGAGAACTGCAAAACACCTAAGGCCACGGCAGGCAAGATGGGCACCTTTCTTTTCTCGCTTTGTGTTTCACTTGACATGCCATACAGGATCAAAGAATGGCAAACCTGATGCGCTGTCACGCATGTTTTATGACCCAATAGTACCGCCTGAACTTGACATGATCCTGCCAGCTAAAAACTTTTTACTCCTGCAAGCAGACCTTGTATCACAAATAAAAGGAAGTGGTTGATGATTATCCACCCCCCTTGGAAATGCATCTTCAGCTAAGGGACGGCCTGTATCTTCATAAAGAACAGATTTATATATCGGAACTCTCATTTTTAAAAGATGCCATAATCATCCTTTAGCAGGTCACTTCGGGATCCACAAGACCTCAAATTTGGTCTTCCGTTCCTTCTGGTGGCCAAACTTAATGAAGGATTGTAAAAACTACATTAGATCTTGCTCTGTATGCCTCCAAAACAAGTCTGATAGAGCCAAAACCTGGGGCCTATTGGAATCCCTTCCAGTACCTGAAAAACCATGGAGTATGATTTCTCTGGATTTTATTGTAGAGCTTCCCCCATCTGAAGGGTTCACCGCCATCTTTGTTGTGATTGATCGTCTGTCAAAAATGGCCCACTTCATAGCCCTGAGAGGGACTCCTTCTGCCACTGAGACTGCTTCTGCTTTCATTAAAGAGATTGTGAGGTTACATGGTATTCCCAGCAATATCGTGTCCAATCGGGGAGTGCACTTCACGTCTAAGTTCTGGAAGGCTCTGTGTGAGGCACTAGAGATCGAACTTTGTTTTTCTTCTGCATATCATCCACAAATGAATGGGCAAACTGAGAGGACAAACCAGACCCTTGAACAATATATACGATGTTTCTCATCTTACTCACAGGATGACTGGGTGTCTCTCCTTCCTTTGGCAGAAATTGCATATAACAATTCCATCCACTCTGCTACCAAACAGTCTGCTTTTTATGCCAACTATGGATATCATCCTTCCTTCTTCCCTGAAATGCCGGTGGAAGCCGCTGTTCAAGAGATTTTTTAACAGAAAGAGAAGTGGGAATCTGAAACCAGGAAATAAGGTCTGGCTATCCACAACAAACTTGAAATTGAGCTGCCCTTCAAAGAAGCTTGGTCCAAGGTACCCTCTCCTCCTTGATACTCGTTCCTGACCTCGGCTCTGCTCCTGACTTTGGCTTGCTTATGATTTGGTACCTCGCTGTCTGCCCGTTAATGACCCCGGCTATTCCTATGACATTGCTCCTGTCTCCCATCCCAGCTTTCTGCCTTGCTCTGGTGCACGCCTGGCGATCTACTATACCTGCTCTGCATATCACTACTGTTCCTGAATAGGTGGTCATCAGTCTTTTAAGGACTCCAGCTGCAAATGCTTCAAACAACATCTGCTGGCACTCTTGTTCCCCTGGTCCCTAGACACCCTCTGTTCCACTTCCAGTGGGGTCAGGGCTAGTGACACAAGTAAGGCTGACCTCATCATTTCAGTCTCCAATCTGGTATGTGACACTTGGGCTTCTGGTGGCTAGAAGAGTAAGTGATGTGTGGCATAAACGTCTAATGCTGGGCATAAAATGCCCCCCACCCCTCAAAATTTTTTTTTTTTTACACAAAATTGTCACTTAAAGGATTTATTGCTCACACATGCCATGGGTATATGTGGAATTAATCCCCAAAATACATTCTGCTACTTCTCCCGAGTATAGGGATACCACATGTGAGAGACTTTTTGGCAGTCTAGCCAAGTACAGGACCCCAAAAATCCAATAAGCACCTTCAGGCTTTTAAAGGGCTTTATTTCCACATTATACTTCTTGACTAGCTATCACAGTTATGGAGGCCCTGAAATACCAGGAGAGTACCAACCCCCCCCCCCCTCAAATAACCCCTTTTTGGAAAGTAGACACCCCAAGAAATTTGATTAGATGCATGGTGAGTATTTTGCAGATCTAGTTTGTTGCCAGAAGTTTTTGGAAAATGAAGAAAGAAAGCAAAAACCATTTTTTTTTCTTGTCTTTTTTTATATTTCAAAACCTTATGAGAAAAATTGAGATCTGAAAAATACTCACCATGCCTCTTTTTAAATTCCTTGGGGTGTCTACTTTCCAAAAGGGGTCATTTGGGGGGGGGGGGGGGGGTGGTGCTATCCTGGTATTTCAGGGGCTTTGAAACTGTGATATGTAGTGAGGAAGTGAAATGAGGAAGTTACGCACCTTTCAAAGTGGTCATTGGATTTCAGGCTCCTGTATGTAGCTAGGCCCCAAAAAGTCTAACACATGTGGTATCCCCATACTCGGTAGAAGTAGCAGAATGTATTTTGGGGTGTAATTCCACATATACCCATGGTTTCTGTGAGCAATATATCATTTTTTTTTTTTTTAATATTTATTGATTTTCAAAATATTAGGAAAATTAAAATCTACAATATAAATTCTTTACATTCATATAACAACAATATCTAACTTGTACATTCATTTCCCATATTTTCTTTATTTCTCCAAACCCCCCCATTAATAAAATCCAAAGTCACCCCCCTCCCACCCCACCCTTCGACTACCGCTCTTTGGCAAGAGAAAAAGAGGCTCTAAATCATGCTCTCACCACAGAGGGGCAGGAAAAAGAGAGGCCTTATTCTCATTCACTTACCCTTGATCTAAACTCTTCCCATTTTTTTTTATTTCGCATAGTATATCACCAAACCATCTTCCTGGGTATAAAACAGTTTCTCTAATCTTACAATATAGTCCACTCTATCTATCCAGTCTTGTTTTTTTGGAGCTTCTACTTGACGCCAAAACTTTGGAATCAATCCCTTGGCTGCATTTAAAAAGTACCATGCTCCTAATTCTTTATATTTATTTAATGGTATTTCTGTATTATGTAAAAGGCAGGTTCCAGGGTCCAGACTAATATAAATTTCCGTAATCTTTCTAATTTGATACTTGTATCTTTGGACATTCCCACCATATGTGATAAAACGTGCCTATCTCTCCACACCCCCGCCAACAAAAAGGCGATTTCTCCCCACTCATCTTATGTTCTAAACTCGGTGTAATATATCCTCTTGTCAAACATTTAAAATTCATTTCCATCTCCCGTGAACTTATATTCTCGTGGACCAATCTAAATATTTTTTTCTGTTTAACCTCATCTATCTCCACAACCAGATCTCTTTCCCATTTTTCTATATACATACATTTTTTTCCACCTATATCTAACTCAGTGAGAATTTTATAGATTTTTGCCGTACCATGTTTCCCATCACCTCGTGATCCCAACAACTTCTCAAACAAGTTCCAATCTATACTTGCTCTCAAAGGCGTAGGCAATTTCCCCACAAAACGTTTTAATTGATAATAGCTCCAACTATCTATCCTAGTGAAAATCTTTCCCTCTTCCTTTTTCAAATCCTTAAGTGTTCTTAATTCTACACCTTTCATTATATCTCTCAACTGTGCTCCCTCATTCCTGATCCATTTTCCTGAAACCTCCTCCCTACCTGGCGGGAAGAACCCTGAATTTCTCAATGGCATCAGGGATGAGTTAAACTCCCACTTTAACTGTCTGTGCATTTTATCCCACACTCTTAACACATTTAAAAAATACACACTCGTGCTTTCTTTTAATCCTCTATACTCTGTAGGAACCCATATACTCCTACTTAAATTACCATTAAGTGAATTTTCTATTGTGACCCAACTTTTCCCTTTTACATTATATGTCCAGTCAAATATTCTAGTCAAAATAACTGCATTATAATATCTCTTAAAGTCAGGCACTCCCAATCCGCCATTCTCTTTATTTCTAGTTATCACTTCATAAGATACTCTAGGTTTTTTATTTCTCCAATAAATCTTATCATCATCTTTTTCATTATCTTAAAATATACCTCTGGAAGCTTAATAGGGACCATTTGGAATTTATATAGAATTTTGGGAACTACAACCATTTTTATCAAATTTATACGTCCCAACCAGGACCGATTTCCTCCCCCTAATCTCTTTAATTCCTCTCTAATTTCGTTAAACATTACTATATAATTTGATTTATACAAGTTTTTATAAGCCAAAGTACTTTAAATCTCTCTCTCTCCACACAAAGGGAAATTCCCCTTGTATCCCCCTTTTTTCTTTATTTGGAAGGTTTATATTTAATATCTCTGTTTTAGACGGGTTGATTTTTAAGTTTGACATCTCTCCATATTCCTTCAAAGCCCTCATTAAGTTAGGGAGCGTTATCCTAGGATTTCCTACATAGAACAATAAATCATCTGCAAATGCGGCAACCTTATGCTCTATATGTCCCACCCATATTCCTTTTATGTCTGCGTTTTTCCTTATTGTTGCTAACAGTGATTCCAAGGACAGAACATACAACAATGGGGACAGTGGGCAGCCCTGTCTTGTTCCGTTTGGCATCTCAAATGACTCCGACATCTCCCCATTTACCATAACCACTGTAGAGGGGCTGCTATACAACTTTCCTATCCAAGTTCTCATTCTAGCACCCACTCCCAAGATCTCCAATGTATCCATCATATATCCCCAATTAACTCTATCAAATGCCTTCTCTGCATCCACTGAAAGAGTCACCACTGGCGTCTTTCCCTTTCTACTTTTCTGAATAAGCAACAATGATCTCAACCCGTTATCTCTACCTTCTCTCCCCTGGACAAAACCCACCTGATCTTCATGTATCCATTCGGGCATTAAATCTTTAAATCTATTTGCTAAGATCTTTGCATAAATCTTCGTATCTATATTTAATAAAGATATTGGTCTATAGCTTGAACATTGGGTGGGATCTTTTCCTTCCTTGTAAATGAGGACCGCCTGAGCCTGCAGTGATTCTCGTCTCATATCCATCTCTTCCCCAAGGCGTTGAAATAGGACTTCAATTTAGATATTAACAATTCACTATATTTTTTATAATATCTAACAGTATACCCATCTGGCCCTGGGCTTTTGCCTGTCATGGAATTTTTTAATGCTATCTTTAATTCTTCATAAGTAATTTCAGATTCTAGAGAATTCAAAAGATACTCATTTAATTTCGGTAGTCCTGCATTTTTTAAATATATTCTTCTTTTTTCTACGTATGTTATTCCATCCTTACATGTTAAATCTTGAGGGGCAATGTTATAAAGTTTTCTATAATAATCCCTAAACACTTTCGCAATATCTTTAGTTGAGTGAACCAGTTCTCCCTTGGGGTTCTTTATTTTCTCTATATAATTCCTATTTTTCTTTTTCCTCAAAGCTCTCATCAAAAACTTTCCTGTTTTATCCCCCCATCTATATCTTGCACATACTACTTTGTTAAAGACTCTCTTCTTCTCTTCTTCCATCATAATCTCTAATTCCTTTTTCTTTTCCTTTTACCTTCTGCATTATCTCTTTCGTTATATTCTTTTTATGCAATTGTTCAACCTCCGCTAGTTCTTTTAGGAGCCTACCTATCTTCTGGTCTGTCTCTCTTTCTTCCAACTCAAACCTTATATTTTTTGCAAATCCTATAGCTACCCCCTTTGCTCTCTTAACCGGGGAATCTGCATAGTACCATAACGGATAATATCTAGAATTCAACTTTACATTTGACTTCAATTCAAAATGCCTTTCCTGTAGGAAAGCCACTGATGCTGCTCCATGTTGTAGTTCCTTATATAATTTAAATCTTTTCCCTGGACAACACAACCCATTTACATTATAGGTTATAAATCTTAAATCTTCCATTTCCTTTATATCTTTTCCCTTCTCTCTATCTTATCCTCTCTCTCTCTACCCCTATTACTCTTATCTTCCCCCAAGCTATCCAACCTAATATCCTCCCTCCATCCCTCACCCCTCCACCCCCCAATCCACCCCTCCCCTCCCTCCCACCACCTCAGATACCCCAAAACTATCTCCGTAGTCAATTCGATATGTTCCCACCTTTCTTGAGGTCCCGAAAGAGGAAAAGAGAGAGAGAGGGGTGGTGTCAAGCGGGATGGAAGAAAAAAAAATTTCCCACCCTGCGCCCTCCCTTGATTCTCTATCTCCCCCTTCTAACAAACTGCCACTCCTCTCTCTCTCCACCTCCTAAACCCCCTTCTTCTACCTCCCAACCAGGGACCTCCATCATTTGTAACTCAAGTCTATTACAGAAGTCTTCAGGAAATCTCAACTGAGCTGTAACTCCATTCTTCCATCCAATTAGGCACTCCGGCGTACCCCATCTGTAGTGCACCTTTTGCTTTATCATCTGCTCTAACAGGGGTTTTAGAGATCTTCTCCTCCATAGTGTCTCTGCTGTTAAATCCACAAAAATCTGTATATTCATTTCTCCATATTTAATACTTGATCTTCCCTTAATCTTTCTTTCTCCATACTTCTTCTTTATCTGCCCATTTCTGAAATTGGACTATTATATCTCTTGGTTTCTCTTTTCCACTTTCTTGTTGATTTTTTCCTATCCTGAAAACACCTTCCAGGTTAACCATTTCTGTTTCTGATCTGTCCATTATGGAGTTTAATATTTTACAGATAAGGCCTTTTGTTTCTTCTCCCTTTACCGATTCCGGAACTCCTCTTACCCTAATGTTGTTTCTCCTCTCCCTATTTTCTTGTACTTCCATTCTGTATAGCAACTTTTTTTGATCTTTCCTAATTTCTATTGTCCTTTTCTCTAGATCAGAAATATATTGAGCATGGCTTTTAACCCTTTCCTCCGTCTCCTCCACCCTCAATAGCATCCGGCCCAAATCACTTCGTATACTTGTCATTTCATGCTTTAATGCTTTTTCTAGATTCTTGAACATATCTGCCATCTCTTTCTTGTTTGGAATTTGTAATTCACTTTCAGTGTCTCTCATCTCCAACTTTTCTGTAGCATGCTGTTATATTTTTTTTACCAGGGAGAGTCTAGGGCTACCTTCTATACTCATTTCCAGTTCACTTTTTTCACCGACACCTTGAGTCCTATCTGGAGTCACATTTCCTTGAGATGTATATTTTTTTATCGTACCAGTTTGAGACCCCTTTGGCCCACTATTTTTAACATTTTTATTCTTCATCTCTTCTATGCGTTTTGTTTTCTTCAATGGGGGAAACACAAGAATTGATAAAAATATATACCAGGGACCCAGATTTGTTATTGTCCATTTCTCCACTTAGTGCTCCTACCAGGCTGCTTTAACTTCCTCCTTTCTCTCAGTCAGACCCCCCCAGGGAAACCCCCTTTCACAACTCCTCTTTTTCCCTTTAGACAGCAAAAACAGTCATTTATGCATCACAATAGTCCATCCAGGCTGCTGACACTCACCCTCCACAGCTGCAGCACCAGCAGACTAGTCAGTTGTCACAGTCCATAGCGCTCTTCAGGGGGGGGGTTTCCTCTGGGTCTGTTCACTTTTCACTCCCCTGTGGAAAGGTCACCTCCATTCAGGGGGGGGCATCTTGCTGCACAGTTTTCCCATATGGGTGTCTCATGTACTGGGAGGGGAGCAAACCGGCGTCTTCCTCTCTCCTCTCACCTCTAAACGCCGGCCGGCTTTTCCCCTACCCAGTGCTTCTCTGCGGCTGACACGTGGTCAAGCTGCAGCTCCTCATCTCCTCGGCAACCCTGCCCTCTGCTCTCACTTCCTCAAGCGGGGCTCCAGCCTGTCTCCGACCCAGCCCGACGACGCGGTTCACCTCCTCCTCACCGCGCCCGGAGCACCGTCTTCAATACGGGACCCACCGTACTCCGGTAGGTCTCCCCGGTCCCTGCTCTCCAAAGTCTGTATCTGAGATGGTGGGGAAGCACAGAGAGCGCCCACACCGCGCTCTCCTACACCGCCATAGTTAGGCTCCTCCCCCCTCCTCACACCTTCCGAGCAATATATCATTTAAGTGACAACTTTGTGTAAAAAAAAAAAAGTTTGTTATTTCCAAAATCTTGTGGAAAACAATAAATCTTCCATGGACTCAGTATGCCTCTCAGCAGATAGATTAGGGGGTCTACTTTCCAAAAACGGGTCATTTGGGGGTGTTTGTACTGTCCTGGTATTTTAGCACCTCAAGAAATGAGGTTCAGAAAGTAAAAGCTGTATAAATTCCATTATCTAAAACATAGTTTGTAGATGCTATACCTTTCACTCAAAGCAATCAATATATACATATTTGGATTATTTTACCAAAAACATGTAGCAGAATACATTTTGGTCTAAATTTATGACAAAATTTTAGTTTTTTGGATATTTTTTATGACAAAAATGAGAAAATATTGTTTTTTTCAAAATTTCCGGTTTTTTTTTGTTTATAGCACAAAAAATAAAAAGCACACATGTGATCAAATACAACTAAAAGAAAGCTCTATTTGTGTGAAAAAAGGACATAAATTTTATTTATGTACAGTATTTTATGACCGTGCAATTGTCAGTTAAACTAGTGCAGAGCTGTATAACAAAAAATGGCGTAAATTGCAGTATCTATACCATAGTTTGTAGACGCTATAACTTTCACACAAGCAATCAATATACACTTATTGGGATTTTTTTGCCAAAGACATGTAACAGAATACATTTTGGCCTAAATTTATGACTAACTTTGAGTTTACTATATATTTTTTATAGCCGAAAGTAAAAAATATTGTTTGTTTTCAAAATTTTCAGTCTTTTTTTGTTTATAGCGCACAAAATAAAAAGTGCACAGGTGATCAAATACCACCGAAAGAAAGCTCCATTTGTGTGAAAAAAGGACATAAATTTTGTTTGGGTACAGCATTGCATGATTGCACAATTACCAGTTGAAATAGTACAGCGCCGAATGGCAAAAAAAAAAACCTGGTCAGGAGGGGGGCTAAATCCTCAGGAGTGCAAGTGGTTAAATCAATCATTCATGCTTTAGTGGCTGGAATTAATTTTCACAGACAATGTCAGGGTAAGGAAGAATCTATTCACCACTATGTTGCTGATCTTGGAGAGTGAGCAGCGCACTGCAGATTTGGACCAATACATGACTAAATTATTAGAGACCAGCTTATTGAAAAGACTACAAGCACAAAACATAGGGAAAGGCTGCTAAAGGAGCCAGATACTTACTTTGTGTATTTGGGGTCACAGATGGAAATGGCAATGCAAAAAGCCAGTAATATGCTGTTCACCACAGATGGTAATGAAGCTCCTGTTAAAGTACAAAAACTGACTACAGCACACCAAACACACGTTATTTTAACCATAAGGGTAACTGTCATAAGAGTGACACCCCAAGTTCAGCACCTTAATTAAGGGGAGTTCCAGTCTCAAAAATAAAAAATTAAAAGTCAGCAGCTACAAATACTGTAGCTGTTGACTTTTAATATAAGCACATTTACATGTCCAGGTGTCCGGTGATGTCCGCACCTGAGCCGATTTCCTTAATCGGCTTTGGGTTTTGGCACCAGCATCTTAACGAAGCCTTCCAGTTTTCCGGCTTCACAGCAAGTTTACTACTGCGCATGTGCAAGCTGTGTTGCGCTTTTTGATTAGTCCTGCAGTTTTCTAGGACCTATGATGTGTCCCGGAAGACTGCGAGGGGGAGGAGGAGGGGCCGGAGATTGGCACAGAGAACTCAGCCGGAAGTGGAAGAGAATACCTGTCAACACTAGGTCTAACAAAAAAAGAGAA
Source organism: Staurois parvus (assembly GCF_062004578.1). Taxonomy (NCBI): domain Eukaryota; kingdom Metazoa; phylum Chordata; class Amphibia; order Anura; family Ranidae; genus Staurois; species Staurois parvus. The sequence continues at coordinate 859,022 of NW_028318071.1, forward strand.
CAAATTCAACTATATGTTGACCTTAACCTGGTAAATAAATCAATACTGGACTGTTACCCACTGCCTACCACAGAGGATTTATTTCCAAATGCCATGGGTGAAAAATCTTCACTAAACTAGATCTCCGTAAAGGCTATTTACAAAATCCCACTTGCATTGCAGGATAGAATGCTAACAGCTTTCATTATGCATCTGGGACTTTTCTGCTCTGAACGCATGCCTTTTGAGCTGTACACCTCTTCAAGCTGTTTACAAAAAATAATGGACACTGTTTTTGCAGAAATACCTGGTATAACAATTTACCTGAGTATCTTTATCCATACACCCTCTCTGGAGGAACATAATTCAATCCTTTCACAAGTTTTTCACAGACAGATGGAATATAACCTCACCCTAAATTAAGAAATATGTGTTTTTTCGCAAACTGAGGTTGATTTTGTAGGCCACAGACTCTCATCACTGGGTATACAACTCTTACAATCCAACATTGATGCTATACCCAAATTACCCAAGCCAAAAGATAAAGCAAAGCTTGCTTTATTTCTAGGTTTTAAATATAAAAAGGAAATCCTCATGCTAATGACACACCTTAATATAACCCACCAAGTGTACAAGTGAAAAAAAAAACTACATAGTAAGAATATTCATTACCTTGAAGCAGCTACCACTAAAAAACTCAAAATAATAGTAAAAGAAAAATACAGCGAAGCGCTCCCAATAATAAATTCTGAGCAGATATTATAACCAATGTGTAGTGGTTATATATACAAAGCACCAAACAAATATATATAACTATATCACCACACAGACTTATTCAGTACATCATCAAAAAATATCAAAAAATGCATAACTGATAAGTAAAGCATGTGTAACGCATGTACACATACAATACTTCAAATAGTGTGAATACATCTTCAAACAAGCCCTGCTCAGTACAAAAGTAAAGTATTAAATTAAAGTAAATCTTCTCAATTGATAACAGAACTTTCTTTGCACATAACCTTATTTACTGCCGGACTGACTGTGTATCTCAATCTCCAGTCTATGCTGACAGGTACAGCAAGCAGACATGAATGTTCAGTGCACATTCCGTTTCTTTCTTTCTTGTGGGGAAATTTACGAAGACTGGTGCACTCAGAATCTGGTGCAACTGTGCATAGTAACCAATCAGCTTCTAACTTGTTAAATTACGCTGTGACAAGAAACCTAAAAGCCAATTGGTTACTTAACAGCTGCACCATATTATGAGTGCACCAGTTTTAGTAAATCCCCCCCCCTTGTTGTCCATAATTCAATATCATACTTCCAAACACTGCTTTCTGGGGGACCCCTGACATGGACAGGAGGGACTCTGGGGATTCCTAATGTAAGGGGGAATCTGATGTGAACAGGTGGGCTCATCCTAATGTTGCACTCTATATGTTGTTTTGTATGTTGCCCACTTTAATATCTACCTTTTGACACTTTTTGTTTACATGTAAAAATCAGTATTTTTTTGCTAAAAAATTACTTAGAACCCCCAAACATTATATATATTTTTTAGCAGAGGCCCTAGAGAATATAATAGTGAGTTGTACAATTTTTTATGTTCTTGCCTTTTAAAAATGGTAAGTGGACTCTTCAGGCATTTTATATTTTTCTGTAATTTTTCACACAAACAGAATATGTAAGTACTCAGTATAGCAGTTCTGCTAAGAAATTTCATTTTCATTCAATTTATTTATCTAATAATCACCCATATGTCATCCTGTACAAAAACACAGCAAGCTGGCTAGAGAATGATGTGTCAGTATCATAGATGCCAGCACTACAAACTATTTTCCAGGAACGCTTTGCTACTGAAAAAGTTCATAAAAGAAAAATCAAAAATTGAATTAGATTTGTTTCCTGATATACCACAAACCATTTGTTTTATATTTTTACTAATCTTGGTTTACTGCAATTTTGCTACAAATTTGTTGTAACATGTCTATACAAACCATTAAATACGTTTATCGCTTTCTATACTGTAAGCATTTTATATCAAAAACATGCTATCCCATGCAGCACAATACCTCAAAAGGCCCATGACCACCTTTTTTTTATGTTTCAATATTTTTATTAAATTTTTCAGAGAAAAACAAGGGAGTGAAATATGGTTCATTCATACAATATTACTAGAGATGAGCGAATCGAACATGACGAAGTGGAATTCGTTCCGAAGATTTGGAAAAATTCTATTCGCGACGAATCCGAAGATTAGCAAACTTCGGATGCACGAATCGAATTTTCCCAAAAATGGCGGCGACATGTGTGGCGACGGAGAAAATGGACAGAGAAGATGGGGTGGGGATCTCTGGGAAGGCGCGCAGACAAGGCGCGCTGACCCATAATGCATTCATGACATGTGATCGCATTAGCCAATCAGCAGCCAGCCAGCACTGTGTAATGGTGGAGCTATAAATCGCAGCCATCTTAGAATTCTCCATTAGCCTCCGGTCATTCAAGAGAGACAGACCTGTGTGTATTAAGGGACAGAGTTAGGGCCACAGAATCGTTACTCAGGGACACAGAATCGTTACTCAGGGACACAGAATCGTTACTTAGGGCCACAGCTATCAAAGAATCGAAAATTTAAAGTGACATACACCCTTTTTTTTTTGGTGGTGCAGATTGCCGATTGTGCAAAATAAACGGACTTTCTGCTTCACAACCACTATTGTACGTTCAAAGAGTTAAATCCATTTACACACCGGCTGGCGGTAATATTTTTTGGGTGATTAGTGCATTCCAGTGACAGAAACGTACAGTTTACAGCCAACGGCAAGCTGCAATTGAACGATTGTGCTAAATAAACTGACTTTCTGCTTCACAACCACTATTGTACGTTCAAAGAGTTAGATCCATTTACACGCCGGGTGGCGGTAATATTTTTTGGGTGATTAGTGCATTCCAGTGACATAAACGTACAGTTTCCAGCCAACGGCAAGCTGCAATTGACTGATTGTGCTAAATAAACTGACTTTCTGCTTCACAACCACTATTGTACGTTCAAAGAGTTAAATCCAGTTTTATTTTTGGGGTGCTTATTGAATTAAAGAGTATGTCAGACAACACGCAGAGGAGTGGCAGAGGAGGCAATGTTTCAGGAGCGAGCAGACGTGGCAGCAGAGGAAGGGGTCGAGGCAGCACTAGTCGCAGCCAGAGGCCAGTGCTCCCGGTGTCATCCAGCGGTCGTGTCTCCACCGACAACCCTGCCGTCATCGATTGGTTGACTCGGTCATCTTCCTCTTCCCAGGTCACCTCTGACACCTACAGCCAACGGTCGGTGGGTACGTCAGACACAACCGTTAGTTGGCATGGCCCGGGAGCAAGCCCACTGAAATCACGTGTCCTCGACCTGCCCCTGTCCTTTGGTGTTCCCTCACCAAGCGAAGTATCGCATGCTGTGGGCTCAGCCCCACTGTACAGTGAGGAAGAGCTAACAGAGGGCGGTCAGGAACGGGGGGAGACATCCGCCTCTTCAGCAGCCAGGCGAAGAAGTAGTGGCGAGGAGAGTGGCTCGGTAGCCGGTCTAGAGACAGGTCTGTCTCCTGACCCACACGCAGCCGAGGGGGCTAGTAGTGACGCGGAGACCCTAATTGATGATGATGAGGCTGATCGCACTTGGCAGCCTCGTCGTCATCAGGCTATTGCTTCCGCATCATCAGGAGAAGAGGGTGCCAGCTTGCCAGCGAGCAAAACAGTCGGTGGGTTGCCCAGGAGGCAGCAGGGTCGCAGCAGTGTCAGTGGAGCCAAACGGCCACGGAGTAGAGCACCAGCTCCACTGCAGCCTACCACCACGGCCAGTAGTGGTGCCGCGGTGCACGGAGGAAGTAGCAGTCAGCCAGTGAGGAGTAGCGGGGGCAAAGTTTCCTACTCGGCGGTGTGGCAATTTTTCGTCAAGCCGCCCGAGGAAGTAAACGTAGCCGTATGTCGACTATGTGGCCAGAAAGTCAAGCGTGGCCAGGGGGCCAATGTTGGGACTACAGCGTTGCGTCAGCATATGCAGCGTCGCCATTCGGTGGCCTGGGAAAACCGTGATAAAGATACGGCGATTCTGCCTGCCCCAGCCCCCGCTCCATCACCCGCTCCGTTACTTGCTCCGTCACCCGACGTCAATCGCCCTCTATCAGCCAGTCAAGGCTCCAACACCTCTGCTGAGGGGAGTTGTCGCTCGTTGGCATCTTCCGCTCGTTCAGATGCTCCTTCTCCTGCTACTCCTCTTCACGGATTCCGTCAGCAGTCTTTCTTGGAATCCGTTTCCAAGAGACAACAGTTTGCGAGCACGCACCCGACGGTGCAGAAGCTGAACGTCCTCCTGTCCAAGTTGCTGGTGCTGCAGTCCCTCCCTTTCCAAGTGGTGGACGCAGCACCTTTTCGAGAAATGATGGCTTGTGCCGAGCCGCGGTGGAGAGTGCCAAGCCGGCATTTCTTCGCCAAAAAGGCAGTGCCAGCCCTGCATTCACATGTAGAAGAGATGGTGGGCCAGTCTTTGAGCATGTCGGTCTCTGCCAAAGTGCATGGCAGCGCCGACGTGTGGAGCTGTAACTACGGTCAGGGACAGTACATGTCATTTACGGCCCACTGGGTGAACGTGGTGCCGGCACAGCCGCACCAGCAACTTGGACAGGTCACGCCGCTTTTGCCTCCACGTTTGCACGTCCTGGTCCAGCAAAGATGTCCGCCTCTACCACCTCAGAAGCTGCTCAGCGGGTCAGGGCAATAAAGCTCCCGGTTCGCAGGTTGTTCCGTCTTATGGATGGAAGTACGACGGTATATGATCTTCTTCGCACCCACGGCATCACCTCATAGAATCTCTGCATTGCATCTGCAATCACAACGCTGACTTCCTGGATCGCCACTCAGCCATTGGACTCTTGATAGTCGTCTCCCCACACTGCTGCTGGGGGGACTTTTTAACATAGGCCTCTGTATGGCCTTCAATTTAAGCTGCTTACGCTTCGCCACTCTGCCATGGGCCCCTGTACCGCCTCCTCTTGCTGCTGCCAGGTCCAGAGTGTGTCATGGGTCCCTGTATGGCCTCCCATTGCTGCTGACTTCATCGCCAGACTCTGCCATGTGCCACTTTCAGGTCTCCTTACACTGTTGGTGGGTTCCATTTTGGGATAGGGTGCTGTATGGCCTTCCATTGCTGCTGCCTCCACCGCCACCCTGCGCCATGTGCCTCTGTCGTCTGCTCACGCTGCTGACGGCTTCCGCTTTTTAACCGAGGCCTGTGTTTGGCTTCCGAATACTGCTGCATCCACCGCCACCCTGCGCCATGTGTCTCTGTCGTCTGCTCACGCTGCTGACGGCTTCCGCTTTTTAACCTAGGCCTGTGTATGGCTTCAGAATAATGCTGCCTTCACCGCCACCCTGCACCATGTGCCTCTGTCGTCCGCTCACGCTGCTGCCAGGTCCATACTGATTCATGGCCCCCTGTACCGGCTCCTCATGAACGTGGTTCAGCGGGTTTGCATCACTTAACGGCAAATCGTTGACAAACGCTGGGACGTTCAGTGTTGTGCGCATTAAGCCAGACACCAAAGGGCAGCACAGACCTGTTATTACTCGCTCAAACATGGCTGAACAAAACCAGTCTCTACCACAAATTGGACCCAGACCTGCCCAGGGTCTCGTAAGTAGATTGCACGGAGGAGTAGAGTTCGTTATTGGAATTAACTGTGAGGGACTTTTAAACCTAGGCCTGTGTATGGCCTTCAATTGAAGCTGCTTCTGCTCCGCCACTCTGCCATTGGACTCTTGATAGTCGTCTCCCCACGCTGCTGCTGGGGGGACTTTTTAACATAGGCCTCTGTATGGCCTTCAATTTTAGCTGCTTACGCTCCGCCACTCTGCCATGGGCCCCTGTACCGCCTCCTCATGCTGCTGCCAGGCCCGTAATCTGCCATGGGCCCCCGTACCGACTCCTCATGCTGCTGCCAGGCCCGTAATCTGTCATGGGCCCCTGTACCGCCTCCTCATGCTGCTGCCAGGTCCAGAGTGTGTCATGGGTCCCTGTACGGCCTCCCATTGCTGCTGTCTCCATCGCCACACTCTGCCATGTGCCACTTTCAGGTCTCCTCTCACTGCTGGTGGGTTCCATTTTGTCATAGGGTGCTGTATGGCCTCCCATTGCTGCTGCCTCCACCGCCACACTGTGGCTCCACACTCTGGTTTTGGCCCCGTGACTGCCCAAATGAGTGAAGTGTGCGGTGATTCTAAGATCGACGGCACTCATCTGCATGTCATACTGACTGACAGTATTATTTCTCTTCCCCAGCAGACTCCAAGGGCATTTAAATTAAAGGTACAGTGTTCTGCACTAATATAAAGGCTCTCTGAAGCCTAGAAACACCCTTTTTATAAGTTAAATTCACAACGAATATATTCGGCTCGAAGCGAATTTATTTGGCGAATTCGGCGAATCAGCCGAACCGAATTTTTGAATAATTCGCTCATCTCTAAATATTACATTAGACAATACATGGTTGAGTATTTTTGTTGTTCCACACAATGGTAGGTGGAGGTGTAGATCTTGTTTAGCAATATCATCAGAGGTATTCATATATGTATGATAAACCTTTGGTGGGGAGTTGGGTTGTTAGGGGGGTTTTGGTGGGGGGGTGGGGAAGGAGAGGATTGGGGGAGGAGGGATATAACTGAGTAATTGAGGAGATACCAGTCTCGGTTTGGATGGTAATTCGACTAGTAAAATGTCATCAGCATTGTACAGAACATTTTGGGTGGTTTCGCCATCGGGTCCATTGGTTATTAAATTTGTGATAGGAAGAAGTATTAATTGCGGATAATTTTTCCATTTCACATTGGGTGTTAAGGTCTGTATGTAATGATGTGGTTGAGGGGGTTTTATTTGTGTTCCATAATCTGGTAATGTTAATTTTGGCGGCAAAGAGTATGTGGGTAATAATTGTTTGGGAACGAGGATGGAGTTTCTCGATCCTGATGTGTAGGAGTGCTAATGAGGGGTTCGGTGTTAACAATATTTTGTTTATTTCGGAGATTAATTGAAAAGTAGTATTCCAGAAGGATCTGAGTGACTTACATGACCAAAGAATATGTAGTGTTGAGCCTGGCTCGCCACATTGTCTCCAGCATGTAGGAGACTGTTTCGGGTAGTAGATGGAGAGTTTGACCGGGGTCAGGTACCATTGGTGGAGTACTTTTAGGCATGACTCCCAATGGGAGCTGCATCGGGTAGCTCTATAGGTGATGTTGAAGGTATTTTCCCAGCATTTTAAAGTTATTTGATGTACTAGGATTTTTTCCCAGGTGGTTAGGGAGGTTGTTTGTAGAGTAAGTTGTAAGTTTGTGAGATATGTATAAAAGGTGGATGTACCTTTGCCTGGTTATTGAGGTTTGGTGAAGAAGATGAACGCTGTAATTGGTATCATAGTGGTGTGGGGTAAGATAGATGTTTGTAGACAGTGAGCAATTCTTAGGTATGTAAAGTTTTTAGTAGTAGGGAGAATATATTTGGTTTGGAGAATTTGGAAGGGGCATATAGGTTGATTCATATAGAGGTCTGCTATATTGGTTATCCCTTGTTTTGTCCATTGAGATAAGTCTAGCGAGGGGATGAGAAGGTGTAGTATATTGGTTGGAGTAGGTATATGTTTGAAGTCTTTAAATTTAGTGGAAAGGAGGTCCTGCCAAGCTTGTAGGGAGGCTTTAATGTAGGGGTGTTTTAGTTGGGGTTCTTTTCGGTTGGCCAGTGGAGTCAGGATTATATTTTGGGGCTTAAGTGGTTGAAAAGGGAGGGTTTCCATTATGGACCAAATTTTTTCTTTTGATAGGTTCCACCAGAAATATAATTGGTCTAAAAGAGTAGCTATGTAATAAGACTTGAGGTGTGGGAGTCCTGCTCCTCCTTTAGCTGTAGGGCACATTAAGAGATTCATGATACATCTTGGTTTTTTCGAGTTCCATAGGAACTTTGTGAGGATTGTTTGTAGGCTAGAAAAGAATGAGTTAGGGATTGGTTTGGGGAGTGTGCGGAATATGTATAAGATTTTTGGAAAAATGGACATTTTCAGAGTTGCCACTCGGCCTAGTTTGGAGAGTTCTGAAGTGCGTAAAGTGTTTAGTTCTCGGGGGATAGTTGCATGCAAAATTTTATGATTTGCTGTGTATAGTTGGTTTGTCGTCGGTGTGAGTCTGATTCCTAAGTAGGGAATGTTCGTTTCCCATAAGAAAGGGAATTGTTTGGCTAGTTGGGTTTGGAGTTGGGATAAGATGTGAAGGTTTAGTATGGAAGATTTGGGTTCGTTAAGTTTGTAATATGAGACTGTTGAGTAGGTATATATCTGTGCGGAATCATTTTGAGGGATCTTTTTGGGTTGGTCACCATCAACATAATATCGTCCGCAAACAGGCTAATTTTGTGTTCCATGTTGAGGTGTGCGATTCCTGTAAATGATTGGTCCGCTCTGAGTTTGGATGCTAAGGGTTCAATAAGGAGTGTAAATATTATTGGGGAGAGTGGGCAGCCTTGTCTTGTACCGTTTGAGATGTCGAAGGAGTCAGATAATGTGCCATCTGTCAGTACTCTAGCAGATGGATGTGAATATAATGACAAGATGGCGTTCAGCATCCAACCTGTGATGCCGAATTTTTGAATAGTGAGTTCCATGGATTGCCAATGTATCCGGTCGAATGCTTTCTCTGCGTCTAGAGATAGGAATAAGGAGGGGCTCTTGGTACTTTCTAGGTTATGTAGGAGGGAGATAATTCTTCTGGTAGCATCGGGTGCTTGGCGACCTGGGATGAAACCTACTTGATCTGGGTGAATTAGGGTGGGGAGGTAGGGGAGAATTCTTCGGGATAAGATTTTCGCGTATAGTTTTATGTCGGTATTGAGTAACGAAATTGGCCTGTAGTTTTGGACAAGTTGGGAGTCTTTGCCAGGTTTTGGTAAAGTTGTTATGATGGATTGCAACATGTCTTTGGGGAATGAGCCTGTGGTGGCAGCGTGATTGAAGAGTTTGGTCAGGAGTGGTGATAAGGCCGTGGAAAGGTGTTTATAGTATTCGTTAGTGTATCCGTTGTTTCCTGGTGATTTGTTAATTGGGAGTGTTTTAATGGTCGTTTCTATTTCTTTGGGTGATATTGGGGAAGAAATGGTGTCAAGTTGGTCTGAGGATAGTTGAGGAAGATTGGTCATTTGTTGTATGGAGGTGGTTGTTGGTTGAATGGTGTCAGGGTCGTTTTTAAGGTTATATAGGTTTTGGTAGTATTCTGCGAAGGCATTAGCTATGTCTTGTGGGTTTGTATTTAGGGTATTCGCAGATGGGTGTTTAATTGAGGCTATTTTGGATTTCAGCCGTTTTTGTTTTACCGATTTGGCTAACAACGAGCTGGCTTTGTTACCTAGTGAGTAGAATTTCGCTTTCATTTTTTGGAGACTTAGATCATATTTGTAGAGTAGAAGGGATCTTAATTTATTTCTATCTGCTGTCAGGGACGAAGAGATTGTTGCGTCTTGGGATTTTTTGTTTTTTTCCTCATTTGTTTTTCATTGAGGTTAGGAGATTATCTATTTGTTGGGTTTTGTTTTTGTTAACGCGATTGTTTAGTTGTATCAGAATACCTCTCATGTATGCTTTATAGGTTGACCACAAAGTGGTTATGGATATATCAAGGGTATCTTTAAATTCAAAAAAATGACTTGTGTGCATCAATTATTTGTTGCTTGTAGTCTTGGTTTTTCAGCAAGATCGAGTTCAATCGCCATAATCGGGGTATCGATGAATGTTGTTTGCTGTCAAGGGAATGACCAATGTTGTTTGCTGTCACAGCATGGTCTGACCAAGTGATGGTACCAATCTTGGAGGAGGTGACGTGTTGTAGAGTCCATTTATCGGTGATGAAGAATTCGATTCTGGATGAGGATAAGTGATATAGAGAATAGTAGGTATAGTCCTTTTCTGTGCTATGTTGACATCTCCAGATGTCGTAAAGATCGTTGGAGTGAAGAAATTGGTTGAAGGACTGTTTTGAAGATCTTGTCTTGGATGATGTGTCAAGAAGAGGGTTCCTTATAGTGTTAAAGTCTCCGCCGATGAGTAGTCTGCCTTTTCTGTGTTGATTTATAATGGAGTTAAGCTTGTTGAAGAAATGGAGTTGATTGGTGTTAGGACCGTAGACATTCACCAATGTGTATTGTGAGGGCTTAGCTCACTAGCGGGTTGTGCTTGACCCCCTGGATGGGTCAGAACACCATAAACAGAAGCTTAGCACGACAGCAGGTACTTGGTGAATAAGTTTTGTGCATTTATTTACAAAGTCCAGTGAACACACTGTGCATAAAAAAACCCAGCAAAACAAACAAAACAAAAAATAAAGCCTGGCCACACTGGGCTACTAACTACAACACACAGCTTTCCTATCTAGCGGTCTGTATGCAGCCTACCACTGCTCAGACCCAGGGTGTTCACACAGTTCCAAAATCACAGAGATTGTTTTTCACCATAGGTTGGTTTGGTTGCTCCCCAGTCTGTCTTACATAGCCAACTGGTTCCAGGATGGAGCAATCTCCCTATGCAGCCTGGGAGTTTTATAGAGCCCAGAGCCCTTAATGCACTACACCTGAGCTAATTATCCACAGTGAGCCACACAGGCTCACCACACAGCACAACAGGAAAACAGTCAGTGTAGAGCATAAACCTGGGACAAATATATCTCCCATCTTGAATACATCCCGTAGTTCTTCCTGACCTCCTGTCACATACCCCCCCCCCCTCTTGTTTCAACCTTGGGGTTGCAAGCAAGTGTGTACTCGGGACAGGGCATCTGCATTCCCCATTCTAGTAGCCGGTGCTGTATGCTGAAACTGAATTCTTGAAGGGCCAAGAACCACTTATTCACTCTCCTATTGGTCTCTTTGTTCTGGGCCATCCATTTCAAGGGAGCATGATCTGTTACTAGTTCAAACTGTCTTCCCAAAAGATAGTAGCGGAGAGAATCTAGAGCCCACTTAATTGCCAAGCATTCTTTCTCAATAGTGGCATAATTTTCTTCATGGGGTTTTAATTTCTGGCTGAGGTAAATGACGGGGTGTTCCTCTCCTTTGAAAACCTGCGACAACACAGCTCCTAACCCAACATCTGAGGCATCGGTCTGGACCACAAAATCCCTTGAAAAATCCAGGGAGTACAATACTGGCTGTCTACATAAGGCCCGTTTTAAGGCCTCAAAAGTGGCTTCTGCTTCAGGGGTCCATTTGACCATGACAGACTCCTTCCCTTTTGTGAAATTGGTCAGGGGAGCAGCCTGCGAAGCAAAATCAGGAATAAACCGCCGGTAATAACCAGCAATTCCCAAAAATGCTCGTACCTGCTTCTTCTTGGTGGGGCGTGGCCAGCTTTGTATAGCTTCAACTTTGTTGACCTGGGGCTTCATAGGACCTCTCCCAATGGTATATCCCAGATATTTGGCTTCCTCTAGCCCAATGGTACATATGTTTGGATTGGCTGTAAACCCTGCTTTCCAGATAGAGTCTAACACTGCCTGAACTTTCGGTAAATGTGAGTCCCAATCTTTACTATGGATGACCACATCGTCTAAGTATGCTGCCGCATAAGCTCTATGGGGCCGGAGGGTCTTATCCATCACCCGTTGAAACGTGGCATGAGCATTCTGCAACCCAAACGCCATCCTCCGATACTGCAAAGAACCTTCTGGAGTTACAAAGGCAGTCTTTTCCTTGGCTGATTCCGAAAGAGGAGTCTGCCAATACCCTTTGGTCAGGTCCAGTGTTGTCATATACCGGGCTGTCCCTAGACGGTCAATCAGCTCATCTATACGGGGCATGGGATAGGTGTCAAACTTAGTAATTTTGTTCAGTTGGCGAAAGTCATTACAAAACCGCCAATTTCCATCTGGTTTGGGCACTAGCACGATAGGACTGAACCAGTCACTGTTTGACTCCTCTATAACCCGCAGTTCCAGCATATTTTTTACTTCTTGGCGAATTGCCTCTCGCCGAGCTTCCAGAATAGGATAGGGTTTTAACTTGACCCTTTCCCCTGGGGAAGTAATAATGTCATGCTCAATCCCAGACACCCATCCAGGGAAGGCTGAGAATTTTTCTTTGTTGCGTAGCACAAACTCTCTAGCTTCCTGTTGCTGTGCTTTTGATAGAGTCTCCGCTACCCCGACCTCTAGGACTTCCAAGGTAGGCGGAGCTGGAATCGGGGAAGTTTCAGCGACCAAGGTTTCCCTATCCTTCCAGAGTTTCAGCAAATTCACATGGTGCACCTGCTCAGGTTTTCACCTTCCTGGTTGGCTAATTTTATAATTCATGTCCCCCATTTTTTCTAACACTTCATAAGGGCCCTGCCATTTGGCCAAGAATTTACTTTCAACCGTGGGGACCAACACCAACACCCTATCACCAGGTGAAAAAGACCGGATCCGAGCTCCACGGTTGTAAATTCTTTGTTGAGCCAACTGGGCTCGAGCCATGTGTTCCTTCACAATAGGCATTACTTGTGTAATTCTGTCTTGCATTTGGGCCACATGTTCAATGACACTTCTATGAGGGGAACTCTCACTCTCCCATGTTTCCCTCGCAATGTCCAGTAGCCCCCGTGGGTGTCTCCCATACAACAACTCAAAGGGAGAGAACCCCGTGGATGATTGGGGAACCTCTCGGATCGCAAACATTAAATACGGTAGTAAACAATCCCAGTTTTTCCTGTCTTTATCAACCACCTTCTTTAGCATTTGTTTTAACGTTTTGTTAAACCTTTCTGCTAACCCATCTGTCTGAGGGTGATACACGGAAGTACGGATTTGTGTCACCTTCAGAAGTTTACAAAGTTCTTTGGTTACCCTAGACATAAACGGGGTGCCCTGGTCGGTTAGTACCTCCTTGGGTAGGCCTACACGGCTGAAGACCTGAAATAGTTCTTTGGCAATGGTTTTGGCAGAGGTGTTTCGGAGAGGAATTGCCTCTGGGTAACGGGTGGCATAGTCCATTATCACCAAGATGTGTTGGTGCCCCCTTGCAGACTTTAGCAAGGGGCCAACCAAATCCATGGTGATCCTTTCAAACGGGACCTCAATGATGGGCAGAGGAACCAAAGGACTGTGACAATGTGGCATCGGGGCTGAAATCCGACACACGGGACAGGAAGAGCAGTACATTTCCACTTCCTTGTTGACCCCAGGCCAATAGAACCTCTGTATGATTCTGTCTCGGGTCTTTTCAGCTCCTAAATGTCCCCCTAGAATGTGCCCATGGGCCCGCTCTAAGACCAATTTGCGGTAAGATTTAGGTACCACCAGTTGCTCTATGGTTTCCCCCACCTTCTGTGACACCCGGTATAAGAGGTCTGCTTCTATGATAAAGTACGGGAGGGCAGTCCTCTCGTCGGGATTCACTAATTCCCCCTCTATTTTTACTGCATTCTCTCGGGCCCTTAGTAATGAGGGGTCCTTCAGTTGTTCAGTGACCAACTTTTCCCTGTTTAGTTCTAAGTCAAACACTAGGGGTGGCTGTTCCACTTCTGAGGATGTAGGCTCCTCCCTAGGCCCTGTTTCCCCAGCTAATACTGTAAAAGGAAATTTCGGGGAATCCTCGCCCACAAAGGACTCCCTATGAGAACCTTCAGGCTCTGAAACACCGTTCAACTCGGGGCCATTCCAGAGCTCCCAGAATTTTGGGAAATCCCTTCCCACAATGGCGTCATGCGGTAGTTGGGGCACCAATCCCACCTAATGGCACAGGTTACCCAGGGAGGTCTCAAAGAACATTGTTGCCACCGGATACTCTCGAGTGTCCCCATGAACGCAAATGACTGCCAGTTTTCTAGGGTGCAAGGTTTTCCCCCTTACCAGTTCAGTTTTTACTAAGGTAACCAGGCTACCTGAGTCCAACAATACCAGAACATTTTTACCATCAATACACATTTGGAAAAAAGGTTTCTCATTTCCCTTTTCAGCAGTGTAAGTAACCGCTGCAAAGAGGGACTGCGGTCTCTGTAAGAAAGTCACAGTGCATTGGTTCATCTGTACTTGGGCAATCCGCCGCTACATGTCCCTCTTCCCGGCAGCGGTAACAGATTATCCTTCTTCTCCCCTCTGGCGGGTTGGGCCTTCCAGACCGCTCGCGACAGATATTCGAAACAGTCCCAAAAGTACCTTTCATTCCCCCTTTTCCATTCTCTCCACCCCCATCCCTTGGTGCAATCTTACCCACAGCCGGGGATGGTCTGGTCTTGGGGTGGAAAGTCCGTGAGTCCTTGAGGGAAGACGTAAGAGTTTCAGTCGCTAAATATCTCTCCACAAGGTCCACAAGTTTGTCCGCTGTTTCCGGATCTCCATGACTCACCCATTTCTGCAAGGTAGTAGGGAGAGACCTCAGAAACTTGTCTATCACCACCCTTACTACAATCTTTGGTCCAGACAGTGTATCTGGCTGCAGCCATTTCCTGGTCAAATGAATGAGGTCATACATTTGGGATCGAGGTGGTTTTCCCAGTCGATAACTCCAATTGTGTACCCGATGAGCCCGGACAGCCAGGGTTACGCCCAGCCGCACCAAAATTTCCATTTTTAAGCGATCATAGTCCTTGGCTTCCTTAGGCTCAAGGTCAAAATAAGCCTTTTGGGACTCACCGGATAGTAGGGGGGCCACTAGTCCAGCCCACTGCTCTTTAGGCCAACTTTCTTTTGCAGCTGTCCTCTCAAAAGTGGTGAGAAACATCTCAGGGTCCTCATCTGTAGTCATCTTTGGCAGCAGGTGACTTTACACGAAAAGATGGTATGGTAGTAGAATCACTCCCAGCCTCCGTCTGCTGCCTCTGCTGAAGCTGTTTTGTGATGGCCGCCATTTGCTGTTGATGTATCCGTTCCTGCTGTTCCAATGATTCCCTATGGCGGGCCTCCGCCTGTTCCAGGGCTTGCTGCTGGGCTGCAAGGCTCTGTTACACACTTGCATTTGTTCTCTGCTGATTTGCATTTGCCAAAGCAAGCTGTCTTAGTATCTCCTCCATGCTGGCCTTACTTCACGTGCCCGCAAACCTCCACCATATGTGAGGGCTTAGCTCACTAGCGGGTTGTGGTTGACCCCCTGGATGGGTCAGAACACCATAAACAGAGGCTCAGCATGACAGCAGGTACTTGGTGAATAAATTTTGTGCATTTATTTACAAAGTCCAGTGAACACACAGTGCATAAAAAAACCCAGCAAAACAAACAAAACAAAAAATAAATCCTGGCCACACTGGGCTACTAACTACAACACACAGCTTTCCTATCTAGCGGTCTGTATGCAGCCTACCACTGCTCAGACCCAGGGTGTTCACACAGTTCCAAAATCACAGAGATTGTTTCTCACCATAGGTTGGTTTGGTTGCTCCCCAGTCTGTCTTACACAGCCAACTGGTTCCAGGATAGAGCAATCTCCCTATGCAGCCTGGGAGTTTTATAGAGCCCAGAGCCCTTAATGCACTACACCTGAGCTAATTATCCACAGTGAGCCACACAGGCTCATCACACAGCACAACAGGAAAACAGTCAGTGTAGAGCATAAACCTGGGACAAATATATCTCCCATCTTGAATACATCCCATAGTTCTTCCTGACCTCCTGCCACAGTATGTAGTATCATTGATATTGCAGATCAATATGTGGTAGTGGCCTTGTGGGTCTGCTGTTGCTGAGATAAATTGGAACTGCAGGGAGTCTCTTATGGCTGTAATGATGCCATTTTTCTTTTTCCGGTTTGTTGCCATATATACTGTGGAGAGGTGAGGAATATTGAGTTTAGGGATTTTGGATGAGGCAAAGTGAGTCTCTTGTAGGAATTATTATTATTATTATTATACAGTTTGCTCAGCGCTTTACAATATAAAGGAAGACAATACAGTAACAATACAGTTCAATACAAGAGGGATTTGAGGGCCCTGCTCCTTGGAACTTACAATCTAGGAGGGAGGGGCTAGTGATAGAAAAGGTAGTAATTGTGGGGGATGGACTGGTTGGAAGAGTAGAAGATTCCAGTAGCTGAGGGCAGGATAGGCTTCCCTGAAGAGATAGGTTTTCAGCGATTGCCTAAAAGTGATCAGATTAGGTGATAGTCTGATAAATTGGGGTAGAGTGTTCCATATGATGGGGGAAGCTCTGGAGAAGTCCTGGAGATGAGCATGGGAGGAGGAGACAAGGGAGCTAGAGAGTAGGAGGTCTTGCGAGGAGCGGAGAGTACGGTTTGGGTGGTATTTGGAGACAATATCGGTGATGTAATTTGGGGCAGAGTTATAAATGGCTTTATACGTTATTGTTAGTGTTTTGAATTTTATCCATTGGGCAACGGGAAGTCAGTGGAGGGATTGGCAGAGAGGGGTGGCCAATACAGAACGGTCAGTAAGGTGGATGAGTCTGGCAGAAGCATTCACGATAGACTGAAGAGGGGATAGCCTGCGATGAGGTAGGCCAATGAGGAGGGAGTTACAATAGTCAAGGCGAGATATAACTAAGGAGTGAATAAGTTGCTTAGTGGGTTCCGAGGTTAGGAGCAGTCGTATCTTGGAGATGTTGCGGAGGTAAAGTCTACACGATTTGGACAGTGATTGGATTTGGGGCTGAAAGGACAGATGGGAGTCTAGTATTACACCTAGTACCCTGGCATGAGGGGAGGGACTGTTTATTGTGTTATTGATCTTGATGGAGAAATCAGGGGAGGGGGCACGGGCTGGTTGAAATACTTAGAGCTCAGTTTTGGAAAGATTGAGTTGGAGGAAGTGGAGTGACACCCATACCGATATGTCCCTTAGTAGGTTAGTAATGCGAGTGGAGACTGAAGGGGTGAGGTGAGGGGTAGAAAGATAGATTTGTGTGTCATCAGCATAGAGATGGTACTTAAAGCCGTGGGAGTTTATCAAGTAACCAAGGGAGGAGGTGTAGATGGAGAAGAGAAGGGGTCCAAGGACAGAACGTTGAGGGACCCCTATGGAGAGAGGGAGTGAACAGGAGGAGGCAGCGTTATACAGTAGGTAACACTGAAGGAGCTCTGCGATAGGTAGGAGGAGAACCAGGAGAGAGCAGAGTCTCTGAGGCCAAGAGTTTGGAGTTTTTTGAGGAGGAGGGGATGGTCAACCGTATCAAAAGCCGCAGAGAGGTTAAGTAGTAAGAGTACAGAGTAGTGGCCATTGGTTTTAGCAGTTAGTAGATCTTTAGTGAGATTTAGTAGGGCAGTTTCAGTGGAGTGTAGAGAGCGAAAGCCAGACTGTAAAGGGTCAAGAAGGTTGTTGTTGGTGAAGTGGGAGCTCAGGCGATTGTAGACTAAGCGTTCTAGGAGTTTAGAGGTAAATGGCAGCAGGGAGATGGGTCCTAAGTTGTTCAGGTTTGTGGGGTCCAGGGAGGGCTTTTTAAGTATGGGAGTGATGTGCTCATGCTTTAGAGGGGAGGGGAAGGCACCAGTAGAGAGGGAAAGATTGAAGATGTGAGTGAGGGAGCATAGAATGGAAGAAGAGGGTGACCGTAGTAGTTGTGAGGGGACAGGATCCAGGGGGCAGGTAGTGAGATGGGCTTCTGAGAAAACCTTAGTGACCTCTTCGGTAGTAGCGAGGTTAAAAGAGGAAAGTGTTGAGGGAGGTTTAGTATAAGGTATGCTAAGTGGGATGGATGTCTGTGCAGGGGCGACACCCCTACGAATTGCGTCAATCTTGTTTTTGAAATGATTTGCAATCTCATGAGCAGTGAGTGAGGTACTGGGTGGAGGTGGAGAAAGTAGAGAGTTAAAAGTAGAGAAGAGACGATGAGGACTGGATGAGAAGGTAATAATAAGAGCGACAAAGTAGACTTGTTTGGCAGCATGAAAGGAGGAATTGTATGTTAAGAAAGCAGATTTATATCAGGTGAATGCTTGGTGGGATTTGGTTTTACGCCACAATCACTCCAGCTCACGACTACTGTATGTCATTTAAGATTTCTGGTGTGGTCAGTCTGCCAAGGTTGTAACGGTCGGGGCCTGATGCTTCGTGTTGTTAGAGGAGCAAGCGAGTCTAATGTGGATGAAAGCCAACTGTTATAGACAATAGTGGCCATGTCAGGGCAGGACAGTGGAGAGATTCTGTCATAGAGTTGGTCAGTTGCAGAGTGGAAAGGAGCAGGGTTCAAGTTGCAAAGGTTTCTGCGAGTAATTGTTTGCTGCTTGGAGGGATAGGTGTTTGAAGATGAGGAGACTGTGAAGGTGATGAGATTGTGATCAGAGAGAGGAAAGGGGGTGTTTGTGAGGTTGTATGGAGTGCAAAAATGAGAGAAGACAAGGTCTAATGTATTCCCATCAGACTGAGTGGAGGACTGTATACACTGTGCTAATGCAAAAGATGAGGTTATGTTGAAGAGTTGGGTTGTAGCCGGGTTGTTGACATTAATAGGGATGTTAAAATCTCAGAGAATAATAGTGGGTAGTTCAGAGGAGAGAAAGTAGGGTAGCCAGGTGGAGATATCATCAAGAAAGCGGGACACGGGTCCAGGAGGCCGATAGATCACTGCAATCCTCAGAGAAATGGGAGAAAACAGCCGGATGCAGCGAGTCTCGAAAGAAGAGAAGGATAGAGAGGGAGGTTATGGAGGACTTGAAAGGTGCTCAGTGGGGATAGAAGCAAACCAACCCTACCACCTTTCTGACCACTGGGTCTGGGTGAGTGGGTCCAGATGAGACCTCCATAGGAGACTGCCGCAGGGGAGGTAGAGTCAGTGGCTTGGATCCAGGTTTCAGTAATCGCTAGGAGGTTGAGGGAGCGGGAGACAAAGAGATCGTGGATGGCGGTGAGTTTGTTGCATTCGTGGATGGCGTTCAGGAGTGCACACGAAAATGGGGGGTGGTTTTGGGGAGTAGAGGGACAGGTATTAGGTTGAGGGGGTTGCGGCAGTTCTTGGAAGTAGGAGGGTGCCTTGTGGGTGAGCGAGGTGGTGGAGGACCAGGGTTCTGGGAAATGTCCCCCGCAGTTAGGAAAAGAAGAAGGGTGCCTCCATAGGAAAGTGCTGCAGGGGAAGCAGAATCTGCTGCTTGGAGCCAGGTTTCTGTAATTGCTAGTAGGTTAAGGGAGCGGGAGACAAAAAGGTCATGGACAGAGGTGAGCTTATTGCAGACAGAGCGGGCATTCCAGAGTGCACATGAAAAAGGGAGGGTGGTTTTTGGGAGCACAGGGACAGATAATAAATTGAGGGGATTGTGGATATTCCCAGGAAGAAAGGATGCCTGGTGTGTGGGTGAAATAGTGGAGGACCAGGGTTTGGGGAGATATCCCCAGAGGTTAGGAGAAGAAGAAAGGTGAGGAAGGTAGCATAGGAGCGGGATGTACACGAGCGCACATGCCTTCCAGTCCTGGTGTTTGGGTCAGCAGGAGAGTGAAGTATCAGCAAGAGGTGATGAGAGCAGTAGTAGGGAGATGGAAGCAGTGAGGGTGGGATGTACAAGTTTTGGGGTGGAGCAGAGGGATGAAGAAGTGATATTTTGGGTACGCAGCAAAGTAATATGAAAAGGAGGAGTAGAGGGGACATATTAAAAATGTACACGGAGTGGGACTCAGTCTTGTAAGAGATGTTTCCCAGGGTGTTTGTTTGCAGTCTGTCAAGCATGCAGTAGAGTTTCTTGTTGTTGTATCTACCTGCTGCTTGGGTTCTCCTGCGTTAGTTCAAGCTAAGCAGAGTTCATCGTGTTTGGTTTCTAAATGGTTGCTACTGGAGCCCAACGCGGCTATTTCCTGAGAGAGGACGTTTGTACTTTTATGGAGTTTTGATTGCAATTTAGCGGCTAATTTGGTGTGTATAGTTTCCAGGCAAAATTCCAGATCCCCCTTTGTAAGTTGCTGTGCGTACTCACTGTCCTGGGCTGAGGGATGGGCTGCGTTATCCTGTGTCGGACCAGGTGGGGATGCTTTTTCCGTGATATCCTGAGACATGCTGAAAATCTTGTGCGTTTTCATTAAATATGTCGTAAGGGATTTTTTAGCATTACCCCTACTTTCTTTTTGGTGGACGGCATGCAGGAAATCTCCTGGGGGTGATCAATTGAATACAGTATAACCAAGGGTAGTATTGACCCCAGGGGATCTATAACGCCCGGTACCGGTGCAGAGAAGTAGTTACATAGATGCAGTCAAGCTTCAATTTCCGTTTTGTACAATTTCCATATTGTAAAAATGAGATTTAACATGTGGAGGTGAGGGATGGATGGATAATAGAGCAGTTTCAGTGGAGTGTAGAGAGTGAAAGCTAGACTATAAAGGGTCAAGTCGGTGAGGTGAGGTGAGGGATGGATATCAGCTGTAGAATTTATGTGCAGTAGGAGCAAGGGAACCATACGCTGGCCCGGCCTCTGTTATGGGGTCAGATGAGGTACAGGGGACCACAAGATACAGGATTTCCCAGGCACCAGGATCCAGAGTGACTCAGAATATATATAGGGAGACCAAATTCCTGACTCCCAGGCCACTGCAAGCCCCCAGGCCCAATTGAGGCCTTGCTGGCAAAATTTCAGGCCTCAGATGCCAATCGCTGCCAGCGGAGCACCCACAGGGGGTCTGATAAGTGCTGGCTGCCCCCCCCATGCCAAGTATACTCACATGAAGGGCGGATGGATTCCAGGCATGGGCCAGGCTGTGTCTTGGCAGGCCGCAGTAGGCCTCACTAGGCAGAGCTCGTCTGCCGCAGCTGATGGGGGACAGACCCGCTCCGATCCCCCCCCCCAAGGTATGGACCGGACAGTGGAGGCCTCCGATGCCCGCCAAGGGCTCACCGCCACCTGGATGGCCTGCCGTGATGGCCCGGATGGCCACAGATGAGATCGCGGTAGGCCCCGCCATGCTGGGCACGGTCGCCGCCCGATGGCCTCACCTCACGGGCTCACCACAGGCCAAGATGGCCAGCCGGGATGGCCCGGATGGATGAGATCACGGTAGGCCGCGGATGAGAGCGCGGCAGGCTGCGGTAGGCCCCGCCATGCCGGGCACGGTAGTCGAGGCCAAAATTACTCTGCTCCCCTCCTCCAGGTAAGGGCAGGGTCGGGGAGAGCTCCGACGCTTGTTGGTGGCACGCCGCTGCCCGGATGGCAGCGGATTAGTGGACGAGGCGCTAGAGCTGTAGACTATGCAGCCACTATGAACGCCATCTTGGACCCAGACTACAAATACAATGTCAGGTTGAATGGAGCGGATTTCTCTTGAGAGCAGGGATCTTTTGAAGGGGGAGTTGAGACCTCGGACATTAAGCAAAGATATAGTAATCATTTTGTTGATTGTAGATGGTTTGGATTCCATAGCTGTGTTGTTTCAGGTGTTATGGAGGTAAGTGATTTTCCTCATGACGGAGGTGATGGCCCGCCAGGTGTGCGGCTTTGTGAGTATGGGTTTGTCTTTGTTGTGGATTGAGTGTTCAATTATATGGAGGGGGTTGTTGAGAGGGTTGGTTCTAGCGACTGATGACTGGTAGCTTGGTGTATGATCAAGGGTAAAAACAGGGGTAAAAAACACAAGTAACGTGTAGCAGTATCTGCTACTGTGTAAAGTGGAGGCACGAGAAAGCATGACTCTTTCGAGAGCTCATGCTTGAGACGAACTTGGACGAACAACATATTCGATCAGGGGCCGCTTACCAGCTTGTGTGTTAGAGAGTGAGGCCCAGGGAATTTGGGTTGGAGGTATTATGCTTGAGCATTGGTCATGACCATTCTGCTTCCATCTGTTGCGGCCGATTGGATGCTGGTTGATGGGAGTCTGCTGGGATGATGTTCCACGATTTCAGCAATTCGATGCCTGCTTCTAGGGATTTAATTGTGTAAAATCCGCCTTGGTATTTGACATTCAATTTCGTAGGGAACCCCCTTTGATATCCGATTCCATGATTCCGTAAAGCTTTAGTTATGCTGATGAGCTTCTTACGGTTGGAGAGTGTGGCTTTGGATAGATCTGCAAACGATTTGATGGTTTTTTGGGCTGGAGGGATGGAGATCGAATTTCTTGCTGCCATCATTATTCTTTCCTTCACGTGGAAAAAGTGTATGCGCGCCAATATGTCTCTGGGGACCGTCGCTGGCAGGAATGATGGTTTGGGGATTCGATGTGCTCGATCTACAGCCAGTTCTACATCTGTGAGGGTAGGGATGAGAGTTTTCATATATTGTTGTATGTATGGGACTATGGCGTCTGTGGTGATGGATTCTGGGATCCCATGGAATTTGATGTTGTTTCGCCTGGAGCGATAGTCTAAGTCTGCCAATTTGAGATTGATTTGTTCGATGTCTGCCTCATGGTCTGTGTGTGCATCAATGAGGTCGTTATGTGTGGTGCACATTTCCCCTAATTTATTTTTGATATGGCAGATGCGTTTTTCTTGATTTTGGACCTTATTTGAAATTTGAGATAATGATGCTGTCAGGTCATTATGTAGCGTTTGTCGCAGGGAAAGGAACATGTTTTTCATGGAAATCTCTGTGATAGGTTGGTCAGAAGCAGGATAGGATTCGATTAAAGATGGAGCTTTAGCTGATAGAATAGTAGCTGAGAAAGAAGGCTGTCTGTCAGGGGGTGAACCTGTGTCCAGTCTTGGTCTGGATTTTGCCAGGCTGGTGGACGTAGAAGACGGGGGAGAGAAGACTCACCAGGATCCCCTGGATACAGCGATCCCTTCAGCCTGGAGTCTGGAATGTATGCTGCCTGGAGATCTGTGTTCTCTCCCTGCTGTGCTGGCTGTGTTGAGTGGCCGTTTAGCATGCAGCCGGCGGCATCTTGGCTGCTGGGGCCGAGAGCAGGAAAGAAACTGGTCATTTTACCAGGGTGTCCTGGCGTTTTCCGATGTCGGGTCATAGCCCTGTCGGATGGCGAGGGGTTAATGTTTCAGCTGCTGTTGTTTATATTCCCTGGGGCTTTAGTGTGCGGAGATCATGCTGGCTGGGGATGGAGCTCTCCTCACTGAGTGTCCATCCTCAGAGCCGGCTGCGCATGCCCTCCAGCAGCTTTGTTTTACAAGCTAGTCATTGGACAGAACATAACTTCATTCAAAAGTGATATTCCTACCCAGTAAAAACATTCATCATACAGATCTGCTCATTTACTCACAATAATTTAAAAATAACATATTTAACCCCCTGGCGCCAGCGCCTCCCTCTTTAAGGGGTTTGTGATGCCAGGAAGCGGGGTAGGGTTTAGAGTCATTATGATGGCTGTCACGGCGGTGACATGATCAGAAAGCTTCTGACCACAAGTAGCGATCAGGACCTTTCCGAGAGGCACTGGTAAATGTGCTAAGAGCACGTGGGGCATGTGATCTCAGCACATCTTTTGTTTACATTGGGTATGCAAATATGCGGCCCCTTGGCGCCAAGGCCCAGCTCCTGAGAGGCTGCATATTTGCATAAGCTCGGCCCCAAGGAATTTGGCATATTCATTAGGCACTGTTTGTCATACGCTTCTTTGCCTGACATGAATGTTTTTAAGTCCTTTTGAATATACAAGAAAAAAGGTACAGTTGCAAGAAAAAGTATGTGAACCCCTTGGGAGTACGTGGAGTTTTGCATGAATTGGGCATAAAATGTGCTCTGAACATCATCTAAGTCACAACAATAGAAGAACACAGTCTGCTGAACATAATACTACACAAACATTAGATGTTGCCATGGTTTAATTGCACATAACATGTAAACATTCACAGTGCAGGGAGGAAAAAGTATGTGAGGCCCTAGCTTAATGACTTCTCCCAGAGCTAATTGGAGCCAGGAGTGAGCCAACCTTGACTCCAATCAGTGTGATGATATTGGATGTGTTGCTGACAGCTGTCCTGCCCTTAAAAAACACACACCTGTTTTGGGTTTACTGGTTTCAAGAAGCACTGTCTGATGTGAACCATGCCTCGCAGAAAAGAGCTCTCAGAAGACCTACGATCAAGAATTGTTGACTTGCATGAAGCTGGAAAGGGTTACAAAAGTATCTCCAAAAGCCTTGATGTTCATGTGTCCACGGTAAGACAGACTGTCTACAAATGGAGAAAGTTTAGCACTGTTGCTACTCTCCCTAGGCGTTGTCGTCCTGTAAAAATGACTGCAAGAGCACAGCGCAGAATGCTGCATGAGGTAAAGAAGAATCCCAGAGTGTCAGCTAAAGACCTACAGAAATCTCTGGCACATGCTAACATTTTTGTTGACACTTCTACAATAAGGAAAACATTAAACAAGAATGGAGTACATGAGAGGACACCACGGAGGAAGCCATTGCTGTCCAAAAAGAATATTGCAGCACGTTTGAAGTTTGCAAAAGGGCACCTGGATGTTCCACAGCACTACTGGCAAAATATACTGTGGACAGATGAAACCAAGATTGAGTTGTTTGGGAAG
This sequence comes from Staurois parvus, assembly GCF_062004578.1. NCBI lineage: Eukaryota > Metazoa > Chordata > Amphibia > Anura > Ranidae > Staurois > Staurois parvus. Next base: position 883,401 of record NW_028318071.1, read on the forward strand.
AACACACAACACTATGTGTGGAGAAAAAAAGGCACAGCACACCAACATCAAAACCTCATCCCCACTGTAAAACATGTCGGAGGGAGCATCATGGTTTGGGGCTGCTTTGCTGCCTCAGGGCCTGGACGGATTGTTGTCATTGATGGGAAAATGAATTCCAGAGTTTATCAAGACATTTTGCAGGAAAACGTACATACTTTTTCCTCCCTGCACTGTGAATGTTTACATGTTATGTGCAATTAAACCATGGCAACATCTAATGTTTGTGTAGTATTATGTTCAGCAGACTGTTCTTCTATTGTTGTGACTTAGATGAAGTTCAGAGCACATTTTATGCCCAATTCATGCAAAACTCTATGTAATCCCAAGGGGTTCACATACTTTTTCTTGCAACTGTAAGAAAAATACACTCCTTGAAATTTGAGACTTTATAGGTACAGAGTCATTCAATGTGACACATAATTCCAGATAAAATCATCAAGCTTTATTAAATACAGTACATAAAGTTTAAAAAACAATTTGTTTTTTTTTAAAGCACACTAAATTGGAGGTTTTGATGAAGCACAATCTCACACATGATAGTTCAAAATAGCGTGTGATGCATCCTAACATGTTTTGCCTATCAGGCTTCCTCAAGGGATAAAGTCTATCGCACTGTAAATTAGAGAACCTCATTAATAGTTTGGTGTAAATAAGGGTGGCGTTAATGAGGTCTGCTTTAATTATATATTACCGTATTTTTCGCTCCATAAGACGCACCTGACCATAAGACGCACCTAGGTTTTAGAGGCGAAAAACAAGAAAAAAAAATATTCTGAACCAATGGACTGCAGACACAGTACAGGAGATGACCAGAGACGGCGGACACAGTACAGGAGATGACCAGAGACGGCGGACACAGTACAGGAGATGACCAGAGACGGCGGACACAGTACAGGAGATGACCAGAGACGGCGGACACAGTACAGGAGATGACCAGAGACGGCGGACACAGTACAGGAGATGACCAGAGACGGCGGACACAGTACAGGAGATGACCAGAGACTGCGGACACAGTACAGGAGATGACCAGAGACTGCGGACACAGTACAGGAGATGACCAGAGACTGCGGACACAGTACAGGGGGTGACCAGAGACTGCGGACACAGTGCAGGAGATGACCAGAGACTGCGGACACAGAGCAGGGGATGACCAGAGACTGCGGACACAGTGCAGGGGATGACCAGAGACTGCGGACACAGTGCAGGGGATGACCAGAGACTGCGGACACAGTGCAGGGGATGACCAGAGACTGCGGACACAGTGCAGGGGATGACCAGAGACTGCGGACACAGTGCAGGGGATGACCAGAGACTGCGGACACAGTGCAGGGGATGACCAGAGACTGCGGACACAGTGCAGGGGATGACCAGAGACTGCGGACACAGTGCAGGGGATGACCAGAGACTGCGGACACAGTGCAGGAGATGACCAGAGACTGCGGACACAGTGCAGGAGATGACCAGAGACTGCGGACACAGTGCAGGAGATGACCAGAAACTGCGGACACAGTACTGGGGATGACCAGAGACTGCGGACACAGTACAGGAGATGGTCAGAGACTGGGGACACAGTGCAGGGGATGACCAGAGACTGCGGACACAGTGCAGGGGATGACCAGAGACTGCAGACAGTGCAGGGAATGACCAGAGACTGCAGACAGTGCAGGGAATGACCAGAGACTGCAGACAGTGCAGGGAATGACCAGAGACTGCTGACCTTTGGGGAGGGAGGGGGAGCGGGTACCTGAATTTGACAGGTACCCGCTCCCACTTCCACGGAGTTGTCCTTATCTCTTCTTCCCGGGCCGGCTTCTGTGACAGCCGGGTGCCCACTGCGCATGCGTGAGAAGCACTGCGCTTTGTGAATGGCCGGCGCCTTCTGGGACCTGTCATGTGTCCCAGAAGACACCGGATCATTCACAAAGCGCAGCACATGCGCAGTGGGCACCCTGCTGTCACAGAAGCCAGCGCGGGAAGACTGTGCAGCGCTGGAGCGAGGAACAGGTAAGGCCCGGTATTCTGACATGATGGCCGCAAAAATACCGGACCGGCCGCTTTATATTCGCTCCATAAGACGCACTGAAATTTCCCCCCTTTTTTGGGGGGAAAAAGTGCATCTTATGGAGCGAAAAATACCGTAATATATATATTAATTTTATAGATACATATACAATAATTATTTCTCTAAAACCGTTTCCTGCCTGTGTGCTCTGCCTGTAGCTCACCATATACTGCCCTTGTCTAGGTGTGTTGAGGATTCTTGGATTTACCTGGCTCTAACCTGATACAACCACTCTTTTGTTTCCAATTGCTTTTTTGGATCTATGTGACATTGGTGAGATGCCATTTAACAATGCCTCAATGATTTTTGTGTTTTCTTTAATTTGCTGGAAAGGTTCAAATTTTAAGTATTAAAAATGTCTTTGGTAGAATTATATGTTTAAAGCAGCATTTGTTGTTACTATATATTGTCTTCTAACAAATTACATGTGTTATGAAGTATTGTTACTGTATATCTCTTTCTTAGTTCCTTCACAATGTGATAGACTTTATCCCCTAAGGAAGCCTGATAGGCGAAACCCATTGGTATTTATCACATATATGTACAGTATATGTATGTGTGTGTATGTGTGTATATATATATATATATATATATATATATACACACTATTTGGAACTATCATGTGTGAGATTGTACTTCATCAAAACCTCCAATTTAGTCTGCTTTGAATAAAACAAATTGATTTTTAAACTCTGATTTTATCTGGAATTATGTGTCACATTGAATGACTGTGCACCAATAAAGTCCCACATTTTGAAGAGTGTTTTTTTCTCCCCTTTTTTCTTGTACTTTTAAAGTGGGGGACGTGGTGCCACAATTCCTCTTTTGACTCAAGTACTTGTGCTCTTGAATATGTTAACGCTACAAAATGGTAAGGGGGGGGGGGGGGCATAAATAGTAGGAAAAGAAAGATCACAACCTCCCAACTCTTAAGGGAATAGGCCCGGGGCCATCTGTGACAACAGTGAGTCTGTCTTCAGCAAGGCAGCTGTATCAGTTAGATATACTCTGACTGGCCTTACCCCAGACTTTTTCAACCAGGGTGCCCAGGCACAATGGGGTGGCTTGAGGTTTCTTCAGGGGTGACAGGGAAACCTATGCCTCTGTTGTGGAGAACCAGGCCATTATGTTCGGATATCAAGTTCCTACCTTTCCTCAGGGCTTGTGCTGCTCCATGTGCTGGCATCCATCTTAGGTCTGCAAAGCATTGTGGGATCCTTTATGCTTTCAGCCCTCTGCGGCTCCTCCCAGGAGGTGGAGGCTTATCAAATTTAAGTCTGCTGTTTGCAGCTGTCCATTGCATTCGTGTCCTGTCTGTTGCACAGCAGCAAACTCCTGTTTAGTTAACTCTTTGCTCTCCTAGATACCGACTCGGCATTGGCTAAGACTTCTCCTGGCTTCTAACCCTGGCTCTGGCAACCATTCTTCCTGGCTTCTGACCCCGGCTCTGGCGACCATTCTTCCTGGCCTCTGACCCCGGCTCTGGCGACCATTCTTCCTGGCTTCTGACCCCGCCTTTGGCTACAATTCCCGCTGGTTCTCGACTTGATTAGCCTGGAAGACGACCTCGGCGGGAGAACTTCTGTCCTACCAAGTCATCCGCTGTTGCTGTCAGACTTGCATAGACTCTTGCCTTGTTTCTGTGTAAAAAAACCTACATTTAATTGTACCTCCTTGTGTGTCTGGCTCCTCGCTCCTTGACACTACATGAATGCCATGAATCCTGACGGTGCAGGTACGCCCTCGCTCCCTATGTTGGTTGCCAGACTTGATCAGCAGGATCTCTTGTTGAATCAGTTCGCTCAGGCGTTGCAGACGCTGCTTGCACGCACAGCGCACCTTGCTCCTGTTGCAATTAGGCCAGTTGTCACTCCTGTGGTCGCTCCCGCTGCTATTCCAGTTGTTGCGCCTACCTCTGCATCTGCTGCTGCACCTGCGGTGCCCCGAGGTATGACTGGATCAGCCCTCCTTCCACAGCGCTTTGGGGGTGAGCCAAGTCAGTGTCGGGGTTTCCTTAACCAAGGAGGCATATATTTTTAGTTGATACCCCACGTTTTTCCTACTGAGAGGTCAAAGGTGGGCTTCCTAATCTAGCTGCTCTCGGACAAGGCCTTGGCCTGGGCAAATCCCTTATGGGAGAACGATAACCCTGTGATTCACGAGTTTGCCGGTTTTGTTGCCTCCTTCTGTAGGGTATTCGATGTGCCTGCTCGCTCCGCCTCTGCTGCAGAGCTGCTCATGTCCATGCATCAGGGTTCACGGACCGTTGCCGAGTACGCCATAGAATTTCATACCCTGGCGGCAGAGGTGGGTTGGAACAATTAGGCTCTGGTGGCTGCTTTCTCTCATGGTCTCTCAGATGCATTGTCAGGGACCATCGCGACGCATGGGACTACACATGCGTAGGCGTCTGTCAAGACGTGCAGGTAGCAGGGCACTAGGACCCAGGCGCACCCGTCGTCTTGACAGTACTAGGCAGGCACTGGGACCTAGGCGGTGCCTGTCAGGTGCAGGGCGGGCTACTTAAACCAGCCCTGCACAGACGCTTGTTGCCGAATGGTCTTTTGTATCCTGTTGCCTGTGTAGTGAGTACTCTGATCTGGATTGTCTGACCTTGTTGCCTTCTCCTGTCCTGACCCATTGGCTTGCCTGACTCTGCTCCTGGATGTTCCCTTATAGATCTGATATTTTGGTATTGACCCTGCGTGTGACCCGACTATTCTTTGCCTATCGTCTTGTACCTCACCGACCCGCTAGTTACCGACCCGGCTTGTTTGACTCTGACTTTGCTCATCTGTCCATCCATCCCTCAGGGATCCCTGGGATCCCTCACATCATACTCTTAACCCGCTGGAGCCCTTGGCAGACTCCTCTACCTCTGGTAGAGATACCTAGCAGATGCGACCTGGTCCCGGGGCGCTCCAAGTCCATCCCCACCATCAGGTGAACAAGTGCTCCGGTACTTAGACTCCGCATTCTGGGGAGGCTCTATCAGGGGACTGATAGAGGTACTGTCAGGTGGTCCGTTACAGTACCATTCGGCCATGACTGAGTCTGGAGGGGTCCTTCTCCCATAGAAGAGATTTGCCGACATTTGTCCGCCCTAACCCAGGCAGTAACTGCCCTCCAGGACAAATGCTCCGGTTAGAAAATCGGTTTGACACCATGACCATGTCCGAGGCTCCTCCTCAGGGCCAGGCCTCAACTGTTAGCCCTGAGGTAGCCTCTGGATCTCCCATAGGGGCTGCGGCTGCAGCTTCACCAGCCGAACCTCGTGTTCCCATGCCTGAACGTTTTTGGGGAGATCGTGCACGGTTTAGGTCCTTCAAAAACGCATGTCACTGTATTTTGACCTGCAACCTCGTACCTTCACCACTGAGTCGGTTAAAGTATGATTTGTGATTTCCCTACTACAAGACGAACCCCAGGACTGGGCCCATAGATTAAGGGAAACGCAGGACCCCCAGTTACAGACCTTAAACACATTTTTTGAGTCCATGTCTGTCCTCTATGACGACCCCCAGCGGGTGGCTTCAGCTGAATCCACCCTCTACTCCCTCCGACAGGGTCGTCGAGCTGCGGAGGAATATGCCTCCGAGTTCAGGCGATGGATGGGGGACACGCGTTGGAACGACGCTGCCCTGCGTCACCAGTTCCGGGTCGGACTCTCGGAGGCCCTAAAGGATGAGTTAGCCCGGGTTGGCCTCCCAGAGTCCTTGGAAGATCTGATCACCCTGGCAATCCAAATCGATCGCAGGTGGCGGGAACGCCGGTCTGAGAGGTCAGGCCAGGGTCAAGGAGTCACATGGGCACCTCCCAGGGGCACAGGTCATCTCGCCCCTACCGATGTTCCATCAGCCGTTCCTGTGGATACTTCAGAGCCTATGCAACTGGGATTGGCTCGGCAGGCCCTCACCCCAGAGGAGCGCCAGAGAAGACGCACCAGGAACCTCTGTTTCTACTGTGGAGGAACTGGACATGTTGTGCGGAACTGCCCGGTGAAGGCACGTAAGTCGAGAACTACAGTTCCCTTTTGTTCCCTGGGTAATATGAGTCAATCCAGTTACTTAGCAGTACCCCTCTTTTTTCAGCTTCCGGAAAGAACCATGGAGACCACTGCAATCATTGACTCGGGGGCCTGCAGTTGCTTTTTGGACATTGATTTTGCCCGTCAGCAGGAAATACCTTTACAGGCCAGGAAATGGGGACTTAATTTGTTCCTGGCTGATGGTTCCCAGATTAAATCGAGTTTGGTTGACCAAGAAACTCCCCCTATACTCACCATCATAATGGGCCTTCACCGGGAGTTATTACGTTTTGTTGCTATCGCGTCACCCCTTTTCCCAGTGATCTTGGGGCTTCCGTGGCTACAAGCCCACAACCCTAAGATCAACTGGGAAACCGGGTCCCTCAGTTTTCCCTCGGCCTATTGTCGGGAAAACTGTCATGCCTCCAGGCCCCGGGCCCCCCAAATCCTCCTATGTGCAGAGGAGGATTCCAGCTTGAGACAGGTTGTTTCAGTGGTATACCATGATTACCGATGTATTCAGCAAACGTGGGGCCGACACTTTGCCCCCTCATCGACCATATGACTGTCCCATTGACTTACTGCCTGGATCCGAGATCCCTTTTGGTCACATATTCCCGTTATCTGAGGTGGAGTTGGGGGTACTGAAAGAGTATATTGAAGAGAATCTCCAGAACAAATTTATTCGTCCTTCCACTTCACCTGCAGGGGCGGGTATTTTCTTCGTGGAGAAGAAAGATAAGACTTTAAGGCCTTGTGTTGATTAACGGGAACTGAATCGGGTTACAATTAAAAACTGCTACCCTCTACCACTGGTCCCCGAACTTTTTCAAAGCCTAAGGGCAGCGGTTTGCTTCACTAAGTTGGATCTCCGTGGGGCATACAACTTGGTACGCATCCGAGAAGGGGACGAGTGGAAGATGGCCTTCCGTACTCAGTTTGGCCACTGAGTATTTGGTCATGCCTTTTGGGCTCTGCAATGCTCTGGCCACCTTCCAGCATTTTGTGAACGATGTCTTTAGGGACTTTCTGGACATTTTTGTCATTGTTTACCTGGATGACATTTTGATATTTTCACCATCCCTAGACACCCATAGAGTCCATGTGATTAAGGTTCTGGAGCGGTTGCGCCTACATGCCCTATATGCCAAGGCCGATAAATGTAGCTTTGAGCAACAGAGCATTTCCTTTCTGGGGTTGATCATCTCCACTGCGGGGATCGCAATGGATCCCCAAAAGGTCTCAGCAATCCTTGAATGGCCGATCCCAACCGATAAAAAAGGCGTCCGATGGTTTATTGGGTTCGCCAACTTCTACAGGAAGTTTATTAGGAATTTTTCAGGTCTGGTCGCCCCTATCACGCAGTTGACTAAGTCAGGGACCCGCTTCAAATGGACATCAGAAGCTCAGGAAGCATTCGAGACCCTGACACAACTGTTTACCACTGCCCCCATTCTGGGTCACCCGGACACTGCACTACCTTATGTGCTAGAGGTGGATGAATCCGAGAACGCGGTGGGATCAATTTTATCCCAGAGGGAAGGACCAAAAGAATTGTTGCACCTAGTGGCATTCTTCTCCAGGAAACTCACTCCGGCAAAACGCAACTATGACATCGGGGATCGAGAACTATTGGCCATCAAAACCGCCCTGGAGGAGTGGAGATACCTGCTGGAAGGAGCGGCCCACCCAATTTTGATTTTTACTGACCATAAGAACCTTGAATACCTGAGAACAGCTAAACGCTTAAGGCCACGCCAAGCCAGGTGGGCTCTTTTCTTCTCACGTTTTTCCTTCCACATCACCTACAGGCTGGGTTCAAAGAACACAAAGCCAGATGCCCTTTTGCGCATGTTTGAGGACCCCAAGGAAGAACTCAGGCCGGATACCATTCTGTCATCAGGAAACTTTTTGGCCCTCCAAACGGAGCTGCGTGCTAAGCTGCAAGACGCATCTGGGACTTGCCCCCCTCTACCAGGAATACCACTCTCCCTCGAAGGAGGATTGTTACGAAAGGAGGGATTGATTGTGGTACCGGAAGATGTGCAGACGCAGGTGTTAGGGCACTATCACGATCACCCAATGGCTGGGCACTTTGGAGTGGCAAAAACGCTGGAGCTGCTTAAACGCACCTTCTGGTGGCCTGACATGAACAAGGATTGCAAACGCTACATAAAGTCTTGTGCGATTTGCCAGAGGAATAAGCCAACCAGAAATAAGGCTTGGGGGCTGCTACGCCCACTACCCATTCCTGCTCGATGCTGGCAGATGATAGCAATGGATTTTATAGTGGAACTACCCCCGTCCCAGGGCCATACGGCAATCTTCGTTATTGTGGACCGTCTGTCAAAGATGGCCCATTTTGTACCACTGAAAGGTACCCCATCAGCTGAAGAGACCGCTCGGGTTTTCATCAAAGAAGTGGTCAGATTACATGGGGTTCCAGAAGATGTAGTGTCTGACCGGGGGGTACAATTTACCTCTAAGTTTTGGAGAGCCCTATGCAAGGCTCTAGGCATTAAGCTCTCACTTTCCTCCGCCTTTCATCCACAAACCAACGGACAGACGGAAAGAACCAACCAGACGTTGGAACAGTACCTGAAGTGTTACACATCATTTTTACAGAATGACTGGCTGACCCTCTTGCCCTTAGCAGAATTTGCTTTCAATAATGCAAACTACTCCGCCACAGGGCAATCGCCATTTTTTGCGAATTACGGATTCCACCCCACATTCATGCCTGATCTGGTTGTTGAAAGCACGGTTCCAGCTACCCAAAGCATGATCGATTTTTTCTCAGATAACAACAAACTGTTGCAGGAGGCCATGGCTAAAGCCCAGGAAGACAACAAAGAGGCGTTTGACAAAAAGCAAAGGGGGGAATTGGTGCTGTAGCCAGGAGATAAGGTCTGGCTGGCAACAACTAACCTAAAATTATGTTGTCCGTCAAAAAAGCTGGGACCAAAATTTTTAGGCCCCTTCCAGGTTAAACGCATGATCAACGAGGTGGCTTATGAGCTTGCCCTTCCGGAGACCTTTAGGATCCATCCGGTGTTTCATGTCTCATTGCTGAAACCAGTGGTCGCAGACCCATTTCCGGACCGGGAATCCAGGCCCCCTGAGGCTATTACAGTGGAGGGACAGGAAGAATTTGAGGTAGAAGCAATTCTGAACTGTCGTAGGAGGGGGGGCCAGACCCAGGTTCTGATTAAGTGGAAAGGCTATGGTCCTGAGGAGAATTCTTGGGAACCTGCTCAAAATGTTCATGCCCCCAGACTTATGCGGGAGTTTGTGCGTGGTCACCCGCAGTGGAGAGATCAGTTGGGCACCCGGAGGATGCCCATAGGGGGGGGCAATGTAAGGGACCATCGCGACGCATGGGTCTACACATGCGTAGGCGTCTGTCAAGACGTGCAGGTAGCAGGGCACTAGGACCCAGGCGCACCCGTCGTCTTGACAGTACTAGGCAGGCACTGGGACCTAGGCGGCGCCTGTCAGGTGCAGGGCGGGCTACTTAAACCAGCCCTGCACAGACGCTTGTTGCCGAATGGTCTTTTGTATCCTGTTGCCTGTGTAGTGAGTACTCTGATCTGGATTGTCTGACCTTGTTGCCTTCTCCTGTCCTGACCCCTTGGCTTGCCTGACTCTGCTCCTGGATGTTCCCTTATAGATCTGATCTTTTGGTATTGACCCTGCGTGTGACCCGACTATCCTTTGCCTATCGTCTTGTACCTCACCGACCTGCTAGTTACCGACCCGGCTTGTTTGACTCTGACTTTGCGCATCCGTCCATCCATCCCTCAGGGATCCCTGGGCTCCTTCACATCAGAATCTTAACTCGCTGGAACCCTTGGCAGACTCCTCTACCTCTGGTAGAGATACCTAGCAGCTGCGACCTGGTCCCAGAGCGCTCCAAGTCCATCCCCACCATCAGGGGCCCTGGTGAACAAGTGCTCCGGTACTTAGACTCCGCACTCTGGGGAGGCTCTATCAGGGGACTGATAGAGGTACTGTCAGGCGGTCCGTTACAACTGCCTGTGGAGCTCGAAGCACTCATTTCCTTCCTAATTCTGATTGACACCAGGCTCAGGGAGAGGCCTTCACTTAAGGAGCGTCTGCGGAGGCCTCCTAACCGATTGGTGCCTATGTTTTCTGTCCCACCCGTTCCTCCCTCTCCTCCCTTGCCTCCTGGGGATGGCTTGTCTGGCGGTGAGCCCATGCAGCTGGGGTTTGCTCGCCTTTCTGAGGGGGAGCGGGCCTCTTGGCGTCGGGAGGGTCGCTGCCTGTACTGTGGTCTCGGTGGGCATTTTTGGCAGTCCTGTCCGGTCCATCCGGGAAACGCTCGCACCTGAGATCCTGTGGGGGGCAGATCTTGGGTGGAGTTTCCTCGTCCCCGGTGTCCCGCAAAGATAAACCGCTAATCTCCGTTGTCCTCTCTTGGGTGGAAGACTCGGTGACAGCCCAGGCGTTGGTAGACTCGTGTCCTGGCGGGTTGTTTATGGACAGTTCGTTTGCTACTCAGTACTCCATTTCTCTGCAGGCTCGAGTAGCTCCATTGGTTCTCGAGGCGATAGATGGCAGGCCCCTACAACCACCGCAGGTTACCCACGAGACCCTGCCGGTTGAAGTAGCTATTGGGGCTGTTCACAGGGAGTTGGCCGGTTTCCAGGTAATTTCTTCTCCGCACTACTCCATGGTTTTGGGATATTCCTGGCTTCAGAAGCACAATCCAACGTTTAATTGGCGGTCGGCCGAGATTCTCTCGTGGTCTCCACAGTATGGGTCCGGTTGCATCCCTGGACCTGTTAAGGTGTTGTGTGCCTCTTCGGACTCTGTGTTGCCCACTTACTATGGGGAGCACCTGGACGTGTTTGACAAGGTACGCGCCGGTGCTCTGCCTCCTCATCGTCCATACAATTGTGCCATAGCCTTGCAACCCGGTGCAACTCCTCCTCGTGGCAGGGAGTATCCTCTTTCGGTTGCGAAGAATCAGGCCATGGAGGAGTGCGTTGCGGATGCGCTATCCCGGGGGCACATTCGCAAGTCTACTTCCCCAGCAGGAGCTGGCTTTTTCTTCGTGAAAAAGAAGGGCAGTGAATTGAGGCCTTGCATTGATTATAGGGGTCTATATAAGAATGCTTACCCAATTCCGTTGATTACCGTGTTGTTCGACCGCCTCAAGGGAGCAACGGTCTTTACTAAACTTGACCTTAGGGCTGCGTACAACCTCGTGCGGATCAATGGGGGCGACGAGTGGAAGACCGCGTTCAACACCAGAACCGGCCACTATGAATACCTGGTTATGCAATTCGGGTTGTGTAACGCGCCCGCGGTCTTTCAGGAGTTCATTAATGATGTCTTTCGTGACTTGTTTCAGCAATGCGTGGTGGTTTACTTGGACGCCATCCTGGTTTACTCTGCGTCTATGGAGTCTCATATCCAGGATGTCAAGTGGGTGCTGCAACGGTTACATGAGAACAAGCTTTTCTGTAAGCTCGAGAAGTGTGAATTTCACCGATCCCAGGTTGCCTTTTTGGGCTACATCATTTCCGCTGTGGGATTCTCCATGGACCCTCAGAAGGTTTCGGTGGTTCTGCAGTGGCCTCGTCCCAGTGGTCTTCGGTCCATTCAGCGCTTTTTGGGATTCGCCAGCTATTATTGGACGTTTATCAGAAACTTCTCTACGCTGGCCAAGCCTCTCTCTGATCTGACCAAAAAGGGCAGTAATCCCCACGAGTGGTCATCCGCGGCCATCTTAGCTTTCGAAGCTCTGAAAGCCGCCTTCGCTTCGGCTCCGATACTGTCTCATCCCAATCCTGGGTTGCCCTTTGTCCTCAAGGTTGATGCATCTGAGACGGGAGTAGGCTCCCTCCTGTCTCAGCGTCGGTCGCCCGATGGACCCCTACTTCCCTGGGGGTTCTACTCCAGGAAGCTTTTCTCCGCAGAATGCAACTACCAGATTGAAGACAAGGAGTTGTTGGCCATTATTCAGGCTCTCAAGGAATGGAGGCACCTGCTCGAGGGTTCTGCGGTTCCAGTTCTCATTCTCACTGACCACAAGAACCTGATGTATCTCTCAGAGGCTAAGAGGTTGACTCCACGTCAGGCCAGATGGGCTCTATTCTTGTCGCGTTTTAACTATGTGGTCTCCTATTTGCCTGGCTCCAAGAATGTCAGGACTGATGCCTTGTAGCGGCAATACTCTGAGCTGTCCAGGGAGGACTCTGAGCCTACCTCGGTCATACCTCCTGATCAGATCCTGGCTGCCATTTGTACCAGCCTGACTTCTCCCCTTGGGGAGCAGATTTTGGCGGCTCAAACTGATGCTCCCTCTGAGAGACCAGCTGGTAGATGTTTTGTACCTGAGGGATTGCGCACCCGCCTGCTGCATATCTACCTTAATTCCAAGACTGCCGGTCATCCGGGGAGGAACCAATTGTCCTGGGTCGTTTCTTGTCTATTCTGGTGGCCATCTCTCCATTCCGACATCGCCTCATATGTAGCGGTATGTTCTGTCTGTGCCCAGAATAAATCTCCTCAGCATCTTCCATTTGGCCTTCTGCAACCCATTCCCAATGGGGAGCGTCCCTGGTCACACCTGGGCATGGATTTCATTGTGGACCTCCCTGCGTCTCAAGGCCATACGGTCATTCTTATGGTCATTGATCGTTTCTCCAAGATGTACCATTGTGTTCCGTTCAAGAAATTGCCGACTGCGCAAGAACTGGCTACGGTTTTTGCCAGGGAGATCTTTCGCTTGCATGGGTTGCCTAAGGTTGTCTGGGACTGTGGGAGCTAGTTTGTGTCCAGGTTCTAGCACACCTTCTGCTCCCAGTTGGGTATCAAGCTCTCCTTCTCTTCGGCCTACCACCCGCAGTCCAATGGGGCTGCGGACCGTTCCAACCAGGCCCTGGAACAATTCCTTTGCTGCTATATCTCAGACCATCAAGACAATTGGGTCAATCTCCTGCCATGGGCAGAGTTTGCAAGGAACTCGGCTGTCAACTCCTCCTCCGGGATGTCTCCCTTCATAGACAACTATGGGTTCCAACCCGCTGTATTGCCTGAGTGGTTCTCGCCACAGGACATTCCGGCTGTGGAGAACCATCTTGCTGCCCTGCGTTCTTCATGGGGGCAGATCAAGAGGTCCTTGAAGGACTCAGCACAGCGCCAGAAGTTCCAGGCTGATCGTAGACGGTTGTCCGCTCCTTCATACCAGGTCGGAGATCGGGTGTGGTTGTCCACTCGTAACCTCAATCTTCGGGTGCCCGCACCGAAACTGGCTTCCCGTTTTGTTGGTCCTTTCCGCATCCTCCACAGGGTGCCTATGCCCTTGCTCTTCCTCCTGGGATGCGTATCTCCAATGTCTTCCATGTATTCCTGTTGAAGCCTCTGGTCTGCAATCGCTTTACTGCCTCACCACCTCAGCCCCGTCCTATCCGGGTTGACAGTCATGAGGAGTATAAGTTGAGCTGCATCCTGGACTCTCGGTTGGTCCGGGGTTGGGTGCAGTTCCTGGTCCATTGGCGTGGTATGGTCCCGAGGAGCGTTCCTGGGTTCTTTTCGCAGATGTTCATGCTCCTGCCCTCCTCCACGCTTTTCACGCACGCTTTCCCCAGAAGCCTTATGTTGAGCCGCGTAGGGGGAGGGGCCCTTGAGGAGGAGGTACTATCAAGGTCCCCCCTTTCCTCAGGGCTTGTGCTGCTCCATGTGCTGGCATCCATCTTAGGTCTGCAAAGCATTGTGGGATACTTTATGCTTTTCAGCCCTCTGCGGCTTCTCCCAGGAGGTGGCGGCTTATCACATTTAAGTCTGCTGTTTGCAGCTGTCCATTGCATTCGTGTCCTGTCTGTTGCACAGCAGCAAGCTCCTGTTCAGTTAACTCTTTGCACTCCTGGATACCGACTCGGCTTTGGCTAAGACTCCTCCTGGCTTCTGACCCCGGCTCTGGCGACCATTCTTCCTGGCTTCTGACCCCGGCTCTGGCGACCATTCTTCCTGGCTTCTGACCCCGGCTTTGGCTACGATTCCCGCTGGTTCTCGAGTTGATTATCCTGGAAGATGACCTCGGCAGGAGAACTTCTGTCCTACCAAGTCATCCGCTGTCAGACTTTCATAGACTCTTGCCTTGTTTCTGTGTAAATAAACCTACCTTTAATTGTACCTCCTTGTGTGTCTGGCTCCTCGCTCCTTGACAACGGAACTGCCCTGCAAAATTACGTAAGTCTCTGACCACCCTGCCTGCTAAACTTCCAACTACCAACCCTGCTCATCTTACCATTTTCATCTCATTCCAGCTTTCGGGAATAACTCTGCCAGTACTTGCAATCATTGATTCTGGGGCCTGCAGTTGCTTTATCGATGCAACCTTCCCTCAGCAACACCAGATACCCTTAAAAGCCAAATGTCAGGAATCAAGGAGTGACCAGAAAGGTGTGGACTGACACAGGGAAACGCAGGTTTCAGGTATAGTATAATACAGGTTATTATTAGCCACCCAGATATATATATATAAACGCACAGTGAGCAAACTAACCTTCCACTAATCTTAGGAGGTGCAGGAACACAGGCGTAGTCAGGGCTGGAGAGGTGGAATGGTCGGGCCGGCCGTAGGGTTCTGTAACGACTGCCTGGTGGTACCTCTAGCGGTCCTCAGGGCAGGATTCCCCAGGGCGCTGAGTCTAAGTCCCAGTCTGCTATTCACCAGGGCCCCTGATGGTGGGGATGGACTTGGAGCAGACAGGAACCAGGTCGCGGCCCCTGAGTACACCTGCTAGTGATAGAGGGATCCGCCAGAGGTATGTGCAGGTACAGCTGGATCCGTGCAGGATGGATGGATGGCAGAGTAGTGAGCGTGGTCAGACGGGCCAAGTCAGCAACGTGCGGGCAGCAAGGTATCAAAGGAGCAGGCAGAGGATGGTCAAGGTCACAAGCCGGGTTCAGTAACTCACAGACAGCGCAGTACAGAGGATCAGGCAGAAGGATGGTCAGGGATAAGCCAGTAGTCAGAACAGGAGACGGTCAACAGGAATCAGAATCAGGCAGGGTCGGCAACAAGGTATCTTCTCACAGGCACTAGGAACAGGATACAGGGGCTCATGGGGAAACATACACCAAGGCGCAGAGCACAGGCCTGGTCATGCCTTATATACACCTTTCTGTAATCAGCCCCAGGTTTGGCTGATTGTGAGCTTCTGGCTGCTAAGAGCACCCGCTGGTCAGCTCTGGTACTGCAGCCCACACGGCAGGAGAGTCCCACCACCAGTGCTGAGAGCACCCGCTGGTCAGCTCTGGTACTGCAGCCCACACGGCAGGAGAGTCCCACCACCAGTGCTGAGAGCACCCGCTGGTCAGCTCTGGTACTGCAGCCCACACGGCAGGAGAGTCCCACCACCAGTGCTGAGAGCACCCGCTGGTCAGCTCTGGTACTGCAGCCCACACGGCAGGAGAGTCCCACCACCAGTGCTGAATCCATTCCTGACAGAACCCCCCCCTCAAGGAGCGGCCTCAGGATGCTCCAAACAGTCCTTAGTGGGCAAAATGTTCCACCGCCCGGGTCCGGTAACTGGCTGAATATCCTACTGCCGGAGTAAACCGGCTGGCTGGGTTTCCTGCTGGTAGACTTCTCTTTGTGTAGGAGAACCAAGGAAGGCAGGTCACTGGGCACAGGATTTCCAGGAGCAGGCTGGGTATCAGTTATCGGCCAGTTTAACTGGACATCAGGGGCTGGTATGGCGGGCTGTGTAGCGGGCAGAGGCACGTCAGCGGGCACCAAGTCATCTGGCACGACAGCGGGCACAGGGTCACCGGGCACGTCAGCGGGCACCGAGCCTTCTAGCAGAACCGCGGGTACCGGGTCACCAAGCTCGACAGCAGGCACCAAATTAACTGGCACAACAGTGGGCACTGAATCAACTGGCACAACAGCGGGCACCAAGTCATCAGGTATCAGGTTATGTGGCTCAACAGCGGGCACTGGGTCCTCGGGCATCAGGTCATCTGGCTCGACAGCGGGCACCAAGTCAACTGGCATGACAGCGGGCACCGAGTCATCAGGCATCGAGTCATCTGGCTCGACAGCGGGCACCGAGTCAACTGGCACCGAGTCAACTGATACGACAGCGGGCACAGAGTCAACTGGCACCGAGTCAACTGGTACGACAGCGGGCACAGAGTCAACTGGCACAGAGTCAACTGGTACGACAGCGGGCACAGAGTCAACTGGTACGACAGCGGGCACAGAGTCAACTGGTACGACAGCGGGCACAGAGTCAACTGGTACGACAGCGGGCACAGAGTCAACTGGTACGACAGCGGGCACAGAGTCAACTGGCACCGAGTCAACTGGCATCGAGTCATCAGGCTCGACAGCGGGCACCGAGTCAACTGGCACCGAGTCAACTGGTACGCCAGCGGGCACCGAGTCAACTGGCACCGAGTCAACTGGTACGACAGCGAGCACCGAGTCAACTGGCACCGAGTCAACTGGTACAACAGCGAGCACCGAGTCAACTGGCACCGAGTCAACTGGTACGACAGCAGGCACCGAGTCAACTGGCACGACAGCAGGCACCGAGTCAACTGGCATCGAGTCATCTGGCTCGGCAGCGGGCACCGAGTCAACTGGTACGATGGTACAGTGAGTGGGAGCAGGGTACCGACATGTGGTAGATTGCTGGGTATACTGGGCTGTCACTGGGGGGGCTGTCACTGGGGGTGTTGTCGGGAATGCAGGAAAAGAGCTTTGAGCAGAGGAATGATGAGAAATAGGACTGGTTAGTTGCAAGCTGATTGAGGCTGGGTGTAACAAGTCTGACCATGTCTGCAGTAAGGGTTGGACAACGCTCAGCTTACACAAGGCCTGTCTGATCAAAGTTTGCACTGCGTTTATACACTTCGTTAGCACCTGTGGTGAATATGCTGAATAATGCTCCAAGAAGCAATCCGGATCATCCTCCAACAACCATACCAGTGAAATTACTTGACTCGCCCTGAATGGAGGAAGAAATTCATCCCTGCTTTCAGGGGTACTAGATGAAGCCAACTCAATACAAGCCTGAATCAAAGGTTGCACCTCAGAGAGCTCTAGGTCCTGACCTACTAGGGAATGAGCGACCCGTATGGACTCTAGCAGCTGATCCCGGGTATACTCCCGCAGAGTCTGATAGGCATATTCCCTGTCATCAAAGACTAGCATAGACAAATATATAACCTCATCAGGATGCATCCTTCACGACAAGTCAAGATGGCTTCCCTGTGCAGCCACTTCTGGTCAGGAAAGGCCTTGGTGTGATGTCAGGAATCAAGGAGTGACCAGAAAGGTGTGGACTGACACAGGGAAACGCAGGTTTCAGGTATAGTATAATACAGGTTATTATTAGCCACCCAGATATATATATATATAAACGCACAGTGAGCAAACTAACCTTCCACTAATCTTAGGAGGTGCAGGAACACAGGCGTAGTCAGGGCTGGAGAGGTGGAATGGTCGGGCCGGCCGTAGGGTTCTGTAACGACTGCCTGGTGGTACCTCTAGCGGTCCTCAGGGCAGGATTCCCCAGGGCGCGGAGTCTAAGTCCCAGTCTGCTATTCACCAGGGCCCCTGATGGTGGGGATGGACTTGGAGCAGACAGGAACCAGGTCGCGGCCCCTGAGTACACCTGCTAGTGATAGAGGGATCCGCCAGAGGTATGTGCAGGTACAGCTGGATCCGTGCAGGATGGATGGATGGCAGAGTAGTGAGCGTGGTCAGACGGGCCAAGTCAGCAACGTGCGGGCAGCAAGGTATCAAAGGAGCAGGCAGAGGATGGTCAAGGTCACAAGCCGGGTTCAGTAACTCACAGACAGCGCAGTACAGAGGATCAGGCAGAAGGATGGTCAGGGATAAGCCAGTAGTCAGAACAGGAGACGGTCAACAGGAATCAGAATCAGGCAGGGTCGGCAACAAGGTATCTTCTCACAGGCACTAGGAACAGGATACAGGGGCTCATGGGGAAACATACACCAAGGCGCAGAGCACAGGCCTGGTCATGCCTTATATACACCTTTCTGTAATCAGCCCCAGGTTTGGCTGATTGTGAGCTTCTGGCTGCTAAGAGCACCCGCTGGTCAGCTCTGGTACTGCAGCCCACACGGCAGGAGAGTCCCACCACCAGTGCTGAGAGCACCCGCTGGTCAGCTCTGGTACTGCAGCCCACACGGCAGGAGAGTCCCACCACCAGTGCTGAGAGCACCCGCTGGTCAGCTCTGGTACTGCAGCCCACACGGCAGGAGAGTCCCACCACCAGTGCTGAGAGCACCCGCTGGTCAGCTCTGGTACTGCAGCCCACACGGCAGGAGAGTCCCACCACCAGTGCTGAATCCATTCCTGACACCAAAACTCAGAGACTGACAGTATATCTGGCCAACGGATCTAACATTAAATCTGGGGCATTCACACAGGAAATGATCCCACTTCCTGTGGTAATATCTTCATCTGGTCACAAGGTGCTACTATGCCTGGATGTTATTGCATCACCACTGTTTCCAGTCATCATGGTTGCAGGCCCACAACCCCAGTGTAAACTGGGTATCTGGTGAAGTGAACTTTCAATCGGTCTACTGCCATGGGCACTGCTTGCCCCAAGGTCCTGCTCTATCCGGGCCCCTGTTATGCATGGAAAATGATACTGAAGTAGGCCAAATGGTTCCGGCAGCATACCATGACTTTCTGGATGTCTTCAGTAAACATGGTGCAGACAGCCTTCCACCTCACAGGCCCTACGACTGCCCGATCAAACTTCTACCTGGAGCTGAGATTCCTTTTTGTCGGATCTTTCCGCTATCAGAACGTGAGTTGGAGGTATTAAAGGACTACATTGAGGATAATCTCAAAAAGGGGTTCATCCGCCCCTCCACCTCACCAGCAGTTAAGCAACATAATGGCAGACAACTAACTACTGGTTTGACCCCACTACAAAGAATGCTAAACCATGACTGTACAGGTCACATGCTTTTAGACCTATCTACAGGTGACCAAGGTGTGGAGGAGCCACCTCCTACATTGGCTCTGGCACCTGTTACAGGTAAAGGAATACTGAGAGCTGGCGCCCGGGTATGGTGGCACCAGGAAAAATGGTCCCCTGTTGCAGGCTAAAATCATAGTCTCCAGTAATGTCAGTACCCTGATTATTTTAGTGGATGGAGAAGACAAGTGGCGGCATGTGCCATCTGGAAAATGCTTCCTTAGGGAGTAAACCTTAACAATACACTAACTGTGGGTTGGTAAGGACTCTTTCCACCTTTCAAGACAATACCATTTATAAGAGTGATAAGGTACCTTGTGTGTTTTTTTTTCTTTTAGGATGAAAGACGTTAATGCAACAAAGTTTTTTTTTTTTTCACTTTTGAGGAACAATAAGTTAAGATAATAGAAATAAGTTTAAGGAGTGAAGTGAGCCCTTGAAGTTAGTGTTAAGATAAAAACTTTACCTGATATTCACAAGAATGATTTCTTCCATAGGAAATGAGGACCACCCTGTAACGTGCTATTGTAACGCCTGTGCATACTCCACTCCATTGGGAAAGCTCAGGAGACAGCCATGTACCTACTATGGGTAAATCTGGTGGTGATCCTGTTATCCAGGAATCCAAGGCTGCAAGTGGAAGGAGATGGTGAAATCCCTGACATACCTATACTTACAATGGAGGCAAGTGAAGAGGGAGGAGAGCAGAGTTTGTTTATTGCACCAGACCAAAATTCAGGTCCGTCTCAAGGTTCAGGCCCATCTCAAGCCTATTATTGACACCACCTGGGACATAGCAGAAAGTATCTCAGACTTCTTTAAGGATTTTGACTGGACCTTGGGATTGGGAGGAATGTTCAGGAGTTGGTTGGAACCTTGCTTAAGTGCACTCTTATTATTGTGGGTTGTTTATTGGCTTTAATAATAACATGGATGCTGGGCTGGTATTTGATAGCGCAATGCTCGCAGCCCCCGAAAACCAATGGACCAATGCCAAGGGGTGGAATTTAATGCCTATGAAATGTGTTGGCCTTGGACCCTTTGTTTCTTGGGTAATTTTTACAATAACGCATCTTTTGGCCAGATGCCAGGAGCATGAGACATTGATATAATTTCCCTAGGCCCAAGGAACAGTCACAAGATATTAGCATGCTTAAAGCAGATAAGAACTTGTTTGTGGGATTAAACGTGTTTATGACATCTAGAAAATGTTACAGTAGACTGCCTAAATTAGATAAGAATTGCCCACTTTGGGAAAGCTGCCAGAAAAAGGGTTTAAAACAAGGAGCTTAACTGGGATGAATTGGGAGCACCCTTCCTATGCAGACGAGGATGCTCTGACACTGGGACTCTTGCCAAGGCTATATGGGCTCATCGATTGATCGCGTTTACGGCTTCCCCGCAACCCCCTGTACATTATAGATCCCTTGGGGTCTGTTCCTTCCCGTCTTCCTATAGCTTTGGTAATGTACTAATTTAATGATGTGACGCTGTCAAAAGATGTGTCTATTTCATGCTGTAATGCTCACATTATTATTGGTGTATTTTATTATGCAGGTTGTGATGACTATAAGATATATCCTCCTGTGTGTCGTGTGATAATAAAAATTGAAGTTTTGACAGTGCAAGAATATTGCAGTTGGATTCTGTTATTTCTTGGAGTGCCGAGTGAATGCTATGATGTGCCAGGGCAGTTGTTCATTTGGTAGAGGATCTTTCACATGCTTAGAATAATTAATGGTGTAAATGCTGTTGAACGTAGCTGTGTGTGTGAGTATGTGTGTATGTGACTTGCTTTTAGTTATTGTATCCAGCATTGCATTACAGATGCTATAGCTGAAGCAGAGGCCTTATAATTAGTTGTATACCCTGATAGTGAACATAGACGTAATCCAGAGTGCGTTGTACAGGATCCTGAGGTTCAGATTCTGTACAAATCACACTGCTACATCTACTATCAGCACTTCAGGCCAAGCAGCAATAAAGATAACGTCGAGGAGACAAACCAAAGACATAGCACCACCGCAAGTCAACATCGAGCCTCAAATCTGCAAACAAGAGAACTCCAAGCAAAGTGAAACCTCTTATGACAGATACCTTACATGCAAGGCACCATAATCTACAAATTATTCTGCAGGTCCTGCCTTCACATCAGAACAGTACAACAGGGACTGGCTTAAACCAGAGACTCTTAAAAGGTATTAATGCACAACACCTTTTCACCATAGCAATACACAGTCAGCTAACCAAGCCACAGTAGACTTTGCCAAGTTTTTTTGCACTAAGTGAGTTAGTCACAAAAGAACTTTAAAAGTTTAAACTATAAGTTCACCTTTCATAACATGTTACACCCATGTTCAGGATGTCATATGTTATGAATACAGAGGCCCCAGCTCCCCCGCTTTGACAGCTAGCGGGGAGCTCTACTACGTGACCCTACCCACGCTGATGAGAGAGGCTAGCAGCACCCGTCCATAGCACGGTTCCTTCCCTGCACCGCCACTCCCAAGACAATCGCCTGCCTTCCTTGCTCCTCCACTGAGACCCACTCCAGAGCACCAGCCACAGAGGGAGCTTTTTGGCCTCTGGTACCTCAGCCATCTGCTCCAGATGTCCACCCTATATGACGCCCTATATCTACATCCTGATGCCTGATTTTTACCCACATCTTGTGAGTTTTTAAATATCTTGTGTGCAATAAACAGTTACCATTTTTACTGCACTTAGTCTGGCACACCTCTCAACTCCTCTATTCTCTCCACACAGAGTTCCAGTTTACTCTAGAGAGTGCGGCCTCATGTCGGTGTTTATATTACAGCTATATATATATTTTTATATATATATATATATATATATATATATATATATACAGACTTTTATATCCCCCCTTCCTGCCCATTACTACCTGAACTATAAGACTCCTCCACCTTTTGAACTACTCAAGCTGCAATACCCTTCCTATACTACCATATATGATATATATATTTCTCGCCCCACCCTACCCCTTTTTTCTCCCCCCAACCCCGGTGTACGGAGAAGCCCCCATGCTCTCCTATAACTGAAACATTTTTACACACCTCTAAAAACTCTTTACAAACCACATACCCACTACTTCCTCTCCTGCGCCAATACGTACTTTTGTCTTGTCTCCTCTGTGAATGAGAAACTACAAGTCCCGACAGCCTTAGCTGTCCCTTCATAGGCCCTTCTAATGACAACCTTGCCTGTGACAGTGACCAAGACCATTTAGGGTGTACAGTCTTTCAAAGAACAACAGAGGACAATCAGGTGGCAATGTCTATTGAAGGCAAACCCTTCTTGGAAATAACGGAGCAGGGACTAGTCACAGATGGTAAAAATAGCTGGGTCACATCTCTTCCCTTCAGACCAGAGAGGCTGTTACACTCTAGATACTTGCCTACTTAAAAACTGGAAATGCTACAAAACAACACCATATAGGGTTTGTCATGGGCAAAACAAAACTGGCTCCACACCCTGAGCACATCATATCTAGACTAGGACTTTGTGCTGCGGTATTAGCTGTTGAGCTAGCCAATCTTATTGCATCAGAAATGGACATTGACCTTTCAAGATTCTGATTTCTACACTGACAGCAAGATGGTTTTAGGTTACATCTGTATGAAACTAGAGGATTCGATTCTATGTTTATGTCAACAACAGAATGCTAAGGATTAGGAGAACCACCTGTCCAACACAATAGTACTACAGTTGCAAGAAAAAGTATGTGAACTCCTTGGGATTACGTGGAGTTTTGCATGAATTGGGCATATAATGTGCTCTGAACGTCATCTAAGTCACAACAATAGAAGAACACAGTCTGCTGAACATTATACTACACAAACATTAGATGTTGCCATGGTTTAATTGCACATAACATGTAAACATTCACAGTGCAGGGAGGAAAAAGTATGTGAGGCCCTAGCTTAATGACTTCTCCTAAAGCTAATTGGAGCCAGTATTGAGCCAACCTTGACTCCAATCAGTGTGATGACATTGGATGTGTTGCTGACAGCTGTCCTGCCCTTAAAAAACACACACCTGTTTTGGGTTTACTGGTTTCAAGAAGCACTGTCTGATGTGAACCATGCCTTGCAGAAAAGAGCTCTCAGAAGACCTAAGATCTAGAATTGTTGACTTGCATGAAGCTAGAAAGAGTTACAAAAGTATCTCCTTGAGCCTTGATGTTCATGTGTCCACGGTAAGAGAGACTGTCTACAAATGGAGAAAGTTTAGCACTGTTGCTACTCTCCCTAGGCGTGGTCGTCCTGTAAAAATGACTGCAAGAGCACAGCGCAGAATGCTGCATGAGGTAAAGAAGAATCCCAGAGTGTCAGCTAAAGACCTACAGAAATCTCTGGCACATGCTAACATTTTTGTTGACACATCTACAATAAGGAAAACATTAAACAAGAATGGAGTACATGGGAGGACACCACAGAGGAAGCCATTGCTGTCCAAAAAGAATATTGCAGCACGTTTGAAGTTTGCAAAAGAGCACCTGGATATTCCACAGCACTACTGGCAAAATATACTGTGGACAGATGAAACCAAGATTGAGTTGTTTGGGAAGAACACACAACACTATGTGTGGAGAAAAAAAGGCACAGCACACCAACATCAAAACCTCATCCCCACTGTGAAACATGGCGGAGGGAGCATCATGGTTTGGGGCTGCTTTGCTGCCTCAGGGCCTGGACGGATTGTTGTCATTGATGGGAAAATGAATTCCAGAGTTTATCAAGACATTTTGCAGGAAAACGTACGACCATCTGTCCGCCAACTGAAGCTCCGCAGAGGATGGGTGATGCAACAGGACAATGACCCAAAGCATACAAGTAATTCAACAAAACAATGGCTGCAACAGCACAGAATACGCCTTCTGGAGTGGCCCAGTCAGAGTCCTGACCTCAACCCGATTGAAATGCTGTGGCATGACCTTAAGAGAGCGCTTCACACCAGACATCCCAAGAATATTGCTACACTGAAACAGTTTTGTGAAGAGGAGTGGTCCAAAATGACTCCAGATCGTTGTGCAGGTCTGATCTGCAACTACAGGAAATGTTTGGTTGAGGTTATTGCTGCCGAAGGAGGGTCAACCAGTTATTAAGTCCAAAGGTTCACATACTTTTTCCTCCCTGCACTGAGAATGTTTATATGTTATGTGCAATTAAACCATGGCAACATCTAATGTTTGTGTAGTATTATGTTCAGCAGACTGTGTTCTTCTATTGTTGTGACTTAGATGACGTTCAGAGCACATTTTATGCCCAATTCATGTAAAACTCCACGTAATCCCAAGGGGTTCACATACTTTTTCTTGCAACTGTATGTATCTACTGACCATAACTCTACAGATCATGCTGTCGCTGCATGTCATCTTAAGGACACAACATGGTTCTCAGGACTTCTATTCTTGTACTTCACAGAAAAGCTTGATTCTGATAGTGGCACAATTGAGCTAGTGGATCCAGAATAAGATGTTGAAATCCGCCTTGAAATCTCCACACTTCAGACAATGACTTCTGGCAGTCAACCTAAATCCTACAGATTTAACAGTTTCCCAACCTGGAAGTCACTCATTCCAGCTATTCCTTGCCTCATCCATATAGCTCGTTCCTGTAAACATGCCACCCATGCAAATGACCACGACTGTGAAGCACCCTCTAGGTTTAGCTAGGTAGGCTTTGTTGGGTTTTTTTTTTTATAGAGGCTGGGTAGCAGCCTGGGATGAGTCAGCCTGGGAGTGAGGTAGTGAGTTCACCTCAGGACAGCTTGGAAGGCTGTACAGGTCAGGACTTCTGGAGCCCTCACACCCTTCATGGAAAATAAGAGAATTTTCTGGAAGAGGGATGAAGGAGGGGAGGAAGCCTAGATCTGCATGTTTAACCACTTGCCATGCTGAGGATTTACCCCCCTTAATGACTGAAACTTAATGACCGAAACTGTGATAAGTAGTCAGGAAGTGTAATGAGGAAATAAAGCCTTTAAAAGCCTGAAGGTGCTTATTGGATTTTGGGGTCCTGTACCTAGCTAGACTGCCAAAAAGTCTCTCACATGTGGTACCCCCATATTTGGGAGAAGTATATGTATTTTGGGGAGTAATGCCATATATACCCATGGCATGTGTGAGCAATAAATCATTTAAGAGACAATTTTGTGTAAAAAAAAAAATGTTTTTATCATTTTCCAAAACTTGTGGGAAAAAAATTAATTCTTCTATTGACTCAACATGCCTCTCAGCAAATAGTTTGGGGTGTCTACTTTCCAAAAAGGGGTAGTTTTGGGGGGTGGGGGCATTTTATGTCCAGTATTAGAAGTTTATGCAACACATCATTCACTCTTCTAGACACCCCAAACTATTTCCTGAGAGGTATGTTGAGTCAATAGAAGAATTAATTTTTTACCACAAGTTTTTGGAAAATGACAAAAACATTTATTTTTTTTGTTCCCATGAAAAAAAATCAGTATTTTTTGCTAGGAAATTACTTTGAATCCCCAAACATTATGTTTTTTTAAAGCAGGCACCCTAGTGAATAAAATGGTGGGTGCTGCAATTTTTTATGTCACACAGTACTTGCGCAGCAATTTTTCAAACGCAAATTTTTTGAAACAAATACACTTTTTTTACTTTTAATGTACAAAAACACAATATATTGGCCAATTATTTGGTAACACATGAAAGATGATGGTATGCCGAGTAAATATATACCAAATATGACATGCTTTAAAACTGCGCATGCCCCGTGCAATGGCGACAAACTGCATACATTTTTAATATCCATAGGCAATGCTTTAAAAGCTTTTACAAGCTACCATTTTAGATAGATTTTTACAGAGGAGGTCTAGTGCTAGAACTACTGCCCTTGATCTGACGTTCGCGGTGATACCTCACGTGCACGGTGCAACTGCTGTTTACATACCGGCAGAGAGTCATAGCTCGAGCATGCAGGTGTACACGTAGGGGGGCGAGGGTGGTTTTTTTTTTTAAGTTATTTTGATTTTTTTAATTATTTTTACACTGTCCCTTTCTTTTTTCTTTTTTTTTATCACTTTTAATGCTATCACAGGGAATGCAAATATCCCCTATAACTTCATTGGGCATTGTCATATACAGTTGCAAGAAAAAGTATGTGAACCCCTTGGGATTACGTGGAGTTTTACATGAATTGGGCATAAAATGTGCTCTGAACGTCATCTAAGTCACAACAATAGAAGAACACAGTCTGCTGAACATAATACTACACAAACATTAGATGTTGCCATGGTTTAATTGCACATAACATATAAACATTCTCAGTGCAGGGAGGAAAAAGTATGTGAACCTTTGGACTTAATAACTGGTTGACCCTCCTTCGGCAGCAATAACCTCAACCAAACATTTCCTGTAGTTGCAGATCAGACCTGCACAACGATCTGGAGTCATTTTGGACCACTCCTCTTCACAAAACTGTTTCAGTGTAGCAATATTCTTGGGATGTCTGGTGTGAAGCGCTCTCTTAAGGTCATGCCACAGCATTTCAATCGGGTTGAGGTCAGGACTCTGACTGGGCCACTCCAGAAGGCGTATTCTGTGCTGTTGCAGCCATTGTTTTGTTGAATTACTTGTATGCTTTGGGTCATTGTCCTGTTGCATCACCCATCCTCTGCGGAGCTTCAGTTGGCGGACAGATGGTCGTACGTTTTCCTGCAAAATGTCTTGATAAACTCTGGAATTCATTTTCCCATCAATGACAACAATCCGTCCAGGCCCTGAGGCAGCAAAGCAGCCCCAAACCATGATGCTCCCTCCGCCATGTTTCACAGTGGGGATGAGGTTTTGATGTTGGTGTGCTGTGCCTTTTTTTCTCCACACATAGTGTTGTGTGTTCTTCCCAAACAACTCAATCTTGGTTTCATCTGTCCACAGTATATTTTGCCAGTAGTGCTGTGGAATATCCAGGTGCTCTTTTGCAAACTTCAAACGTGCTGCAATATTCTTTTTGGACAGCAATGGCTTCCTCTGTGGTGTCCTCCCATGTACTCCATTCTTGTTTAATGTTTTCCTTATTGTAGATGTGTCAACAAAAATGTTAGCATGTGCCAGAGATTTCTGTAGGTCTTTAGCTGACACTCTGGGATTCTTCTTTACCTCATGCAGCATTCTGCGCTGTGCTCTTGCAGTCATTTTTACAGGACGACCACGCCTAGGGAGAGTAGCAACAGTGCTAAACTTTCTCCATTTGTAGACAGTCTCTCTTACCGTGGACACATGAACATCAAGGCTCAAGGAGATACTTTTGTAACTCTTTCTAGCTTCATGCAAGTCAACAATTCTAGATCTTAGGTCTTCTGAGAGCTCTTTTCTGCGAGGCATGGTTCACATCAGACAGTGCTTCTTGAAACCAGTAAACCCAAAACAGGTGTGTGTTTTTTAAGGGCAGGACAGCTGTCAGCAACACATCCAATGTCATCACACTGATTGGAGTCAAGGTTGGCTCAATACTGGCTCCAATTAGCTTTAGGAGAAGTCATTAAGCTAGGGCCTCACATACTTTTTCCTCCCTGCACTGTGAATGTTTACATGTTATGTGCAATTAAACCATGGCAACATCTAATGTTTGTGTAGTATAATGTTCAGCAGACTGTGTTCTTCTATTGTTGTGACTTAGATGACGTTCAGAGCACATTATATGCCCAATTCATGCAAAACTCCACGTAATCCCAAGGAGTTCACATACTTTTTCTTGCAACTGTATTCTTTTTTGAGAAATCTGGGGTCTATCAGACTCTACTGTATATATCTCCAATGCCCTTACATTATGTAATCTCACCAAGATCGGTGTGATCAGATGCTTTCCCAATTTACAAATGGCGCTGTTTATATCCTGCGAAACTGAAGTGATGAAATGGTCGTAGCTTCCGATTTCTTAGACTATAGAGATAATTGCACCGTTCCGGTCTCCAATCAGCTCTATGGTCATCTGGCAGAAACACCGGCAGCATGCTCAGGTTCCCTTGATGGCATGGGACTGCCCGAGAGCACCGTGGAAGGCAGCAGGGGAGGGGGGGGGGCATCGTCTGCTGCTGCTGCTTGTAAAAGCAATCCTGCAGCTAAGTAACAACTAGGATTGCATTTACATGAAAGCCAATCGCTGACTGAAAAAAAAAGATACCAGGATGATGCCTTCAGCTGTAGGCATCATCCTGGTATAACCATTCAAAGTCCAGTGATGTACCAGTATGTCGCTGGTCCTTGTTGAGAATATATGCTGTTCTTTTTTTTTCTTGGGCTGAATGAAAAAAAGAGAAGAAATATGTGCCAGTATAAGTGTGTGGTATTCCCACCATTAGAATATATTGTCCTGCATCCACCCACTTCTAATGGTGGGCACACATTAGGTCGCACGGTGCCACATGTACCAATTCCAAGATTGTACAAATGTCTAAATAGTGGCACACTTGAATAAAAATTGTCCACGTATAAGTAGTACCCCATATGGAAAAAGGATGACACCAAGTCCCAAACTATCTTGCCACTGCTCCCCATGTAGTCTGGGCATCCAGGGGGCTCCACGTCACTATCTTTTCTCTCGTAAATCCAAAACTTATATGTATAGCCTGTTGCCCTCTCACAGGTCTTATACATCTTGACCCCATATCTGGCACGCTTGCTGGGGAGAAATTGTTTGAATGCAAGGCGGCCAGAAAAATTAATGAGGGACTCATCAACGCAGATGGTTTTCTGGGGAGTATAGACAATTTTTGGTTAAGGTGATTTATGAGGGGCCAAATTTTGTGGAGCCGGTCAAATACAGGGTCACCCTGAGGACAACATAAATCAGAAGATGCAGCGCTAAAAAAGAGAAATACTATAAATAAATAAATAAATAAATAAATAAAACAGTTCATGTGGTGATATCAAGGTGACTTCAAGTGCTCTCATCTATTCATATCCTCCTGATAATAAGGTGCTGTGCGGTATAGTGCTGAAGAAATGCACACTCACCAGAACGCACAGTATAATGGGCGTTTGTAAATATAAATTTCCCTTGGGTTCATCAGCTGGTCTAGGTAAGGTCTGCAATGCAATAGCCTCCCTCCAGTGCTCCTGGATATTACTGCTGGAACATCAGGGTGATCCCTTGGATGGTGGCCTGTGGACTGCTCCTTAGTAGTTGTAAACGTTCCTTCCCCAGCAGTGAGATGAATGGCTAGTGCCTCATTACATTACAGCAGTCTGATCCCTGAAGAGAAGAAACTGAGGAAGGGCTTCCTTGTGCCACAGAGTGCCCATGCGGAGTTGTAGTCTGCCTGTGATTGGCTGTCGGTCTCTGGCCACCGGAAGGAGTGTTTCCGGATGTGGTGCGATCCTACCGCGGAGCAGAGTGAGTATCACGGAGTGTAGGTGTATATGAGGACAACAGAGTGTGTTGTCATTGAAATGCATAAAACACATTATACTCTCATATCTATGCCTCGCCATGGCAGAAGAGAACACGGGCATATGATGAATCGGGTTTGTGGACCAATACAACCGCAATTCATTTGTTTTAGTAATGCCCATGTTGAGGGTTAGGCCAAAAATAAATTTTACATTTGGAAACCGTAATGGGTTTCCATGCTAATGGTCTGGCAAGGTTTGAATTTGGTTTGGCGGAGATAAATTGTTGTGCATATAAATTGCTTTAATTCACAATTAATGCATACAGATCTTCCGTGAAAAACAGCTCCAAAAAATCAAGGGGAGTAGTTAAATTTGCTGTTTCCACCTGAATTCCAAGTTGGGCAGTGAATGGGGGAAGTACGGGTGCTAATTCTGCAAACACTGCTGTTTTGTTTGCAATCTATCAAGTGACAGTGACCTACTGACACTTCACTTGCTTGAGGAGAAGGGGGGGTAAGCGTAGGGGCTAAACGCAGGTGCCGGGGCTGATCCTGCTAACGCTGTGTTTTTGGGGACACTATACTAATGTGAACGCTGGTAGTTCTGATCTGATCAAAGATATTGATCCATTCAGACACTATACTAGCAATGGAGGTATATTGTGTATGAGCGTGTTCCTGGCAATCAAGGAGTTAAATGTGATTACTAGTGTACTGACAGGTGTACCCCCTACCTGGAAATGCAAAATCATGTATATATACACATGATTTTGCGCAGTGGGCCCGCCCTGCAGTAAACTGAGATAGTATAAAAATATACCTGCTGCCCAGGATCCATCCCTGGTATCCTGTACATTGTGCATCTAAAAAAAATGGCACTGCAATTTAGCACACAGAGTACCATGCTTTGCATTAGCAAGTGGTAAAACACAAGGTTTACTGCACATTACAGCAATGTATAGATGTGAAGCCAGACTAAAGTATTTTATATTTAGTATTTTCAAAATTTTCAACTACTCAAAACAAGAAATAAAATCTTTGCAAGCAAATTATTAATATACTGTATTCAGTCAGGTATGACAACACAGTAAATTCTTTAAAAGTAATTGAAAGATAGTGTACAAATACAGATCACCACCAGAAATGTAATTTACTTCTGATGTGATTGTACAATTACAGCAGATAGGCAATTGCAATTATCACAGCATAGTGAAGAGAAAGTTTCTAGAATGTCGTGCCTCACCATTCACAAAACTTCAGAACACCAGCAAGTGGAATTAAAGCAAAACCAAAAATGTAATATATTACAACTTACTAATCCTGAGATGTGGTGGCTGCAATAATTTTCTTTTCTAGGCTTTTTTCCCCTCTGTTTTCACCTGGTGATCTGGCCAGTAACACATCTCCTGTATTAGGGTGCATACACTCTGGATGAAGGAATGCAGAGATGCCTTTGGACAGCAGTATTGTTAGTCTCGGTGGAGGGGAGTATTAGCAGATTTAAATACATTAACAAATATAAAGCCAAACTCCAGATAACACTTTATAAGCACTTACAGAAACATTGTTCTCTTTGGGGTAAAGGTTTTGCATATAAATTTAAGCTGATAAATATAAGTTGATCGTTGTAATCACCGCTGTCAGTGTCTTAATCCCATAACTGCTACATCTGCAAGATTGATAGTTCTATTTAAATATAAAAAACTTTCCAAGTAAAAATAAAATACAGAAATCCTAAAAAAGAAAAATGAATGCAGCCATCACATCTAGAAATTGGTAATCTGCAATGTATTAAATGTTTTCCTTGGGTTTTATATCATTTTAAGTGTGCAGAAAATCCTTACAATGTAAGTAACTGATGTGTAAAGACTATTAAAAGTAAAGTTTCACATTATATACATGAAAACTGATGAAAACAGATATAAAGGAATTTGAAACAAAGTATTACAACATAAGTTAAAGTACTCTTGTTACGGTTGCATATGTGAAGACAAAAATTCTCTATTTCTATGCAATGTGCGCATGGCAGCATTCTCAGAAAATGTGAGCGGACAACAAGCACTCTTATGTAATGTGATTAATATGAAATGTTATAACACAAATGCTTCACATCAATCATTTGTAATTGGATTACAAATGTTACAGATTGTATAACAATTTGAATGTTTAGTGACTTGTAACATAAACTGGTGAAGATGTACACATCATTAACACAATAATCATAATAAGATATAAAATTAAAAAACTTCCGTTAAATCACAGGTGACACACAAACATATCAGAACCACATACAGACAACATTATAAAAAAATAATATCCATTTAATTTAGTATTTAACTCAGAACAGCACCCTTCCTACCTCTTTCCAGCAGTTGTGACAAGACACAGCCCCTCTTTGTCTTTTTTCACTGCCCAAAATACTATTATACAATTTGAGTTGCACTTCCTCCCTGTGCATCTGGGCAGGAAACTGCAGTATATAATCAGCAGTTAACACAGCTACATCCTCTAATATTTGGGCATCCGCTCTGTCATGTCAGATGCCCCCCCTTGTCAGCACACAAGAGATTGCTAAAATAGTTCCTCAAAGTGGAACACTTTTTTTCACTTACAAACAAGTCAAAGAAACATTACACACACACAAACAGTTGCCAGCTTACCAGAATGATACATTTTGTTCACTCTTCAGTTCGGTAGGCCAACGGCTTGGCAGTTTTTTTCACAGCTTTCTCTAGAAAAAAAAAAAACATTTAAATCCTGCAGCTTTCTCTAACTGCTTATATCCTGACAAGAGCTTTAACACTTTAACAGAATAGGCAGTAGGCCAAATGATTAGACAGAGAGTAACTGTAACTTGCAGTTTAGTAAACACGTGCACAATTATCAGCAATAATGTAAAACGGGTTAAGGATAGCAAAACACATGCTCTGCAGAAAAATGTAAGCTGCACAAACATGGACTCTTCACAGAAATGTCCTTATGACTCATGTGGCTAGGTAGCGTAGAATCTATAGGATTTTATAATAACCAAACATTTGAGGAAAATTCTGTTTTGAACTGGAGCCAGACAGAAGGACAGGTAACAATGTACTGGATGAAGTAAAACACAGAACTTCCTTAGGCAACAAAGAAGTCCTGTTCCTCAACACCAATTAGTCCTTCTGTAAAACCAGAAGAGGTTCCTTGCAGGAAAAGCCTACCAGTACGGGAAGCACAGTGGTTAAATGGTTAGCACTTCCACCTGGCAGTACTAGGGTCGTTGGTTCGAAACCCAACCATGGCCCCACCTGCCTGGAGTTTGTTCTTCCTGTGCCTGCGTGGGTTTCCTCTGGATACTCTGGTTTCCTCCCACTCTCCAAAGACATGCTGTAAGTTAATTGGATTCTGTCTAGATTGGCCCTAGTATGTGTATGAATGAATGTACGTTAAGAACCTTAGATTGTACACCTCTCAAGGATTAGGGAGTGATGTGAATGTCAAATATATATGTAAAGTGCTGCATAAATTGACAGTGCTATTTAAGTACCTATAATAAATAAATATCAGTTCAGGATTTCATCTTGTAGAGATGGTGGCTGCAAGAATCACTACTTTGTCTGGACAGTAGAGAGAGAGGAGTGTCTCTAATTAATTCACATGGTGAAGTTGAGGCACAGACAGAACCAGAATCAGATCCCAAAGAGTCACAGGAGGCTGAGCAAGTTAGGGTACATAAGAGACTCTCCATACAAAGGTCTAAATCAAGAAGTGAAAGACCAATAGTCTCTGAAAGAAGATAGGGTAAAATTCAGCCCCTTGAAAGTGCTAAGAGCCAAATACTGGTCCAAATCCAGTTGCCGGAAGAAGAGGATTTATTCTATGGAGAAACTTGCAAGTCCTAAGACTCACAATAAGTGAGGTCCATACCCAATAATATATTTTATGGGTAATAGCCTTCCTAGCTGATAGTACTGTAGGGAACACAAATTCATAAATGCCCCGACTGGGCTTCAACAGCCATACTATTAAAGCCAGCAACTCTACACATGGTCCAAGGGACAATAATATGCCAAGCCCCACAGAACATCTGCCTAGGCAGATGTGGTACATCAGCCTGGTAAGACTCCTGCCTCCCATCCATCATTTTTCTTTCTTCCTGCCTTCCTTCCATCTACTTATCTTCGCTCTGATGTTAGTGACACTGGCACATAGGGTCTGGGAATATTGAGATCTTCAAGATAAATCAAGTCTTTGGCCCATGTTCTCCACTGAGTTTCTCTTTCTTGCGAGAGTGAGGAGTCCCAATTACATTCACCTATTGAGAGCGCTCTAACTCAAACTTTACCTTGCATAGTGACTGGGGCTGCAAACCCAAGTGGGTCATAAAGACTGTTTACTGTTGCTAGGATACCTCTCCGTGTGTATAGCTTCACCTCCTTGGACACTTGAAAGGTAAAACTGTCGATCTGGAGATTACAACCTAGGGCTGCAGACGATAAACTCACATTTAGGAGCTGTTCAGCGTATTTTTCAGCAGCCCCTGAACTCACCCTAATGTTTTCCTATGTGTCCATGTATGCATCTTCGTTTACAGTCATTTCCAGGCATTTAAGTTTACAGTCGTTTTTTTGAATGCAGAAAACTTGCGTTCAGCAGTCGATTTTATCAGCGTTTCAAACGCAAAACGCTTGTAAATGCTTGTAAATGCGGCAAATTGCGTTTTGTAAGCATTTTCATTTGAATTTTTTTTTTTAACTCTTCCAGTTCCCAATGCTGTCCAGAGCCTTTTTTCATCATGAAAAGTGCATGCAAAGCATTTTCAAGGTACTCAGATGGACAAAACACTGAAAACAGGATGTTCCTACCAAGCTTGTCACACATTGCAATGACCAATTCACAACTCAGACCTCTCCCACCCTTGGAAACAAAAGATATGTTAATGACCATTCACACCTCAAATTCCTCATGAAGACCCCCTGCCAGGTGGCCTTATTGACTCACTCCACCAGACACCTTTCCCACCCTTGGAAACAAATGAAATGTTAATGACCAACTTGCACCTAAGCTAATTTTAACACTGTCTCTGCTTCTACTATCTGTATTTCTCTGAAACAGTCTGAAATAGTTAATAATTTACCACTTTTCAGTGCATTCTTGGCATTTGGGAGGTTCTCCTGTGCTTATCTTTAAAAAATGCTTCTAAATGCAAACGCACATAAATGCGCATAAACGCGTTATGCAAACGCGGCTAAACAGACATTTTTTAACCTACATATTCCAGCAGTCAGTTTCCATCATTCAGAAGTGTCCTGTGTACATGGAGCCTTACTCCTAAACTCTGTTTAAGGGGAAGAGGATCAAAACCTAGAACAAGGTCTTTTAACTCTTTATTTCTGTCATCTACAGGAAATGCTTCCTTTGCTGTACTTCACATGGATGCCACCTTGTGTAGCTTAAGATTAGATCCTGAAAGCATCTCTCTAGCTCTCTGCAGAAGACTGACTACTTCAGCTTCAGTAGGTACAGATGTAAGTTCATCATCTATGTAGAAATTTCTTAAGATGAACTGTTTTACATCTTCTGCATACCCACATGCTCCCTGCTATTATAGCTATTGTCTTAGTACAGGGGCGGACTGACAACTCATGGGGCCCCCATGCAATAGGGGATCATGGGGCCCCTGTGTCCTTGCCCACACTCAAAAAAGCCTATAAAAAAGGTACCAGGTGCATTTCATGGGGCCCCCTACTGACTCCGGGCCCTCGGCAAGTGCCCGAGTGCTCGAATGGTCAGTCCGCCCCTGTCTTAGACTATAAATGGCTATGGAGGGTGAAGGACCATTTCCAAGGACATGTACTCTCACCTTGAACTCTGTAATTTCTTTGTTGAGGTCATTATCTTGAAATCAAAGGAACCTCAAATAGTTGCAGTGTTCTTCTCTAACCATGAAACAGTAAAGCATTTGCTGCACATCAGTAGTAACTTCAACTTGCTCTTTGTGGAAAAGTAGAAAAACGCCTAGCAGCGTATCATTCAAATCAGGGCTTCGAAGAAGCACATAATTTAATGAGATGCCATCATACTGAGTGCTAGAATTAAAAACTACTCTGATCTGCTCTGGTTTTTGAGGGTGATAGACACCAAAGATTGGTAGGTACCAACCCTCTTCACACAGTTTCAGTGGTGGAGCAGGCTCTGCTTAAACATGGTCAAATATCTTTTACATAAAGTTAACAAAATATTCTTACATTTCAGGTTTTCTTGCAAAAGAGCTGTAGAACATTGAGTCTCTTCTGTGCTTGCTCCCTGTGGTTTGGTAGTCTAGGGAGTGGTAAACGAAATGGTAGGGGTGCTACCTAGCGATTTGCTTCATCCACAAACATCTCTTTTAAACTACATCAAGGAATATATGATCTTCAATGGACATAGCAGGTCTTTCATCATTTGGCGTTCTAGTGAACATGTCATCTAAACTGTCCACACTATGAGCTGTGGTTCCTGAATGGCATTACGAGGGAGTGCATGGCTGTAGTTCACAAGCAGTAAAGGTCTCTTTTACTCGTATATACAGTGGGGCAAAAAAGTATTTAGTCAGCCACCAATTGTGCAAGTTCTCCCACTTAAAAAGATGAGAGAGGCCTGTATTTGGCATCATAGGTAGACCTCAACTATGAGAGACAAAATGAGAAAACAAATCCAGACAATCGCATTGGCTTATTTGGAAAGAATTTATTTGCAAATTATGGTGGAAAATAAGTATTTGGTCACCTACAAACAAGCAATATTTCTGGCTCTCACAGACCTGTACCTTCTTCTTTAAGAGGCTCCTCTGTCCTGCACTCATTACCTGTATCAATGGCACCTGTTTGAACTTGTTATCAGTATAAAAGACATCTGTCCACAACTTCAAACAGTCACACTCCAAACACCACTATGGTGAAGACCAAAGAGCTGTCGAAGGACACCAGAAACAAAATTTATGACCTGCACCAGGCTGGGAAGACTGAATCTGCAATAGGCAAGCAGCTTGGTGTAAACAAATCAACTGTGGGAGCAATAATTAGAAAATGGAAGACATACAAGACCACTGATAATCTCCCGCGATCTGGGGCTCCACACAAGATCTCACCCCGTGGGGTCAAAATGATCACAAGAACGGTGAGCAAAAATCCCAGGACCACATGGGGGGACCTAGTGAATGACCTGCAGAGAGCTGGGACCAATGTAACAAAGGCTACCATCAGTAACACACTACGCCGCCAGGGACTCAGATCCTGCAGATCCTGCAGTGCCCCTGCTTAAGCCAGTACATGTCCGGGCCTGTCTGAAAGTTTGCTAGAGAGCGTTTTGATGATCCAGAAGAGGACTGGAAGAATGTCATATGGTCAGATGAAACCAAAATAGAACTGTTTGGTAGAAACACAACTCGTTGTGTTTGGAGGAGAGAGAATGCCGAGTTGCATCCAAAGAACACCATACCTACTGTGAAGCATAGGGGTGTCAACATCATGCTTTGGGGCTGTTTCTCCGCAAAGGGACCAGGACGACTGATCCATGTACAGGACAGAATGAATGGGGCCATGTATCATGAGATTTTGAGTGCAAACCTCCTTCCATCAGCAAGGGCATTGAAGATGAAACGTGGCTGGGTCTTCCAACATGACAATGATCCCAAAAATACCGCCTGGGCAATGAAGGAGTGGCTTCGTGAGAAGCATTTCAAGGTCCTGGAGTGGCCCAGCCAGTCTCCAGATCTCAACCCCATAGAAAACCTTTGGAGGGAGTTGAAAGTCCGTGTTGCCCAGCGGCAGCCCCAAAACATCACTACTCTAGAGGAAATCTGCATGGAGGAATGGGCCAACATACCACCAACAGTGTGTGCCAACCTTGTGAAGACTTACAGGAAACGTTTGACCTCTGTCATTACCAACAAAGGATATATAACAAAGTATTGAGATGAACTTTTGATATTGACCAAATACTTATTTTCCACCATAATTTGCAAATAAATCCTTTCCAAATCAGCCAATGTGATTGTCTGGATTTGTTTTCTCATTTTGTCTCTCATAGTTGAGGTCTACCTATGATGCCAATTACAGGTCTCTCTCATCTTTTTAAGTGGGAGAACTTGCACAATTGGTGGCTGACTAAATACTTTTTTTGCCCCACTGTAGCTGGTGCATGGGCTGAATACAGAAGGGTGCCCATTAGGCAGCACATTTGTCTTACATGAGTTCACGTCTACTGGTGTGTGAGCCCCACCTAAGCATACTTCTCCAACTATGACCCAATCTAAATCTAAATATTGTGCATAAGGAGCATTATGGGGTCTGTTAATCTGCTCACATACCTTGTGCACCCTGAGAATATATCTCCCCAGTGAGCGGAGTATTTGGGCAATGAGGTCAATTGCAGGGATATTATCTGTTAAGGAGTTCAAATTAGGGATTGTGTAATCTCAGGGGTTGGTATTTCTGACCTGTCATTGCGTATCATGTCACATTCAATGAGAGTGGGAAGTTTTATGTGTGTTTTCCTATCAATAGACTGAACAGTAAAGTTAGATGCCCTACGCCTGTTTTCTCCATAGTACCTGAGCATGTTTTTAGTGTGTAAGAAAACGTTTCACCACTAATGTTAAAAACATTAAATAACTCTGACTTGGCTAATGAGCGATTACTTTGATCACTGCATACATTTTCACAAAACAGGTTTGTTAGAGGAGTATACCGTCACTAAACAAATCTTGGAACATGATCTGGGCTCCGTCCCTTCTGCACATACAAATCTTGGAACATGATCTGGACCTCGTCCCTTCTGCACATTCCTCCATACACTTGGACACAACAGTTGATGGGGTAGGTTCATCTTCCTCCCTGCCTTGTTCTTTGTTGGTTACCGGAATCTCTGTTGCCCAAAGGTGTGGTCGTGGATGCAGTGCTGTGGTATGTTGGTCACTACTGCATTCTCTGCATCTAACATTGACCTTTCAGTCTTTAGCAATGTGTTTGGTGGATACACAAAATCTGAAAAAGATAGCATTTTCCTTCAGGTAAGCTTTAAGTTCAATAATGTGCTTGCTTCTAAATCGACGACACTTTGACAGTGGCTGTGTTTTTTATGAATTGAGCATGAACTGTCTGGGTCCATGGATTTCTTTTCAGACTTGTTAAGATGTAAAGTTGCATCAGTGGCTGACACCTCTGTCTTTCTGACTGACACTGATGGTCTGCTTTATTCCTTTCTTCTCTGTGTTTGCTGACATCTGGTTACTGCATGTCAAGAATATGAAGCTTGGGGAAGAAAATGTCTGTTGGGGAAATGGGGAGGAGCCGCAGCAGGAATCTGTAGCAGCATGGCTGGGAGGCTACGGGTGCCGGCCTGCTAGAAGCAGTATGAGGTGCTGTGCCCTAAGTGTGGAAAGAGCTTACACTTCCCTGGAGTGAGAGGACGTGGAGCCTGGGTGTCATCTGATCCGGAGCGGTGGAGGACGGTGGTACGGCAAGGGAGCAGTGTCGGTGTGCTGGGGGAGCG
Organism: Staurois parvus; assembly: GCF_062004578.1. Taxonomy (NCBI): domain Eukaryota; kingdom Metazoa; phylum Chordata; class Amphibia; order Anura; family Ranidae; genus Staurois; species Staurois parvus. Next base: position 922,432 of record NW_028318071.1, read on the forward strand.
GAGTGAGAGTCCACTCCCATGTGAGTCTGGAGCTGGTGTGCTAGGGGAAGTGACCAAGGAAGGAGAGAGAAGAAGCAAGGACCCGGAGAGGTATGGAAGGACCCGCAGCTGCCCCGGATACTGCCTGAGGACTGGAGGACTGGCAGTCACAGGTTAGAAGGGGAAGGGAGCAGCAGCAGTGGGACCGGAGCCTGGGGACATATGGTCAGTTCCCAAATTCATCTCGTATTCCACCGGGCATATAAAATAAAACATATACAAAAAGGTTGGTGCAGATTTCCTGGTGTAGGGTGATTAATAGTTGCTGCAGACATTTTCCAGCCCACTGGGTATATTTGTTTAAGAACTGTATTAGCAATGTCTGTTGGTGCAGGTGGAAGTCTAATGACTGATATTTAGTTACAGCTGATTTTTGTCGAGCACCATACAGCAGACCCACATCAAGCTTTTAAATGTAGATCTATACCAAAGTATATACAGCGTACCTGCAACAAGCTCAATACAGCTGACTGATGCCAAATGTTATACAGTGGACCCGTACCTAGCTCTAAATAGCAGACTCACACCAAATCTTATATAACAGACCTGTACTAAGCTATATATAGCAGGCTTTTGTTAAATACAATGCAGCAGACCCGCACTATGCTCCAAACAATAGACTCATATGGAAGTCTTAACAAATGACCTGCACCAAGGTGGTGCAGATTTCCTAGTGCAGGGCAATTAAGGGTTGCTGCAGACATTTCCCAGCACACTGGGTACATTTGTTCGAGAACTGTATTACCAATGTCTGTCGGTGCTGGTGGAAGTCTAAAGACTGATATTCAGTTACAGCTGATTCTCATCAAGCATCATACAGCAGATCCACACCAAGCTCTTAAATGCAGATGTATACCAAACATATACAGCGTACCTGCAACAAGCTCTATACAGCTGACTAACACCAAATATTATACAGTGGACCCGCACCTAGCTCCAGACAGCAGACTCACACCAAATTTCATACAGCAGACCTGCACTAAGCCATAAATAGCAGGCGCTTGTTAAATACAACGCAGCAGACCCGCACTAAGCTGCAAACAACAGACTCATATGGAAGTCCAAACAAGTGACCTGCACCATGGTCTATACAGTGGAATTCCGTCAAGTGTTACATAGTAGATCTGCACAAAAACTTCAAATAGTAGACGCACATCAAATTGTATACAGCAGATCTGCATCAAGTTATATATTGCTGACTTAATTCAAGTACTATACAGCAGACACGTATTAGCTGTATATAGCAGATTTACGCAAATTCAATACAGAAGATCCAAGTTGTCTTATATAGTAGACCTATATCATATATATATATATATATAGAAGGCCTACACCAGTCCGAAATAACAAATAAGTCATTAAACGGGAATCCCCTAAAGAAAATTAGAAGTAAACCAACTAAAGGGGGTGGCCCTAAAACACCCCAGGCAAGTGCAAACTCCCTTATGATAAAAAAATATATGCCGGCACGGGGGAAAAAAAAGTCCAGAATCGCAAAATCAAGAGAACCAGGGCAAGTGCTCTATAAACATGAGAGGTGATCAATCAAGACTGTCACTTGGTAATATGGAGGAGGTCCAAGATAAAGGAAGCCCAATTTCAGAGAGGAGAGGGGAACAAAGAAAAGTGGTACAGGAAGGGTCCTCAGTACATACCCTTTCATAGACAGTTGGAGATAGTAAAAGGATCTAAGATTGAAGTTATGTCATTATCAGTTCATGCCCCAGTCATGATGAGGTTTCAAATGGGGAGTGGAGAAGATAAAACATTATCTTGGAAATTGAATGATTCGCTTTTACAGAATCCTGAAGTGGAGAAGAGGATAAAAAGGGAAATTGAACAATTTTTTTTAGATAAATGAGACCGAGGGAATGTCAAAGGCAATAGTGTGGGAGTCACATAAAGCTTACATCAGAGGAATATTGATTTCCATAGGCATAGAGAAGAAGAAGGAAAGGGGGAAAAAAATAAAACAGGCCATAGAAGAACTGCAAAAACTTGAACAAACTCACAAAAAGGAAAAGGGGATGAATAAATATCAGAAGATACAAAAAAGGGATGAGATGAAAGATCTGATGGAACAGGATTCTAGGATGATATTTAATAGAATAGCTAAAGAAAGATATCAATGAGGGAATAAACCAGGAAAATATTTAATGAGAAGACTCAGGAATAAACAGGCAAGGAATTTTATTGAAAAAATTAGTGACAGGAAGGAAGAGAATTTGTTTAAAACATCTGACATTGCTAGGAGGTTTCATAATTATTATAGTGAACTTTATAATGTAAGAAAGGATAAGTATAGGGGAAGTGAAGAGGAGGAGGAGAAAAGAATACAGGACTATTTAAGTGAGGTGGAGCTCCCAAATATAACAAAGGAAAAACTAGAAAATCTCGAAAGCCCGATCACCCCCAAGGAAATTAATGTTGCTTTGAAAAATACGAAAGTGGGTAAGAGTCCTGGGCCAGATGGGTATACAGTAAGATACCTGAAAACATTTAAAGAGATATTGGTTCCCAAAATATGTAAATATATGAATGTGATAGGAGAGGGACTAGAAATGAGGGAAGAATCCTTCAAGGCTTATATCACCCTCATTTTGAAGGATGGGAAGGATAGTTCTTAGTGTGCAAGTTATAGGCCGATTTCATTGCTAAACGTTGATACCAAATTGTACGCAAAAGTACTGGCTGCAAGGTTGAAGGATCTGATGTCCGAATGGGTGCATTTAGATCAGGTGGATTTTATACCAGGGAGAGAGGGGAGGGACAACGGTCTGAGATCTTTGATGTTGGTACAAAAAGCTAAAAAGGAAAAACATCTGCGCTCTTATTGTTGATCGATGCGGAAAAGGCATTTGACAGGGTCGACTGGGGGTTTATGTTTGACAGCTTGAAAAATTGGGGCTGGGGCCTAAAATGATGAATTGGATAAAAGGATTATTTAAGAACCCATCAGCGGCAGTAAAGGTAAATGGAACATTATCTCAGTTTTTCAGGATGAATTATGGAACTAAGCAGGGTTGCCCCCTCTCCCCATGTTGTTTGTGTTGTCATTAGAACCACTGTCGGAGAGGATCAGGAAAGGTAATGACATAAAAGGGTTAAAAATAGGAGATAGGGAACACAAAGTCGCTGCTTATGCAGACGACATGCTGTTCTACGTGGCTTACCCTAGGAGAACTTTGCCCAACTTAATGACAGAACTAAAACAATATGGAGGAGTATCAAATTTGAATATAAACCCGATTAAATCGGAAATCCTAAATATCAATCTTGCAGTGACAGAAAAGCAAAGATTACAAAATGTGTTCCCTTTTTCCTGGAGGAAAAACGAAATAGGATATCTTGGAATAAAATTAACGACTTTGGTTAAAAGCATATACCAAATAAACTATATTCCCCTGATAAATGAAATAAAAGATGAGCTGAAAAGGCTAGTAAAAGGGGGGGCCTCGTGGATTGGAAGAATTAATTTAGTCAAGATGGTGATACTCCAAAAAATTCTGTATAAGTTTCAGATGCTCCCGATATCTTTACCGGGAACTTTCTTTACAATAATTAGAAAGATGATTACTATTCATATGGGCAAATAAGAGACCTAGGATTAGTTATAAAGTCTTATGTAGAGTAAAAGCAAATGGAGGACTGGGGTTACTGAATATAAAGAAGTATTATACAGCTGTAATATTGTCACGGGTGATAGATTGGTTTTTTAATTCACAAGTGAAAAGTTGGGTAAAGATAGAAGGGGAATTAAGTAAATCACAATTACCGTATTTTCCGGCGTATAAGATGACTTTTCAACCCCTGAAAATCTTCTGAAAAGTCGGGGGTCGTCTTATACGCCGTTGCGAGCCGGTGTCAGGGCGGCACTTTTTCGAGGGGCGGCGCGGCGCCGCCCCCCCTCCTCCTCCAACGGACACTAAGTACAGGGGTGGGAAGAGGGGCTGCTGTACCTTACCTGGCTCCGGTCCCACGACGATCCGGTCCAGGAAGCGCGGCTGCTACTTCTTTCAGTTCGGCCGCTCTATGGTCACGCGGCCGCTCGGCTCCGCCTCCTCACCGGTGATTGGGCGCCAGAACTGGAAAGGCACACAGGCGACCAATCACCGGCGAGGAGGCGGAGCCGAGCGGCCCCGCGAAAATCGAGCGGCCGAACTGGAAGAAGGAGCATCCGCTCCTCTCCCCCACTGACACTAATGAAGGAGGCACTATTCCTCCTCAACACTGACACCAACGATGAGGCACTGTTCCTCCCCCACTGACACCAATGATGGGGCACTATTCCTCCTCCCCACTGACACCAACGATGGGGCACTATTCTCCCCACTGATACCAATGATGGGGCACTATTCCTCCCACTGACACCAACGATGGGGCACTATTCCTCCCACTGATACCAACGATGGGGCACTATTCCTCCCACTGATACCAACGATGGGGCACTATTCCTCCCCCACTGACACCAACGATGGGGCACTATTCCTCCCACTGATACCAACGATGGGGCGCTATTCCTCCCACTGACACCAATGATGGGGTGCTATTCCTCCCACTGACACCAATGATGGGGTGCTATTCCTCCCATTGATACCAATGATGGGGTGCTATTCCTCCCACTGATACCAATGATGGGCCACTATTCCTCCCACTGACACCAATGATGGGACACTATTCCTCCCACTGACACTAATGATGGGACACTATTCCTCCCACTGACACTAATGATGGGACACTATTCCTCCCACTGACACCAATGATGGGGCACTATTCCTCCCACTGACTAATGATGGGGCACTATTCCTCCCACTGACTAATGATGGGGCACTATTCCTCACACACTGACACTAATGATGGGGCACCATCATTGGTGTCAGTGGATGAAATAGTACCCCATCATTGGTGTCAGTGGGAGGAGTAGTGCCTCATCATTGGTGTCAGTGGGAGGAATAGCACCCCATCAATGGAATACCATACTGAAATAGCATACCATATTGAAATCAAATCTGATGTTTTTTCATTTTTATTTGGTGTGCGTTGGAAGAGGGGTAGTCTTATACGGCGAGTATAACCTCATGGGTTTCGTACATTAGATGTAGAAACGAGTAAATTGACTAAGCTAATGTTGGATACATGGGACAGATTACACAATAAGGAAAAATGGGAATTTAATTCACTATTGATATCACTAGTGGGAACAGATTTTTTTGCATCAGGAAATGTTAAAATAAGTGGAAGATGGATAAAGGATAAAAACGCACTCTTGAAAGATATTATAAAAGGGGGGAGATTATGCACATTTCAGAATTTAAAGAAGAATAAGGATTTGTTTGTTAGAATAGATGAATAGAGGTATAACCAGTTGTCTCATTTCGTTGCAAATTTACCACAACCATTTAGGGTTGTAGGAGAAATTAACCCGTTTGAAAACGAATGAATGCTGAATTAAGTCCAAAACACATCACCTCTAGGATATATAAAATCCTTGTGGACTTAGATGATGTAGAACCCCCTGGATATTTAAGTAAATGGGAAAGGGAACTAGGAATAAAAGTCAACCCTCAGCAAAGGGAAGGTATTTTTAACCTAACACACAAGGTAATAAACATGCGCACAGTAGAGATGAACTACAAATGCTTGGCAAGATGGTATTTAACACCCAGCATAACCCATAAGCAGCAAGGAGAAAGCTCCCCATGGTGCGGGAGAGGATGTGAAGAAAAGGGCAATATGGAGCACATCAGGTGGAGTTGCCCAAGGATACAGGTTTATTGGAGGGAAATAACATATTATATCAAGGAAATATGTGGGGTAGATATTCAAGGGGATCCACTGAAATGCTTTTTCTACTATTCTGAGCCCATGGCGGAAGTAAATAGGAATAAAGTATTGTACCATTTAATCAGTGCAGCAAAGGGTTTGATACCAAAATTTTGGTTAGTGGCAGAGGTTTCTGAGGGTGGTGGATTGGATAGATAGTGTGGAAGGCATTTTCAGAATGGAAGAACTGAGAAGTTTAGAAGAGGATAAGATGGGAATATTTAAAAGAATATGGAGTGTTTGGTTAAATTTTAAATCCACAGAATCTTATACAGAACTAATTAAAGTAAAGGAGGTAGCCTAAGAAATCACGATGAGATTGGTCGGAATAACAAGTTATGGAGAAATGGATACAGATAAAGAAAGATAAGACAATGATGGGGGGATGGGCGGGGATGGGGGGGGGTTATAGAATGTATTTATTCATTTAGGGGAGAAAAGAAAAAAGTATATTTTGGAAGATGGAATGTTTTAATGTTGTTTGTATAATTAAGAAATAAAACATGTACTGCTAGAAGAAAAAAAGAAAAAAAAAATATGAAGCTTGGGTTATTTCTAGTCTTTGATTGGTTGACGATAAACTTGGTGAAGAAAATGAATGGTGGGAAGGAGACATGATTATCTTCCTTTTACTTAGAGCCTTGATAAATCCACTTATCTTGCAGACTATATGGGAGCTTTTAAATTATTAGTTTTATCCCACATGCTGTGTCTAAGTATCCCAGTCCTGGTAAGGTCCTTCGGCCTTGGTCGCATTGACCTCCAACAACATTTCATCAAGTTCTCTTAACTTTAGGTTGTCTTTGTTAGACATTTTAGGGAAGTCTCCCAGTTTCTTCAACAGAGCATTCTCAATAGCTCCAGGACTGCCATAACAGTCCTCTTATCTCTGCCATACCATTTTAACCCCAGCAGCTGGATCATAAATACAGACCTGATGTACAAATGTACGGACCTGATTCTTTTGGCCTGCAGAGATAACTCTGGTCCGAGCCACTTTGTTAGCAGATCTAGCTATATTAATAGTAAAAAGGTCAGATCCGAGCATGTAGGCCCTTGACAAAATAATTTAGAGTGAGTGACCGGGGACAAAGAGAAGGCAAATTTATTAAATACCTTCTTCAGCTTTGTGTATAAAGGAGCATGGGGAGCTCTTGTCCATAATGGGCATGGTATTGACACATTGGCTCACAATTGATATGATCCAGAAATATTTAGACAACTAAAAGGTGAATAAAGGACCTGGACTGGATGGCATACACCCATGGGTCCTTAAAGAATTGAGCTCTGCCATTTCAGAGTCATTGTTTCTAATTTTTAGGGACTCTTTAATGGCTAGCATAGTACCACTGGATTGGTGTAAGTCCAATGTAATGCCTATGTTTAACCACTTGCCCTCCAGAGGATTTACTCCCCCCTTCCTGACCAGGTCATTTTTTGCAAGTTACTTTAACTGACAATTGCGTCATGCAAAACTGTACATAAATACAATTTATGTCCTTTTTTCCACAAATAGGGCTTTCTTTTGGTGGTATTTGATCACCTGTGTATTTTTTATTTTTTGCGCTATAAACAAAAAAAGACCAACAATTTTGAAAAAATATATATTTTTGACTTTTTACTATAAAACTGGGCAGCTCAGTGGCTAAATGGTTAGCACTTCCGCCTTGCAGTACTAGGGTCGTTGGTTCGAATCCCATCCAAGGCACCACCTGCCTGGAGTTTGCATGTTCTCCCTGTGCCTGTGTGGGTTTCCTCCAGGTACTCCAGTTTCCTCCCACATTCCAAAAGACATGCTGGTAAGTGAATTGGATCCTGTCTAAATTGGCCCTAGCATGTGTATGAATGCATGAGAGTTAGGGACCTTAGATTGTACACCCCTTGAGGGTTAGGGACTGATGTGAATGTACAATATATATGTAAAGCTCTGCATAAACTGACAGCACTATACTGTATACAGTTGCAAGAAAAAGTATGTGAACCCCTTGGGATTACATGGAGTTTTGCATGAATTGGGCATAAAATGTGCTCTGAACGTCATCTAAGTCACAACAATAGAAGAACACAGTCTGCTGAACATAATACTACACAAACATTAGATGTTGCCATGGTTTAATTGCACATAACATGTAAACATTCACAGTGCAGGGAGGAAAAAGTATGTGAACCTTTGGACTTAATAACTGGTTGACCCTCCTTTAACAGCAATAACCTCAACCAAATGTTTCCTGTAGTTGCAGATCAGACCTGCACAACGATCTGGAGTAATTTTGGACCACTCCTCTTCACAAAACTGTTTCAGTGTAGCAATATTCTTGGGATGTCTGGTGTGAATCGCTCTCTTAAGGTCATGCCACAGCATTTCAATCGGGTTGAGGTCAGGACTCTGACTGGGCCACTCCAGAAGGCGTATTCTGTGCTGTTGCAGCCATTGTTTTGTTAAATTACTTGTATGCTTTGGGTCATTGTCCTGTTGCATCATCCATCCTCTGCGGAGCTTCAGTTGGCGGACAGATGGTCGTACGTTTTCCTGCAAAATGTCTTGATAAACTCTGGAATTCATTTTCCCATCAATGACAACAATCCGTCCAGGCCCTGAGGCAGCAAAGCAGCCCCAAACCATGATGCTCCCTCCGACATGTTTTACAGTGGGGATGAGGTTTTGATGTTGGTGTGCTGTGCCTTTTTTTCTCCACACATAGTGTTGTGTGTTCTTCCCAAACAACTCAATCTTGGTTTCATCTGTCCACGGTATATTTTGCCAGTAGTGCTGTGGAACATCCAGGTGCCCTTTTGCAAACTTCAAACGTGCTGCAATATTCTTTTTGGACAGCAATGGCTTCCTCCGTGGTGTCCTCCCATGTACTCCATTCTTGTTTAATGTTTTCCTTATTGTAGATGTGTCAACAAAAATGTTAGCATGTGCCAGAGATTTCTGTAGGTCTTTAGCTGACACTCTGGGATTCTTCTTTACCTAATGCAGCATTCTGCGCTGTGCTCTTGCAGTCATTTTTACAGGACGACCATGCCTAGGGAGAGTAGCAACAGTGCTAAACTTTCTCCATTTGTAGACAGTCTGTCTTACCGTGGACACATGAACATCAAGGCTTTTGGAGATACTTTTGTAACCCTTTCCAGCTTCATGCAAGTCAACAATTCTTGATCATAGGTCTTCTGAGAGCTCTTTTCTGCGAGGCATGGCTCACATCAGACAGTGCTTCTTGAAACCAGTAAACCCAAAACAGGTGTGTGTTTTTTAAGGGCAGGACAGCTGTCAGCAACACATCCAATATCATCACACTGATTGGAGTCAAGGTTGGCTCACTCCTGGCTCCAATTAGCTCTGGGAGAAGTCATTAAGCTAGGGCCTCACATACTTTTTCCTCCCTGCACTGTGAATGTTTACATGTTATGTGCATTTAAACCATGGCAACATCTAATGTTTGTGTTGTATTATGTTCAGCAGACTGTGTTCTTCTATTGTTGTGACTTAGATGACGTTCAGAGCACATTTTATGCCCAATTCATGCAAAACTCCACGTAATCCCAAGGGGTTCACATACGTTTTCTTGCAACTGTAAGTACCTGAAATAAATAAATAAATAAATAAAAATATCCAGTAATAAAATTTAAAAAATCAAATTTCATCATAAATTTAGACCAAAATGTATTCTGCTACATGTTTTTGCTGAAAAAAATTCCCAATACATGTAAATTAATTGTTTTACATGAAAGTTATAGCATCCACAAATGGTGGTATATATAGTATAATTTTTATATTTATAATTGTTTTTACTAGAAATGGCGGTGATCAGCGATCGGGACTGCGACGGGCAATCTGACACTGGGTGGGAACTGACTAACTGCCACTGACACTAATACAGTGATCAGTGCTAATAAAAAGCACTGACACTGTACTAATGACACTGGGCAGGAAGGGGTTAACATCTGGGGGGATCAAAGGGTTAACTATGTGCTGTGCTATGTGTGTTTTACTTGAGAAACATGCTGCTATGTATTTCTTTGCTGTGCAGAGAAATACACAGCAGCATGTTATTGCTGGCAGGTGAGAGACCTGTGTTGTTAACACACAGGTCTGAGACTTCCGGTTCCGGCGCCGGATGCTATGACACGCGGGACCCGCGGCTCCCAGGATCCCGGCTCTATAAAGCCAGCTAACTGCCTCGGGGACCCCTGCTTTTTAGCCTAGGGGTGTCCCTTACTTTCCTGCAGTGGCCCCAGCATGGAGCGGTACCTTCTGCCAGTGCAGTCCGGCCATGAGTCGGTGGCTAGAGCGGAGGGATGCAGCTCTCCCCTTCCTGCAGCCAAGATGGCCGACGATGCCTGTCACAGTATGGACACAGGCACAGAGCGGGATCGCAAAGTGGGAGCAGGTATGAAAGAGCCTCCCACCATCCTCCTCACTGCCTCTCCACTCCCTTCTGGCACTGACTGCCTTATTGAGCAATATGATAAAATAGCTCAGGCAGTGTCCTCTCTATTGCTCCCAAATATCACCCAGGCTGTAGATAGAGCTGTCACAATGGGCATTGAACAGCTGAGTAAAGATTTGGGCAAACATTCTAAACAATTATCTGAGGCTGAACAGCGCCTATCTGATTTAGAAGATGAAGTCCATTCAATGCAAGCGGTTACATCACATACCAATCGTATATAGCAAAGTATTTTGGATAAAATCGATGATCTGGAAAATCGATCACATAGGAATAACTTACGCATTGTGGGTCTTCCAGAATCTTTTAATACTGGTTCTCTCCCCGATCTCTGCTCAGCATGGATCCCTGCGGCGTTAGGCCTATCCTCCTCTTGTCAGGTAGAGAGAGCTCATCGCCTGGGGCCTCCGTCTACCGAACGCTGAACGCCACGATCAGTGATTGTCCGCTATCTCAACTATGCTGACCGCGTAGCAATCCTCACCTCTTTTCGTAACTCACGCTCTCTGCAGATCGGGGGTCACAAATTACTACTATTTGCGGACTACTCACAGGAAGTATCGCGTAAACGGAAAGCATTTCAGCACGTCTGTGCCACTCCAGAAAGGAATAAAGTTCACATTGGCGTATCCGGCCACGTTACGATTCACTGCACCATCTGGGGTCTCCAAATCTTTCGTTCATCCTGAAGAAGCCCTCCAATATCTCCAGGACCACCCAATCAACGGGAATTCGTCGACACAGCATGCGGGTAGAAATTTTGGTCCTAGAGATCAACGCAGTCCTCGCAAAGACCCCCCTAAACGTCAACACACCAATCCATCTTCCTCCAAATATTGCCCGCCTTGAAGGTCTATGAGGCCACTGGTCTCTACATTAAAGCTTCAAGCTTTTCTCTTGGTCCGATTGGTTCAGATGAAAGAGTTTTCTATTTTTTTGAATGGCATCTCTTGTTATTTACTGAAAAGCTCTCACATTCTAAAGTCTGAGTTTTTATTGGTTGTTCAGCACTAGTTGTTTTAAGCCTTATCTGATTGGTACGGTGTCTTATCACATTCACCTGTTTCAATGTTAATGTTTTATATATATATATATGCCTGAATTTTACTTCCTTACTCCCGCATGTGTCTTGTTCCATATATCAGCAGTGCTGCGGGTGGTGGGGTGGTGGGGTGTTGGAGCTGTTGTTGGGAATACGTTTGAGGGACGCCCTCCCTCATCTCAACAATTACAACTTGGTCCCTGAGGCAGGTTCCTCTCACTGCTACTCCCGGTCACGCTAACGTTGGTGGGCACAGCATGCGGAATGAAGTGAAGTCCTTTATACTGTTTTGGTATATTGTATGTTTTGAATTTTTGTTGGGCTTTACTAGGGCCCTTGCTCTTGTCTGCGTTTTCTCTACTCTTTTTTCTCTCCACTCCCACTTTTATTTCTTTGGAGAACTCCTTAGTCTTCTGAGACCAGATTTACACCACTCCCATCCGTCTACAAAGCAGCGCTAATCGTTTCCACATCTTTAATTGGTAAGTTTCTTATCCTTTTATCACACATCTCACACCAGCTAGAATGACACGTATTTTTTCTTGGAATGTTAAGGGCCTCTGATCTCCTCACAAACGCATGGCAGTAATACGACATTTGCGGCACTTACGCGCGGATATAGCTCTACTTCAAGAAACTCATCTCACCCAATCTGACTTTGTCCGTATACGAAAACTCTGGGTGGGTCATGTCTTCGGCTCCTCCTCCCTAAATAATAAAGCAGGGGTCTCTATGGACGCTGACACCGAGGGCCGTTTTATAGCAGCATATATCAAACTCGGATCCCAAGAGTTGGTACTTGCCAGTATATATGCACCAAACTCCCTGACGAGGCAGGTTTTTCAAGGTCTGTTTTCACAGTTGGCAGCATATATTCACAAGCTTGTCATGGGAGGTGACTTTAATTCTGTCATGCAGGAGCAGGAGGATAAATCGCAGAGTGTTGACCGTGATTTTCGCTCTTCTCAGACTTCCCGTCCAACGCCCACTTTACTATGTAGCTTCGTTGAAGCAATGCAAATTACGGCGTTTGACCCATCCAGACAGTAGAGATTACACTTTCTACTCTCCCGTTCATCATTCTTTATCTAGAATCGATTATATTTTCTGTAACCCCACAATACTGCAACATGTTGTATCGTCTACCATACATGACATAGCCATATCGGATCACTCTCCAATTTCTATTACTATAAATTTTCTAGATCCTACACCACATCCTAGGATATGGCGCTTTCCCTCGTTTCTGGCGAATAATCAGGAGCTTTCCTGGCAGTTACAAGACACCTGGGCAGATTTCCAAACTACCAATGCGGCCCATGTTTCCAATCCAAATTTATTTTGGGATACGGGGAAGGCTGTATTACGTGGCAAAATTATCACCTTTACGTCCAGTTATAAAAAAATAATTTTCCATAATTTCACTGAGGCTAGTAACCTTCTTAGACTGACTCAAAGAAGGATGACGGACTCAAATACGCAGGACAACAGGAAAGCTTGGGCGGATGCTAAAAACCAGTTCGACACATGGGCGGCAGCTCAGGAAACACTACATCACTCATACCTTGACTTACAGTATCACAGGTTTGGTAACAAACCAGACAAACTTCTAGCGTGCCTATGTAGGAAGCCTTTTACCACCACACAATTCACCTCTCTAAAAGATTCTCAGGGGTTACTTAAACAATCTCCAGAAGAGATTATACCTATTTTGGAAAGTTTTTACGCAAATTTATATGGGCCAGATCCTATAGACCAGGCATGTGCACACTCTTTTCTTGAAAGTGTAAATCTACCACAAATAGATCCAATAGCACTGCAATCTCTAAATGCCCCTATATAACAAGCGGATATTTGTCTAGCTATTAGCTCTCTAGCCAATGGTAAAGCTCCAGGCCCAGACGGGTACACCTCCGAATTCTATAAACTTATGAATAAAACCCTCTCTCCTACTTTACAGTTGGTATATCAGTCCATCCAGGAGAGCGGGGTGTATCTCCCATTGGCATCGCAAGCCCACATTAAACTAATAGCCAAAAAAGGCAAAGACCCTTCGGACCCTGGTTCATATCGTCCGATTTCTCTTCTTAACCTAGATGCAAAGATCCTTTCTAAAATCATAGCTAACTGTTTGGCCATTATTTTACCCTCTCTTATTCATCCTTCTCAAGCGGATTTTATAAAGGGGCGCTCGGCCACATCAAATATCCGCAAAGTGCTCACAGTTCTACATCAGGCTAAAAATAACTCATTACAGGATCTAGCGATTATCTCCCTCGACGCTGAAAAAGCCTTTGATAATGTTAGTTTTCAATGGCTCCATTTAGTTCTCTCTAAATTTGGCTTTTCCGGTCCATTTACGCATTTAATTCAGGCTATGTATTCCGCCCCAATGGCTCAGGTAGTAGCGGCGGGAAAAATATTTAACCCCATTCCACTACATAAGGGAACAAGGCAAGGCTGTCCATTGCCCCCCTTGCTTTTCAACTTAGCTTTAGAACCCCTAGCCCGCTTCTTGTTGTTTCAGTCACAACTTCATGGCATTCAAATTGCTCAACAAGATCTTCGCCTAGCTTTATTTGCTGACGACATATTAATATTCACTTCCAACCCGACTCTAGATTTACCTTATATTCAGTCAGTTTTTGCAGATTTTCGGTGTTGCTCGGTCTCCGTATAAATTTTGCGAAAAGTGAGGTTCTCCCCCTATATCATGCTCGACTTCCTGAGTGGGCCGGCGAATCATTTTTCAAAATTAATACAAACCATATTACCTATCTAGGTATTAAAATTGGGAAATTAACTTCGTCCCTTTATTCTCTTAACTATTCGCCAGTAATGCAAAAAATTTTAGGGGAGTTAGAAATGTGGAAAGAACTGCCGTTATTACTTATGGGTAGAGCCCACCTCTTCAAGACGACGAGTTTTCTGAAGCTTTTATATCCTCTGCAAACTATCCCTCTCCTGCTCAAACATACGGATAATTAGTCAGGTTGAACAAAGCGATTTCCAGTTTCCTATGGAGGGGGCGCCGCCCGCGTATAGCTATATATAAGTTGTTTCTCCCTAGATGTGAGGGCGGTCTGGGCCTCCCCAACATTAGGCTCTATAATCTATCTTGCATTTTACGGGTATGCATAGATTGGATCTCCCGATCGTCCGTGTTTTCCAATTACCAACTCGAATCTGCCATGGTGAGTCCGTTTGATCTGTCGGCCCTTTTACATTCTAATTCCAACTCACTTCCTCCACATCTTAAACATAATCCACTCATACGGGATACGCTCTTCACATGGAGGGAGGTCAGACGTAGACTAGGAGTTCCTCCCTGGCTGTCTCGTTTTCTCCCTATTCATCACAATCCTTCCTTTTCTGTCTCTCAACATCATGCAGACTATGAAAAGTGGTATAACCAGGGTCTTAGACTTGTCAGTCAATTGTATGACTCTGCATCAGGATCTCCCCTTCCGTTCCAACAAATTCTTAGCTCGTTTGCTTTGCCTTCCCATAATTTTTTGTATATCTTACAAGTTAGGAATTATGTGAACTCCATAGAGCAGAACAAGTCCACTTGCTTCTGCACGACTATGATAGAAGTCCTTGTAAGGAATCAAAAATACAACATATCCAATATTTATGGTCAACTGTCTATGCACTATGCAAAACCGTTGGAATCCTTTACTTCCATCAAATCGTGGATAAGGGACTTTGACAATGCATTCACCGCGGAGCAAATACTCACAGGTTTTAACACTACCTGTGCGTTCAACACGAACAAATTTTGGAGGGAGCAGCAATTCAAAATTATGCATCATGCTTATATGCCTTGTCTGTAATCCCTCTTTGTTTCTTTCGGGGCTTTTGCAATATGTTTATGAGTAAAATTGTCATCTCTGGAATTTTTCACCTGCTTTGGCATGTTGCCACGCTATGACTACTGACAAATTTCATAGTTGGTTAATGTGTGTGTACAATAAAACCTAATAAAGTTTCTTTTAAAAAAAAAAAAACCACACAGGTCTCTTTTCTGTCAGTTTACTTGGCGATCGCGGGGTGCCGGAGGGGAATCTCCAGCCGGGACCCGGTGTTTGACATCTGTAGCCGCTAATGGCGCTCGTGGGCCCCCTACCCAGAAATGAAAATCACGTATATATAAGCAATTTTGCACAGCCCTGCCCCCCCTGTAGCAGTAGTTCTACTATAGTGTGGCGGGGAAGCGGTTAAGTAATTATAGACCTGTTAGTTTAACTTCTATAGTTAGGAAGATACTGGAGAGTTTAATAAAAGACCACATGGATAAATTCTTACTTTAAAAAATATTTTAAGCCACAGACAGCATGGATTCATGAGAGACAAAAGTTGTCAAACAAATCTGATTTCTTTTTGAGGAGGTGAGCAAAACCTTGGACAGAGGGGTGGCCGTGGACGTGGTATACTTGGATTTTTCAAAAGAGTTTGACACAGTTCCCAAAACAGTGCTAATGCTTAAGGTAAAGTCTAATGCAAATTAAAAGGTATGCGCTAATAACAAACTTATACAAAAGTGTATATCATCATCCAAAAAACATTAGTGTTTTAAATAAATTATAGTGTCCAAACATAAATTAGTGTCCAAAAAAATATATATATCTTCAGTGACTTGAACCAATTGTGAGAAATCCACCACCAAAGGATATTAAATGAACTCACCAGAGCTAATGGCTGGTCAGATAATAAACCAGCAACAGCGCTTGTGCTCTGGGAGCAATGAACCCGATGTCCAAATAGATATGGTGATGTTTCAGATACTTCCAGATAATAATAATCACAGCCAAACAACTTTGCAGCCCAAGCTCTTATGATGAACTTCTCCACTCTCTCATACCTCCATGAGAGCATGCAGTACACTCAGGGACAAAAAAGACAACATAATGGTGCAATACGTTTTTTTCATTTATCTCTTTAATAAAAAAGGTATAAGGAAACTCACAAACAAGGTGTCCAACAGACACCAGCTTCAATCGCAAAAAAAGGGTTGAGATACAGTTAACGCTCACCGCAGATCTCTCCCATACAGCACAGACCAGCAGGGCTCTCTAACGTCCACATCAAGTAGGCTACGCCCAACCGGTTTCGTCACACCGACGTCATCAAGGGGCGGTACCGGTATCCCACCAAAATTTATTTTGGGTGGGATATGCTGCTGACACTTTGGTGTTTTTTGTAAGTGGCGCTTTTTTCTTTTTTAATTTTGTTAAGGTAAAGTCTACAGGCTTGGAAAAATCTGTATGTAATTGTAGAGAAAACTGGGTAAAAGATCGAATTTAGAGAGTAATAGTTAATGATTCATACTCTGAATGATCTAGGGTTGTTAGTGGTGTACCCCAAGGTTCAGTGTTGGGACCCCTACTTTTTAATATATTTATAAACGATATAGGGTCTGGATTAAAAATACCATTTCAGTCTTTGCAGATGACACCTAGCTATGCAGTGGAATAACGCCCTTACAGGATGTCTCCAACTTACAGGCTGACGTCAATGCGCTGTTCAATTGGGCAACTATGTGGCAAATGAGGTTTAATGTTGACAAATGTAAAGTTATGCACTTGGGGGCTAAGAATATGCATGCATCATACATTCTAGGGGGAGCACAACTGAGGGAATCAATGGTGAAGAAGGATCTGGGAGTTCTGGTAGATCACAAGCTTAATAATGGCATGCAATGCCAAGCTGCGGTTTCTAAAGCGAGCAAAACCCTCTCTTGTATTAAAAAAGGCACGGACTCCAGAGAGAGAGAGAGAGATATATAATTTTTCCCCTATACAAATCATTAGTAAGACCTCATCTGGAATATGCAGTTCAGTTTTGGGTACCAATTCAAAAAAACAAATATTGGGGAACTGGAGAAGGTGCAGAGAAGGGCAACCAAACTGATAAGAGGCATGGAGGAGCACAGCTATGAGGAAAGATTAAAGGAATTGAATTTATTCTGTTTTGAGAAGAGGAGATTAAGGGGGCATATGATCAACAAGAGATTTAATCTCCAAATATGGAAAGGTTTCTTGTAAGGGATTTCCGGCAAGACGAATCGTGACCGGAAATGCGTGATCACGCACGGTGAAGATTGGCACCAGACGGCCTATTTAAGGAGTGTCTCTGCTCATGTTCAGTGCTGACTGGTCTTCAGCTCCCCCGTGTCCTGCTTGTTCCTGTATGATTCCTTTGTTGCTGACCTGGCTTGTTCCTCACCTGACTCTGATTGCTATCCTGATACTGGTTCCTGACTTCGGCTCTGCTCCTGACCTTGGCTTTTCCTTCTGATTCTGTACCGTGCTGCCCGACTGTTGATGACCCTGGCTGTTCCATGACATTGCTCCTGTCTCTGTATAATAATAATAATCTTCTCCTCACTACCTGGTTTGCTCTGGTGCACGCCTGGCAATCTGCAAAACCTGCTCTGCCTACTACTACTGTGCCAGAATCAGAGGATCATCAGCCTTGCAAGGTTTTCATCAGCAAAAGCTGCAAACAACTACTGGCACTCTTGTTCCCCTGGGTCCTAGACTCCCTCTGTTCCTACTCCAGTGGGGTCAGGACAAGTGACACAAGTGAGGCTGACCTCATCATTTCAGTCTCCCATCAGGTACGTGACATTTCTTCACAGTAAAATCTGTGGAAATGTGGATTAGACTCCCTCAAGAGTTGGTTCTAGCCAGCTCAGTAGATTGCTTTAATAAAGGCCTGGATTCTTTCTGGAATATCCGATTGCCTCTCGAGGGGATCAGGAAGGAATGTTTTCCCCAGCAGGAGCAAATCGGATCATATTTTGCTGGGTTTTTTTCCTTTCTCTGGATCAACTGCGGGTATAGGATTATAACTTTTTTTTTATGGTTGAACTAGATATATTTTTGTCTTTTTTCAGCCAAACTAACTATGTAACTGTGTAGCTCCTTTCTAGCCATAATACTAAGATATCTGATGATGCCTTGGAAAGATGTCTTCCTTGCCCAATAGTTCTTGGGGCGATCGTAAAGTGTTAGTAGCCAGGTGCTCACTAATTCTCGACGAATTAGGTGCCTTGCTAGATAAGTTGTCTCTGAGGATCCTAATGGGCAAATGGCAAATGTAAGAAGGATACATGATAAACCATGTTGCATGATGGATGCTGAGGGTTTACATCGTCTTTCTTGAACCTGTACCCTTGGTGCTGGGACAGATTCAGAGTTAATCTGAAAAGTTGGAGACAAAGCAGGCATATCTGCAGAGGGCTGTCAGTATGTCAAGTCAGGAAACTGTGGGAATGTGTTGGAGATAGGCTTGATAGAAGCATACTCTGTCCTAACTTGGTCAAGGAGGTGGCTTCTAACGTGATTTTCTGCCTCAAAGAGGTAGCTTCTAACTCCGCTTTCTGCCTTATCAAATCAACTTCTTTTTGAGATTATAAGGCTCGTGCTGCTTCTGCCTTTGCTCTTGCTCTGTGGCCTGCAAAACTGGCGAATGATCTGCTGGAATACACTGAATATCTGCAGCCAGATATGTGAGATCTGTTCTCTGAAGTTTGATATGTTCGTGTTTCACATTCAAATGGAGCTCCTTATTTTCACCTGTAGACGTATGCTTGTTTCACTGTGAAGCCCCTCTATCTTTGTCTGTATACAGATTACTTTTTTTTATGCTATCCTACTAACATTTAGCCCACAGCTAGATAACAAAACTAACAGAAGCATTGTTGTGTTTCATTTCAAAACTGAATTTACTTCTGTGAATATTTCGGTAAAACTGCAATTCAATCTTATAAACTAATATAATACAAAAGGTGCAGTGCTAAAAACTCAGATAAAATACTGGAGGATGGATAAAAACATTAAATTATTGAAATGAATGATAACAAATGGATAAACCACAATAATAGATATATATAGGTGACTGATAAGTGCCGGAATAAAGTGCCAAAGTCTATATATTGAATGGTGATCCTTCGTGTGTCTTCTGGTGATAAAATATTCAAACTATACACTCACCAGATGCATAATTCATATATGCGTTAAGAAGATATATCTCATCTCAAGGTCTCAAATGGAATCCTCTTAAGGACTTGTCTAGCATCTTTAGGCTTCCCTCTGGGCACCTCTGACCATCTGGGGTTCCCTTTGGATCATCCGATATAGCACCTCTCAGTTACCTTCCGGTGCTTCCGGCCCTGCGTGATTTCCAGAGCGGATTGGAACCCGGAGTGCGGATTTGTTTCCCCCCGCGGTGGGAGTTCATGGGGAGAGAGCCACCAGGGAATATTTGAATTATGCATCTGGCGAGTGTATAATTTGAATATTTTATCACCAGGTTGTATTGAGATAAAATGTAAATACAGTAAAGCAACAGGAAAATATGTGCATAAGATAACAGCTGTCACTCTAGTACTTTCAAGTAAGGGTCACAACAAAGTACAATTTCAATCAATTCTAGAAGTCCTGCAGTTCAGAATTTAAATGAGAACCCTAGTCCTGAGATGTTTCTTCCCCAGTGAGTCAAAACAAACTGCCAAGTAGAGGCTAACTCACTTTGGGCTGAGCCTAATTCTGAGAAAAAGAAGAGCTCTTCAATGAAACAGGTCAATGTCCCTTTAACTGCAGTGTCTGATATTCTGCATGTTTGATGGGGCTCTAGTTGGTGCACATAATAATTAAAATCTTCTTTAAAGCAAAGGTAGAATCTTTAATAGAGGGTGAACACAAAGGAAGGGAGCTGCCCCCTTAGGTGATATTGAATTTGAATGGTACCTCTTTGGCACACACAGGGTGAGGTGTAATATGTGGCAGAAATTACAAATGGGTAAAAACACACTTCTGTGGAAATTGGTTCTTCCTTGGGCCACAGTGGCAAACTGCAACAATGAAGGAACACCTTGGCACAGGAACACCTTGGGCAACGGGAGCAATAATACAGCTGGGCCTGCAAAGGGCAGATAGTGCAGTAAACCACTGTGATTGGATATCAGGGCTGGATCTAGCCTGTCAGGGGGGCAGGGGACAGTTTATAGGGCAGTGTACAGAGGTTAGCATGGCAGAAGACAGGGGTCAACAGGACAGAAGATAGGGGTCAGCAGTGCAGAGGACAGGAGTTAGCAGGGCAGGGTACAGGAGTAAGGATGGCAGAAAACAGTGATCAGCAGAGTTGAGGACAGGGTCACTGCTTGCAGGGCACTTAAAAGTTCTCCTCCTTTATCACTCAAGGTAAAGGTGATAAACTGCCCCTCCCCCTCAAAAAAGAAAAAATAGCACTAATCAACATGCTCACCCCTAAGCATGAATTCCTTCTGCAAGCCCAAATTCTACCCAAACAAAACTGAAAAAATTCCCCATCTTTGCTCCCCAATCCCACCTTTTAGTTCAAATCCCCCCAATGCAAAAATTCCCCATCTTTGCTCCGCAATCCCACCTTTCAGATCAAATCCCCTCAATTCCTAAAAAAATCTTCAATGCCCCAAAAATCTCCCCTCCTAGCACACATCCTCTTTCCTTCCAAATCCCCCCTCCTAGTACAAACCCTCTTCCCCAAATCCCACTCCTAGTACTAATTCTCCCCTCAAATCCCCCCTCCTAGTATAAATTCTCTCCCCAATCCCTCTCCCAGTACAAATCCCCACCAAATTTCACCTTCTAGTACTAATCTCCCCCTTCTAGCATAATTCCTCTCCCGAAATCCCTATTTCTAGCATAAATCCTCTCCCAAATCCCCCCTCTTAGTACAAATTTTCTCCTCAAATCACCCTCCTAGTACAAATTACCCCCAATACTAGCACAAAGCCTCCCTCCCAAAACCCTACTCCTAGCGTAAATCCTCTCCTTAAATCTCCCCTTCTAGTACTAAATCCCCCCCTAAATCCCCCCTCCCAGCATAAATCCTCCTCCCAAATAGCCCCTTCTAGTACAAATCCCCCCTCCTAGTACAAATCCCCCCTACTAGTACAAATCCTCCCATTCCCCCCTTCTAGTACAAAATCCCCCCCAAAATGTTTCCTACTAGCACAAACGCCTACTGATTACCCTTCCGAGCACAATTTCCTGCATACCCACATCATCCTAGTAGCACATACCATCCCCAATTCCCCCCACCTAGCACTAATCCCCCCCAATTCCCCCTCCTAGCACAAATCCACCCCCCCTCCCAAATCCCCCTCCTAGCACAATTCCCCCCTCCTAGCACAAATCATCCCCCTCCCAATTCCCCCCCTCCTTTCAAAAATCTTCCCCAATCACGCCTCCCAACACATCCCCCCCTACCCTTACCAGCACAAACAGCCCCCCCACCACCCCTCCTCACATGCTTTCCCAGTCTTACATGCGGGAACAACAGGAGTAGTGAGCAGATGCGGGCTCTCTGTGATCTCCACCTCCTGTCACAACAGCAATCCTCCATACAGCAGGTTACATAGGATTGCACCCGACAGTGCATGGCTTCATTAACTGCCCCATCCACATATCCAAGAGTTGAGCAGTCTTTGGAGGAGATGGTGCAGGTAATGAAGCCGTGTACCATCGGATGTAATAGCGATCTTATGTAACCTGCTGTATGGAGGATCGCTGTTATGACAGGAGGTCTAATCACAGAGAGCTTGCATCTCCTCCCCGCTCTCTCCTCTCTGCCGCTCCTGTATGGACTGTTTACTTTAGATAACGGCGATCTGCTGTGAGTGCAGGGGGGGGAGCTCAGCGAACACAGCACAATGTACATGAGAGGAGGGCACCCGACCTTGGGGGGCCCAACTGCAATCTGGGAGGGCACAGCCCACCTCAGCATCCCCTTAGATCTGGCCATGTTGGATGTGCTGGAACTGTAATAACTAGTAGGCCAAACAACTTTGCCTTAACACATGTAACTTGAGAAACAATAGTAGTCAAGCTCAGTAGAAAGTAACTGGATTTAGAAATGTCATGTGCAACTTAGATGGCTTGAATATGATATTCTCTCACCCAATCTGTGGCCTCGGACAGGTGGCGGATGGTCTTTCGGTAGACGGGGGGCCCCCATGTCCTCACGGTTCCTCCTTCAGAGATCACTCTGAACAGCAGCATTCTGGCCCGCCTCACAGGGCTGTCTGCCCGACTTGTCAGCTGTATCAGCGGTCAGCAATTCCTCCTCTCTCCTCCACTTTCTGCAGTCTGGCCCAGCTGGAACCTCCGCTGTCCCGCACAGTCTTCTTCTTACACCTTCTCTCCAGCTTTCTCCTTCCACTTCCTGTCTACGAGTTCCCGGGCTCCTGTATTTATCTGCCCTCGCCCACCAGCTCCTCTGGGAAATGTAGTTTGTTTTCTTGTTAGACAATGAAGCCTTGCAATCAGCCTACGAATCCCATAAAAAGCAAAACAAGTGCACAGTAGAACACAAAGCAGCTGGCATGAAAGGATGAACCCAGGGGCGTACTGACAACTCATGGGGCCCCCCGGGCAATAGGGGATCATGGGGCCCCTGTGTCCTTGTCCACACTCAAAAAAGCCTATGAAAAAGGTACCAGGGGCATCTCATGGGGCCCCCTACTGACCCCGGGCCCTCGGGCAGTGCCCGAGTTTCCAAATGGTCAGTCCGCCCCTGGATGAACCCCTATATCCTCAAATATAAAAAAAAACTATTGTAGCGGGGCCATTGCTGTTTCCCTTTTAAAGAACTGTTTCCCTTTTAAGACTGCATGTTGTCAGAAAGGGTTTGATTGGCTCAGCTCTCAGCAGTACTGGAATGTTTGTGGGAGTTGCAGTTTCATTACAGAGGCAATGTGACTTGATACTGCACAGAACTACAAGACCAGGATTCTTTGCAAGGAGGAAGGGGGTGGAGGAGCCACGTGGGCCTTTGCAGAGGACATGTGGGAGCTAGTCTGCAGCCCCTACTGTTGAAGAACACTGACACTGTTTCCAGAACAGCAGAGGTTGCTAAAGACAATGTTTATGTACAGCAGCTGAAGTCAGCGGGAACTGTGATCATTGGTAGCAGTCACCAGCGACGGCAGTTACCGACAGCAACGATATCTCCCACCGCAGAGAGAGGTCAGAGTGTTGGAAATCGCAGAGGAGGTGTGTGATCATCCCAGGTGAGGCACCTGACAACAGGAAACACTAGTCAGTGAGAGAGAGCCCCATTCATCATCCCTTCAAGGAGTTAACCCCTGGAGACTGTTCTTCTTGGATGTGGTGAGCAACTGCTAACCAGTGACATGCCAGTCCTTAAGAGCGCTCCACCGATTCACTAACACAGGCCTGTGCAACACATAGACTCACACAGTGTTACAATCCTGCAGTATACAAGTGAATTTGGGACTGAGCCTAAAGAGATGTCAGTTTAGCTGGGGACATATTGCTGCTATAGTTGCAGGGGGTTAATTCTGATCTATAGCTATACCGGTATATAAATAAATATTGTTTTTATTGATGTTATTGTGCCAATTCTAGAAGGTTTGTGTATTCAGTGCATTTAACTGCTATTTTCCAAGTTAACTTGCAGTCTATTAGCAGAGTTTTACCTGTCTTATTAAACCTGTTATAAAACTTCCCACAAGGTGTACTGGTGTTCTGTGGTCCAATATATATATGGTTCATCACTGAAGAAAGGACAGAAGTGCCTGTTAATTTCAGCGGCTCCTTCGGGGGTGAGCGTTACACATAGGGGTCTCGTCCGGCATACCTTCTGGTCCCTGTTACAGAGTGATAACCACCTCTACTGACCAAGCTGCCATGATGGATTCTGCCACTGCAGTCAAGTGGTGTGAAGAGCAAAATGGCAGGTTGGGGCTCTATGTAATTATGTGTCTCTCTGGTGCCATATGGACAGAGGAACAAGTCCAGAAAGTAGTGTCAACTTTAGTATCTGATCAAAAGACATTCGTAGTGAACCTGAAGTTTGATCAGGCAGCATCCAGTACTTATGCTCTGTTAGAATTGAAGAGAGGGATTCCAACCTGTTTCCAGGGGTTTAACATACAGTTACCAGGGAACCCTGAAGCCCAGCTTATACAGACAAGTACGCAGGATGAACACCCTAAGATTACTAGCTCAACAGCATCAGGAATGTCAGATACTACTTCCACTCCAAATACAGGGTTCCCTCCTGCTACATTTAACACTGATATGGGAAAGCTGGTGGAGACTTTAATCCAAAATTCAGCTGCGTCTATCAATTATGGATATTGCAAGCTGTGATTTTATTCTGGGAAGGTCCTTGTGCCACCTGGGGAAGAGGAGTATGAAACATGGATGGAACAGGCTATGCAATCACTAGAAGAGTGGGATGTTCCAGAGGCTCAAAAGAAACAGCGAATTACTGAGAGTCTGAAAGGTATTGCAGCTAAAGCTATTAGAAATCTGAAATTCAGTCAAGAGTCCTGTACAGCCTATGATTATCTTCGCATGTTACAGGATGAATTTGGATGCACAGAGAAAGCTATGGATTTAATCTACCTGTTTGAACATTCATTTCAGCGGGAAGATGAACAGTTGTCTGAGTATATTAGACGACTAAATAAAATGCTGTATCAGATTGTACTGAAGAAAGAAATAGAGCCTACAGATGTAGACCAAGTCAGAATGAAACAGATCCTTAGAGGCGCACTGAGTTCAAACCCTACCTGGATTCAGTTGAAGACTTTACAAGGAGGTACATCACTGCGATACCCTGAGCTTATCAAGAAGGTGCGGGAGGAAGAGGCCATCTTGGAGGAGAAAAAGAAAGGATCAGGATCTACACTATCTAAAGAGGTCCGAACGGCCAATTTGTGTAATGACAGTTCAGATATAGACCTTTTGAAGACTCAAATGTCACAGATGATGGAGTTGATGACATTACTGTCTGCCAGGATTGCCACATCTGAGGGGGAAAAGGTATTGAAAACCACCCAGGCAGAGAGAACACAGAATGTTCCTACTAGAGAACACTCTTGCGCAGTGGTCTGTTACAATTGTGGGGGCGTTGGTTACTATCAGCGTGATTGTTCCAGCCCACACAAGCCACATAGAAAATCACAAGCCGGCAAGAAACTCCAGAGAGCCCTGGTGAGGGAACCAACCGGGTGCCCAATTAAGTCAGTTTGCTCCAGTTCCCAAACTGCAAACGAAGGGCAGGTGGGGCCCAAATCTTTGTATCAAGTCTCACCTAAAGCCTCAGTTAGGCTGCCCAACCTATTCTCCGATTGTCCCAAATCACAGGGGATCAGTGCACACCAAACTCAAAACCGTCGGCATAGACAGCAATGGAAACGCACCCAAAACAAAAGAGGGGTTCAAACCCAAACAGCCGAGCAAACCGCACCAAAGCAGCCAGGCAGGTTCTCTGACTAGCTGGTGGGCCCTTCTCCCATAGTGCCTATTCAGATTGAGGGTGTATATACAAAAGCCCTCTTAGACTCTGGCACTCAAGTTACTTTACTTTACCGTGATTTCTATGATAAACACCTGAGACACCTGCCCTTGTGGAAATTAGAAAGTCTAGAGATCTGGGGTATAGGAACTAAGAAGCTCCCCTATGACGGATATCTCCCAGTCAAGCTTGAATATGGCCCATCTGTCGTAGGACAGCCAGTAACTTCTGTCACATTGGCCATTGTATGTCCCCGCCCTCCAGGGTCAACTCGGAGTTCCATGATTGTGAGGACGAACACTGACTTAGTTCAACGGTTACTCACTCCCCATGTAAGAGTAAGACTGCAGCTGAAAGTGTACATCCTGCATTGCACTCAATGTACAAGAGGTTGATTCAGGAACAGAAGGCTCCAGCCGAAGGAGTGGGAAAACTATGGAACTTGGACAGGACAGAAAAGGTTTTGAAACCAGGTGAAGCAGCATGTGTGCAGGCTTCAGTTAAATCGAATTGGGACCAACCTGGCCCTTACATTGTCCTTGAAGGTGACCCACAGACAACAGATTCGGGTTTGGAACTGATTCTAGAAGTCATTTCGATGAAGGCCTTACAGAGAGCCCATGGAAAGGTTCCTGTCAGTGTTCTCAATGTTACTGATTCTCCAGTGAAGATGTGGGCCCAAATGGTGATAGGACAAGTGAACCCAGCCACACCCATCACACCACATGATACAGTGGGGGAAGCCAATGAAGAATTATTAGAGGGCCAATTCTATCCAAAGGGCTCTCCTATGCCATCTGAATGGGGAGAACAGGCCAGAACACAACTTTTAAAGCAGAGGAAAATTTTCTCAGCAAATGAGTTTGATGTGGGATGTGCAAAGAGCGCACTGCTGCATATTCGTCTACAAGAGGATAAGCCATTTCGAGAGAGGTGTCAATGAATCCCATTAGCAGATTTAGATGACCTCAGGGAACATATTGTAGAGTTAAAGAGGATAAGAATTATTCTGGAATCCCGAAGTTCCTATGCTTCTCCAATTGTGGTGGTGAGAAAGAAGAATGGGTCATTGAGGATGTGCATTGATTATCGTACCCTCAATAAGAAAAGCATTCCAGACCAGTACACTACATCACGATAGAAGATGCCCTGCAATGTCTTTCAGGGGCCACATGGTTCAGCATGTTGGATCTGAGAAGTGGGTACCATCAGATCCCCATGCATCTAGATGATCAAGAGAAAACTGCTTTCATCTGCCCTGTGGGGTTCTTTGAGTTTGAGCGGATGCCGTAAGGTTTGTCTGGAGCCCCTGCTACCTTCCAGCGTTTGATGGAAAGGACTGTTGGTGACAGGAATCTGATTGAAGTACTGGTGTATCTAGATGACATAATTGTCTTTGGACGTACTCTGGCAGAACATGAGAAGTGTTTGGAGAAGGTCCTAAAACGACTCTATGAAGAGGGGTTGAAGCTGTCTCTTGAGAAGTGCCAGTTTTACCAGTCATCAGTCACCTATCTTGGGCATGTTGTCTCAGCCGAGGGAGTAGCAACTGACCCCAATAAATTGAAAGCCATCACCACATGGCCCAGGCCCCGAAATGTGCAAGAGTTGAGGTCATTTCTGGGGTTCTGCTCTTACTACAAGAGGTTTGTGGAAGGATTCGCCAAGATAGCCAGACCTCTCACTGGACTTCTGCAGGCTGGTGAAGATGATAGGGAGCAAGAGGCCTCAGAGGGAGTCCAGCAAGCTAACGGAGCAAGAAAGTCACAAGAGTCCATAGAGGGAGAGTGGTCTGATCAATGCAAATAGAGATGAGCGAATTATTCAAAAATTCGGTTCGGCTGATTCGCCGAATTCGCCGAATAAATTCGCTTCGAGCCGAATATATTCGCTGCGAATTTAACTTATAAAAAGGGTGTTTCTAGGCTTCAGAGAGCCTTTATATTAGTGCAGAATACTGTACCTTTAATTTAAATGCCCTTGGAGTCTGCTGGGGAAGAGAAATAATACTATCAGTCAGTATGACATGCAGATGAGTGCCGTCGATCTTAGAATCACCGCACACTTCACTCATTTGGGCAGTCACGGGGCCAAAACCAGAGTGTGGAGCCACAGTGTGGCGGTGGAGGCAGCAGCAATGGGAGGCCATACAGCACCCTATGACAAAATGGAACCCACCAGCAGTGTGAGGAGACCTGAAAGTGGCACATGGCAGAGTGTGGCGATGGAGACAGCAGCAATGGGAGGCCGTACAGGAACCCATGACACACTCTGGACCTGGCAGCAGCATGAGGAGGCGGTACAGGGGCCCATGACAGATTACGGGCCTGGCAGCAGCATGAGGAGGCGGTACAGGGGCCCATGGCAGAGTGGCGGAGCGTAAGCAGCTAAAATTGAAGGCCATACAGAGGCCTATGTTAAAAAGTCCCCCCAGCAGCAGAGTGGGGAGACGACTATCAAGAGTCCAATGGCAGAGTGGCGGAGCAGAAGCAGCTTCAATTGAAGGCCATACACAGGCCTAGGTTTAAAAGTCCCTCACAGTTAATTCCAATAACGAACTCTACTCCTCCGTGCAATCTACTTACGAGACCCTGGGCAGGTCTGGGTCCAATTTGTGGTAGAGACTTGTTTTGTTCAGCCATGCTTGAGCGAGTAATAACAGGTCTGTGCTGCCCTTTGGTGTCTGGCTTAATGCGCAAAAAACTGAACGTCCCAGCGTTTGTCAACGATTTGCCGTTAAGTGATGCAAACCCGCTGAACCACGTTCATGAGGAGCCGGTACAGGGGGCCATGAATCAGTATGGACCTGGCAGCAGCGTGAGCAGACGACAGAGGCACATGGCGCAGGGTGGCGGTGTAGGCAGCATTATTCTGAAGCCATACACAGGCCTAGGTTAAAAAGCGGAAGCTGTCAGCAGCGTGAGCAGACGACAGAGACACATGGCGCAGGGTGGTGGTGGATGCAGCAGTATTCGGAAGCCAAACACAGGCCTCGGTTAAAAAGCGGAAGCCGTCAGCAGCGTGAGCAGACGACAGAGGCACATGGCGCAGGGTGGCGGTGGAGGCAGCAGCAATGGAAGGCCATACAGCACCCTATCACAAAATGGAACCCACCAACAGTGTAAGGAGACCTGAAAGTGGCACATGGCAGAGTCTGGCGATGAAGTCAGCAGCAATGGGAGGCCGTACAGGGACCCATGACACACTCTGGACCTGGCAGCAGCAAGAGGAGGCGGTACAGGGGCCCATGGCAGAGTGGCGAAGCGTAAGCAGCTTAAATTGAAGGCCATACAGAGGCCTATGTTAAAAAGTCCCCCCAGCAGCAGTGTAGGGAGACGACTATCAAGAGTCCAATGGCAGAGTGGCGGAGCAGAAGCAGCTTCAATTGAAGGCCATACACAGGCCTAGGTTAAAAAGTCCCCCCAGCAGCAGCGTGGGGAGACGACTATCAAGAGTCCAATGGCAGAGTGGCGGAGCGGAAGCAGCTTCAATTGAAGGCCATACACAGGCCTAGGTTAAAAAGTCCCCCCAGCAGCAGTGTGGGGAGACGACTATCAAGAGTCCAATGGCTGAGTGGCGATCCGGGAAGTCAGCGTTGTGATTGCAGATGCAATGCAGAGATTCTATGAGGTGATGCCCTGGGTGCGAAGAAGATCATATACCATCGTACTTCCATCCATAAGACGGAACAACCTGCGAACCGGGAGCTTTATTGCCCTGACCCGCTGAGCAGCTTCTGGGATACCCAAGAGGCCCATGGCAGAGTGGCGGAGCGTAAGCAGCTTCAATTAAAGGCCATACAGAGGCCTATGTTAAAAAGTCCCCCCAGCAGCAGCGTGGGGAGACGACTATCAAGAGTCCAATGGCAGAGTGGCGGAGCGGAAGCAGCTTCAATTGAAGGCCATACACAGGCCTAGGTTAAAAAGTCCCCCCAGCAGCAGTGTGGGGAGACGACTATCAAGAGTCCAATGGCTGAGTGGCGATCCGGGAAGTCAGCGTTGTGATTGCAGATGCAATGCAGAAATTTTATGAGGTAATGCCGTGGGTGCGAAGAAGATCATATACCGTCGTACTTCCATTCATAAGACGGAACAACCTGCGAACCGGGAGCTTTATTGCCCTGTCCCGCTGAGCAGCTTCTGGGATACCCAAGAGTTTGGCTTCTGTGGGGAATATGGTTGAAAACTGAAACTTAAAGGCATGTTGACGGAAGGGCACCAGTGTCAGTGCTCCGGAGGGAATATAGCTTCAAAGCTGACACTTAAAGGTATATCGACGGTCAGAGACCACAGGAAGTGGAGCTTGCGTCTTAAATCGACTGAATGTGGCAGACGTGAAACGTCTACGGGCCGTATATGAAACGGGTTGTTCCTCTTTCTGGAATAAGTGTTGGAAATGGCCACTCTTTTTGGTGTGGCGTTTTGTCTATTTAATTCCGATAACGGACTCTACTCCTCCGTGCAATCTAGTTACGAGACCCTGGGCAGGTCTGGGTCCAATTTGTGGTAGAGACTGGTTTTGTTCAGCCATGCTTGAGCGAGTAATAACAGGTCTGTGCTGCCCTTTGGTGTCTGGCTTAATGCGCACAACACTGAACGTCCCAGCATTTGTCAACGATTTGCCGTTAAGTGATGCAAACCCGCTGAACCACGTTCATGAGGAGCCGGTACAGGGGGCCATGAATCAGTATGGACCTGGCAGCAGTGTGAGGAGACCCGAAAGTGGCACATGGCGCAGGGTGGCGGTGGAGGCAGCAGTATTCGGAAGACATACACAGGACTAGTTTAAAAAGCGGAAGCCGTCAGCAGCGTGAGCAGACGACAGAGGCACATGGCGCAGGGTGGCGGTGGAGGCAGCAGTATTCGGAAGCCATACACAGGCCTAGGTTAAAAAGCGGAAGCCGTCAGCAGCGTGAGCAGATGACAGAGGCACATGGCGCAGGGTGGCGGTGGAGGCAGCAGTATTCGGAAGCCATACACAGGCCTAGGTTTAAAACTGGAACCCAGCAGCGTGAGCAGACGACAAAGACGCACATGGCAGAGGATGGATCTGGCAGCAGTATGAGAAGTCGGTACAGGGGCCCGTGGCACAGTGTGGTGATGGGGGCTACAGCAACTGGATGCCAGAAAGTCGCCGATAGGGCTATATACTGCATGGAATTATAAAGTTGTAAAGACAGCGGCCTATAAGGCTATACACACTATAACAATCATGACTTGATTGACCATTGGCCTATAAGGCTATACACAGCATGAATATCATGACTTATTCTGAGAGTGGTTTGGAAGGCTATATACAAAAAGTAATTCATGAGCTGTCCGGACAGCGGACAATAAGTACATATATACAAATCAATTCATCAGCTGTCCAGCCAGCGGCCTCAAAGGCGACACATATAGAAAGCAATTCATGAGCTGTTCAGACAGCGGCCTCTAAGGCGACAGATATACAAAGCAATTCCCGAGGTGTTCAGGGAGCGGCCTGAACAGCTAGGTTATTACTAAATATATTTTTGTGGCCAAACATCGGCCTATAAATAGATGTCTACACAGTGACAAAAAATTATGTCGCCAGACAGCGGCCCCTAAGGCGACAGATATACAAAGCAATTCCCGAGGTGTTCAATGAGCGGCTTGAACGGCTAGGTTATTACTAAATATATCTTTCTGGCCAAACATCGGCCTATAAATAGATGTCTACACAGTGACAAAAAAGTAGGTCGCCTTACAGCGGCGTATCCTACAAATTGACATTATAAGAAATGGTTTAGACCAAAAAAAAAAAAAAAAAACTTTGATGCGATGCTATACCTTAGTAGATTGTGGAAAGTCGACAAGTCAAGCGCAACTGTGTACATTACAGAAAATCTTAACAAGACAACCAAACATGTGGCCAAACCATGACCGATACAACAAGTTAACAATGTAAGAAACAGGAGGGGGCCAAACTGTGGCCAATAAATAAACAGTCCACCTCATTGATGAGATGGACAACACGTGTCAAATAAATATTTAAAAAAATTGCTATTCCATCGGTCTGGAACTGGTCGACTATAAATAATTAAAAAATTTAAATTCATGTGACAGTCGTCCAGCGACGTATAAATAATTTAAAAACCCCAATTCATGAGGGGCTCGACCTGCAGAGTATAAGTCATTAAAAATGTGCAAAACATGAGTCGGCCGACCAGCAGCCTCTCAATAAAATATATATACAAATGTACGGATCAGGTGGAGGTCTTCCATTTGTCCCTAATAACATGTTTGGGGCATGATTCATGGCGGATTTAGTCAGTTGTGTCAGGAACTGGTGGTTTGAAATCCAGACTAATCCACGCCTGATTCATTTTCACAAACGTGAGTCTCTCCACACTTTGGGTGGACAGTCGTGTCCTCCGCGGAGTTACAATACCTCCTGCCGCACTAAACACGCGCTCCGATGCCACGCTACTGGCCGGGCATGACAGCCTTTCAAGGGCAAATTCAGCTAGTTGGGGCCAAAGGTCAAGTTTCGTTGCCCAGTAGTCAAGGGGATTGTCTACCTCGGTTGGCAGGGTGCTGTCCAAGTAGGCCCAAGCCTGTTGTTTGAGGTCCTGCTCCAGGTCCACCTGATGCTGCTGCTGCTGCGGCTGGTTAGTAGTTTCCTCACTGCGCTGGTGAAGAAAGCTACTCATCATCGACTGCAGACTGAGGCAGCCGCTGCTGGTGGAGCTGCCACTGCTCCTACCACCCCTCCCCTGCTGCCATGGCAGCGGAACGCGAGCGCACAGGGCCCACAGTGTCTGAGGATGGACGTTGGCGCAGAAAGGCAGAGACCAACTGACTACATAGGTGGTTTTTATAGTACTTTATTTTGGCCTCCCTCTCAGCAGGTGTGAAAAAGGCCACCATTTTTGAACGGTAGCGAGGGTCCAACAAGGTGGACAGCCAAAAGTCATCCCTCTGTCTGATGGTTATTATTCGGCTGTCGCTACGCAAGCAACCGAGCATGCTATGGGCCATTTGTGCTAAGGAATGCGAGGGACTCCCTGCCTCCATCTCCACAGCATACTGCCACGGTGCGTCTGGGTCCTCTGTCTCCTCCTCCTCCTCTACCAGATGCTCCTGCTCCTCCACTTCTGTCCGCTGAGTGGAAAAACCACCCATTTCACTCAATAATTCCTGAGCACCAATGTCCTCCTCTACCTCCTCCTCTTCTTCCTGTCCTGCCCCCACAGGGGTCATGTGGCGTTGAGATCTGTGCGCCACGTCTACCGCACCCTGACCAGCCATTGTTAACAGCATTTGTTCCAGGACGTGCAACAGAGGAATGACGTCGTTCATCCCATAGTCCTGCCGACTCACGAATAGCGTGGCCTCCTCAAAGGGCCTGAGCAAGTGGCAGGTGTCACGCATGAGCTGCCAATGGCTGACATCTAAGTTACACAGGGGAGTACCTTTATCCGCTTGTAACATCAGGAAATCGGTGATGGCCTTTCGCTGTTCGTAAAGGCGGTCTAACATATGTAGGGTTGAATTCCACCTTGTTGCAACGTCGCAGATCAGGCGATGCTGTGGAATTCCGTTCTGCCGCTGCAGCTCAAGGAGGGTGTGCTTTGCGGTGTAGGAATGGCTGAAATGCATGCAAAGTTTACGTGACATTTTAAGGATGTCTTGCAGTGGGATGGTGGATTTTAGGAACCGCTTGACAACCAGATTGAACACGTGAGCCATGCATGGCGCATGGCACAACCTTCCTTGACGCAGAGCAGACACCATGTTCTTTCCGTTGTCAGTCAACATGGTTCCGATTTTCAGTTTGCGCGGAGACAGCCATCTGTCGATTTCTCTGTTCATTACACTCAGAAGTTCCTCCCCTGTGTGACTACGTTCGCCAAGGCATACCAGGTGCAGCACAGCGTGACACCGTTGCGCCCTGCACATATGATATGCCGGTCGGGTAATGGGACTTGGCACGGGGGTGGCGGCTGAGGACACGGCGGAAGAAGAGGTGGTAGAGGCGGACATCTTTGCTGGACCAAGGACGTGCAAACGTGGAGGCAAAAGCGGCGTGACCTGTCCAAGTTGCTGGTGCGGCTGTGCCGGCACCACGTTCACCCAGTGGGCCGTAAATGACATGTACTGTCCCTGACCGTAGTTACAGCTCCACATGTCGGCGCTGCCGTGCACTTTGGCAGAGACCGACATGCTCAAAGACTGGCCCACCATCTCTTCTACATGTGAATGCAGGGCTGGCACTGCCTTTTTGGCGAAGAAATGCCGGCTTGGCACTCTCCACCGCGGCTCGGCACAAGCCATCATTTCTCGGAAAGGTGCTGAGTCCACCACTTGGAAAGGGAGGGACTGCAGCACCAGCAACTTGGACAGGAGGACGTTCAGCTTCTGCACCGTCGGGTGCGTGCTCGCAAACTGTTGTCTCTTGGAAACGGATTCCAAGAAAGACTGCTGACGGAATCCGTGAAGAGGAGTAGCAGGAGAAGGAGCATCTGAACGAGCGGAAGATGCCAACGAGCGACAACTCCCCTCAGATGCCAACGAGCGACAACTCCCCTCAGCAGAGGTGTTGGAGCCTTGACTGGCTGATAGAGGGCGATTGACGTCGGGTGACGGAGCAAGTAACGGAGCGGGTGATGGAGCGGGGGCTGGGGCAGGCAGAACCGCCGTATCTTTATCACGGTTTTCCCAGGCCACCGAATGGCGACGCTGCATATGCTGACGCAACGCTGTAGTCCCAACATTGGCCCCCTGGCCACGCTTGACTTTCTGGCCACATAGTCGACATACGGCTACGTTTACTTCCTCGGGCGGCTTGACGAAAAATTGCCACACCGCCGAGTAGGAAACTTTGCCCCCGCTACTCCTCACTGGCTGACTGCTACTTCCTCCGTGCACACCGGCACCACTACTGGCCGTGGTGGTAGGCTGCAGTGGAGCTGGTGCTCTACTCCGTGGCTGTTTGCCTCCACTGACACTGCTGCGACCCTGCTGCCTCCTGGGCAACCCATCGACTGTTTTGCTCGCTGCCAAGCTGCCACCCTCTTCTCCTGATGATGCGGAAGCAATAGCCTGATGACGACGAGGCTGCCAAGTGCGATCAGCCTCATCATCATCAATTAGGGTCTCCGCGTCACTACTAGCCCCCTCGGCTGCGTGTGGGTCAGGAGACAGACCTGTCTCTAGACCGGCTACCGAGCCACTCTCCTCGCCACTACTTCTTCGCCTGGCTGCTGAAGAGGCGGATGTCTCCCCCCGTTCCTGACCGCCCTCTGTTAGCTCTTCCTCACTGTACAGTGGGGCTGAGCCCACAGCATGTGATACTTCGCTTGGTGAGGGAACACCAAAGGACAGGGGCAGGTCGAGGACACGTGATTTCAGTGGGCTTGCTCCCGGGCCATGCCAACTAATGGTTGTGTCTGACGTACCCACCGACCGTTGGCTGTAGGTGTCAGAGGTGACCTGGGAAGAGGAAGACGACCGAGTCAACCAATCGATGACGGCAGGGTTGTCGGTGGAGGCCTGACCGCTGGATGACACCGGGAGCACTGGCCTCTGGCTGCGACTAGTGCTGCCTCGACCCCTTCCTCTGCTGCCACGTCTGCTCGCTCCTGAAACATTGCCTCCTCTGCCACTCCTCTGCGTGTTGTCTGACATACTCTTTAATTCAATAAGCACCCCAAAAATAAAACCGGATTTAACTCTTTGAACGTACAATAGTGGTTGTGAAGCAGAAAGTCAGTTTATTTAGCACAATCGGTCAATTGCAGCTTGCCGTTGGCTGGAAACTGTACGTTTATGTCACTGGAATGCACTAATCACCCAAAAAATATTACCGCCACCCGGCGTGTATATGGATTTAACTCTTTGAACGTACAATAGTGGTTGTGAAGCAGAAAGTCAGTTTATTTAGCACAATCGGTCAATTGCAGCTTGCCGTTGGCTGGAAACTGTACGTTTATGTCACTGGAATGCACTAATCACCCAAAAAATATTACCGCCAGCTGGCGTGTAAATGGATTTAACTCTTTGAACGTACAATAGTGGTTGTGAAGCAGAAAGTCAGTTTATTGTACACAATCGGTCAATTGCAGCTTGCCGTTGGCTGGAAACTGTACGTTTATGTCACTGAATGCATTAATCACCCAAAAAATATTACCGCCAGCCGGCGTGTAAATGGATTTAACTCTTTGAATGTACAATAGTGGTTGTGAAGCAGAAAGTCAGTTTATTGTACACAATCGGTCAATTGCAGCTTGCCGTTGGCTGGAAACTGTACGTTTATGTCACTGGAATGCACTAATCACCCAAAAAATATTACTGCCAGCCGGCGTGTAAATGGATTTAACTCTTTGAACGTACAATAGTGGTTGTGAAGCAGAAAGTCAGTTTATTTAGCACAATCGGTCAATTGCAGCTTGCCGTTGGCTGGAAATTGTACGTTTATGTCACTGGAATGCACTAATCACCCAAAAAATATTACCGCCACCCGGCGTGTAAATGGATCTAACTCTTTGAACGTACAATAGTGGTTGTGAAGCAGAAAGTCAGTTTATTTAGCACAATCGGTCAATTGCAGCTTGCCGTTGGCTGGAAACTGTACGTTTATGTCACTGGAATGCACTAATCACCCAAAAAATATTACCGCCACCCGGCGTGTATATGGATTTAACTCTTTGAACGTACAATAGTGGTTGTGAAGCAGAAAGTCAGTTTATTTAGCACAATCGGTCAATTGCAGCTTGCCGTTGGCTGGAAACTGTACGTTTCTGTCACTGGAATGCACTAATCACCCAAAAAATATTACCGCCAGCCGGCGTGTAAATGGATTTAACTCTTTGAACGTACAATAGTGGTTGTGAAGCAGAAAGTCAGTTTATTTAGCACAATCGGTCAATTGCAGCTTGCCGTTGGCTGGAAACTGTACGTTTATGTCACTGGAATGCACTAATCACCCAAAAAATATTACCGCCACCCGGCGTGTAAATGGATCTAACTCTTTGAACGTACAATAGTGGTTGTGAAGCAGAAAGTCAGTTTATTGTACACAATCGGTCAATTGCAGCTTGCCGTTGGCTGGAAACTGTACGTTTCTGTCACTGGAATGCACTAATCACCCAAAAAATATTACCGCCAGCCGGCGTGTAAATGGATCTAACTCTTTGAACGTACAATAGTGGTTGT